>NC_044308.2:62816720-63116720 GCF_007474595.2 Lynx canadensis
AAGGAGGAAGGAACTATGGTCATACACCAGAAAGAAAATTCGCACTTTAGCTTCTGGGAGTTAAACAAATTCTAGCTATTTTAAGACTATGTAAGTATAACCTGGCTCAACAATAAACTGGCACATGGAAACCAAGAACTGAATGAAGACTCAGCTTAATACAGTTTAATAACCATAAATTACTTGTATTTCTTCTCAAGTTTTAACATTAATTACCCCATGAATGAGGTGCAAAAACAGTAGAGACAATATCCCCAGATCTGGGTCCTTCACCCCGTCACCAACAAACTCTACGTGACTTTGAACAAGTCACAAAATCTCTCTGCGCCGAAGATCCTTCGTCGTTAAACAGAAGACTGGGCCAGACACTGGCTTACAACACTTCTACCTTCTTTCTAAGATCCTTAGAGTTCCATTTGTACATAATGAGAGCATTCAATGTCTTTTATCAAGTGCTAATTCTTCCATTTTGAAGCCAATCAAACTTCAAATTAGTGCTTATCATCAAGCACTCAGAGATGTAACAAAAAGAGGCTGACATTTTGACAACGGATGCAGCTATCTATCATGTGCAAATGTGAAATATTTTGGCAAGGTGGTATTAGTTCCAAGAACCTTTTGGGTCTGAACCTTCAGTAAGGAACCGCTGGATTGGGCAGTTTCCTGAGTAGATTCCTTGTGCTATTATGTCTGGGATTCTATCTGCTCATCGCTATGTGCTGTGTAATGCCTACAGTATTATGTAGGTACTGTGCTTCATGTTAAAATATTACAGCTCTGGTCACTTGTGTTTCATTAATATCTCTTACAATACTTATATCTAAAATTTAAGCTGGCTTAATTTCTCGAACTCCTAGTACTATGCAATCTGGTTTACTCTCCCTACGCCTACAGACTGTGTGCTGATTGCTTCGAGCTGAGATCTGGGTGTGCCGTGTGTGTGCAAGTTGTGTTAGAGAGCCGCGGGTAGACCTGTGCTGCACGGATCCCCCCATGGCTTTTTACAGGCCAATATGAATGGAGTTGATAGCAGTCTATGGACTCTTCAACTGACTCCTTTAATATCCCTAGCGCTGTGCCTACAGCCCACACTGTAGGGGTCCTCAAGAATGAACACCTCTGCCCAGTCTGTGCACGATCATATTTTCATCTATTTCATACATGAATTTGCTGATCATCACAAACTCATGGAACTGAGTGCCCGACCAGGGCCGGAGGGGTTCGGGGCAAGTTTAAAGAAGTATCTCTTCTTGTATAAATACTAGGAAAATGTCATGACTCCATGAAGCGTGGGTTACTGTGTCAAAGATCAGAGACCAATCTGAAGCCTGTCGAGAGAACATGACAAACCTGTTTACCCCACGAGATATACTGCCACTGCGATCAAATATAAGATTTCAGGAAGAAATGTGCCAGGAAGGCAGGAGCTTTAACTCAACTCTGAGGTGTTAGGAGATCGGGAGGGAGGGGATACAGTGGTGGGGGAAACCCAGATGATCTGCAGAGCTCTGTGCCTCAACCCAGTCCCAGAGGATCTATTTCAGAAGAGGACAGCTCGTGCTAGACCCACTCGGCAGGAGGCCGTGGCAAGCACAGCCCTTACACGGTGTAAGAGCAAAGCATCTGGTGATCAAGAAAGAAGGGGATGATGACTGCACGTTAAGCAGCAGCATGGAGACGCAGGCTTGGATCACAGCGCTGGGCTCTCTTCCCTGATCCCGGAGGTTGCCATGGTACCGATTAACACTAGAGGGCAACCGGTCTGGGAGGCGACAGGGGACATTCTCTGGTATCACAAAGTTACAGAGACATGTAGACGTAGTAGCGCCGTGACAAGGTACTTACACTATTAGACGACAAAGACAGATTACAAAACTTGGCTTCCACTTCTGTCCTCGTCAGCTTTTCTGTCTAATGTGGAGAGAAAGGTAACAGCGAGAGTCACCAAATTTGGCCCCGAACAAGATATAATATTATTCAGGCTAATTCTGACAAGCATATCTTCTACTCCAGACAAACTGCTTTCTAATCATGGAGGATGGATTAATTCTGTGATTAGGAAAAAAAAATTTTTTTTTTCAGTTCACATAAAAGAATTAAAAGGGGGAAGGTGCACTTGCTGAATGGTGAGGCAACCCTGAGCTGGACTGGCCGAACCAGAGTGCTTCCGTTTGGATGGCACGGGAGTAACTGATCCGTGTTCCCCAAACAAAAGCCACATGCGGACAGGCTCTGAGCATTGCGTCCCATGCCGGCAAAGAGGCTGTGGCTGTGGGATAGGAACAAGAAGGACGTGGAGCCCCCCTGCACAATCCCTGGTGTTCCTGCCAGTGTCCTACTGACGTAGTAGGTCTGTTACAGACCAACAGCAACAATATTTGGGCTAAAGCACCACTGAGAAGCACACAGTGAAATTAGGGCCCTGGATGCATACCAGTCAGATAAGACAAAAGCTAGTTAGGTTTTGGGGGGGCACGAGGTGGGGACCTGGGTGGCTTAGTCAGTTAAGCATCCAACTCTTGATTTCGGCTCAGGTCATGATCTCACGATTCATGAGTTCGAGCCCCGCATCAGGCTCTGCGCTGACAGCACGGAGCCTCCTGGGGATTCCCTCTCTCTCCCTCTCTCAGCCCCTCCCTTGCTCATGCTCCCTTTCTCAAAATAAATAAAGGAACTTTAAAAAATGAAAATAGTTAGCCTTTTTTGATGTACAGAAAACCAGCACAGTAAGCCAGCAGAGGCTTCCACTATCTGTTCTGACTCAATCACACAGCTTTTGGCACTTTAGATTACTGAATCTCCTGGATGCCTTATTTATTATAAAAACCGTATTTAACATGAAAAGAAATCAGAAAAGCATTCACCTTCAATTCAGCACTGTAACACTATTTAAGATTTTCGGTGGTTCCCCTCCAGGCTCTGCACGCATACCGTAGAGTATCTACACACATACTAGAGAGTAATGAACCCTACGATGCAGCTAAATTAGCAAGAGTAACTAGACATAGCGCTGCCCCAGCCCCACAGGAAGGAGGTGCTAAACGAGGCCCCACCGAAGTTAAGACCACTCTCCCCCAGTCCAGCTGGTCCAAATCTATACATTAGTTTACTGATAAGTACAGGTGTTGTTGGAAGAACTAAGGGCAGGGCATAGCCTTTATTCTCAATATAGACACTCCCTCCAATTGGTTTTTTTTTTTTTTTTTTTACCTTAGAGCAATGAGGGAAGGAGATAAAACTCCGAACTCAGTCTTATGGTTACATCACAAAGAAAATATTTATCAACTATCAGTATCTTCAATCTCAAGTCCAAGTAATTAAATGCTTACCACGGCATCATACAGAATAACATAGACTTGACTGAGTTTATCTTCTGGGATCCCACAGTGTAAGAGGATTGCTTTCAATAACATGGTATGGTTCAGGTAAATACTGTAATTTCTTTCCTAGGATACAAGAGAAAAAATGTTGTTTCATTATAAAAGTAGTATAAGTACATGACCAAATCCAGAATCTTCCCACCAACTTGCCATCCCTGCAGGGCATTGTGGGAGGACTGAATCTTAGCATATTGCCTTCTAATTTATTTTTTTTCATTAACATTGCTTTACATTGTTAAAACCAGAGTATAATATAATCAAACGCCTTTAAAAAAAAAAATGTTTATTTATTTCTGAGAGACAGAGCGCAGAGGGGAGGAGCAGAGAGAAAGGGAGACACAGAATCCGAAGCAAGTTCCAGGCTCTGAGCTGTCAGCACAGGGCCCGACGGGGGCTGGAACTTACGAACCGTGAGATCATGACCTGAGCCCAAGTCGGAACGCCCCATAATCAAATACTTTAATATAGAGATCCAAAATACTTTGGTTTTCAGCTATGGTGAAAAGCCTGAGTGAGTTTACACAGATTTCAAAGAGGGAGAGGATCTGGTTCAACAGTAACTGACGTTTAAGGACGGGCTGGTGGAACAGCTGTCATGACTTCTGTCCACCTGAGGTGATTAGCCAGCATTCACAGAGCAGTGAGCTACACGCGGCAGGGTATACAGCAAAGTGGACACAACAGCTCTGCCCTCAACCAGCGGGTGGCGCCTCACCTCAGGGGCTGTTGGGTTGAGAAGGAAAGGTGGCTGGCCAGCTGATGAGGGAGCAAGCAGGCTTTCGGGACAGAAGGGGTGCAAATGGCAGCTGGAAAAAGAGGTCTTTCTAGACAAGGGACAACGTGACCGGCACGGTGGTGGGGGTGAGTGGGCTCTTATGTGGGATGCGGAGGAAGGCTTGAGGAAAGCAAACAGTTATGCCAGAGCAGTCTCTACTGGCGAGGCAGGATGCAAGCTCAATGGAAAGAAAGTAAAGTTGGGGAGCTGAGAGCGTGGGGTATGGGGGGGGGCACAGAGCGTTCTTAACAAGGTGAATGTTCTAAAAGCATCCTAGGGGGCACCTGGGTTGGCTCAGTTAAGAGTCCAACTTTGGCTCAGGTCATGATCTCACGGTTCGTGAGTTCGAGCCCCGCATCGGGCTCTGTGCTGATGGCTCGGAGCCTGGAGCCTGCTTCAGATTCTGTGTCTCCCTTTTTCTCTGCCCCTCCCCTGCTCATGCTGTCTTTCTCTCCCAAGAATTAAAATAAAATAAACAGATAAATACATTTTTTAAAAGCATCCTAGGAATCTTAGCTGATTTCTTGCATTTTGGAAGAATGGGCAGAGAAACAATGCCCTTCCCTCAAACCAGATAAAAACAAGACCCATTCCTCTCAAGGTAGAGGGAAGAGCCTGAGATAAACCCAGAAGTAACTTCATCAAACTCTTAGTCATTTTAGTAAAAGTGACCCCCTACTGGTAAGCCTGGAGTGGGGGAAGGGGGGGGGCGGGGGAAACAGGGTCAAGGAATCTAGCGGGATGACCTTGGCATGTTAGACTCTGGAAAGTCACCTGAAGCGCTGGGAACTCCTGGATGATTTCACAGATCGTATAGATGATTTCGGCAGTGGGCAGAGAGCTGTTGGTGGTAGATGTGACAATATCAAATGCACACTCCAGAAGCTCTTTGGGATGAAATCGGTCTAACTTTCGAGGTCTGAACACACGTTCTATGCAGTATCTGGAGAGAGACACCCAGAATTTACAAGGTCGCTGCTTCCTGGAATCAAATATGCTTAAGAGGTTATGGAACAAGAGAAAAGAAATCTGAGAAAATGAATCAGTGGTAGGATCAAGAGGCTTTAAAGAGAGATTTAAGTGCCAATTCCTAGGGCTGCCACTAAGTACAGGGCTTGATTTGTTCTTTAACGTTTGAAACAGAGATGAAGTTGCATGCAAGAAATAATTTTACCTTTAGTGCTTGCTTTCTACCCAGTGACACACCTCAGGCCTCTGCCTGTTCATTGTTCACTTGCAGCCGAGAGTAAAACCATTTGTAAAGGGCTCTGACTTCCTTTGAAGAACGACGCTTTAAAGCAGGGTGCCTCGTTGGCAACAATACCGCTCCAATTTATGGAGATCACGCTGTTTGACCCCATGTGGCAGCTGAATGTACAGAAAAACCTTTCCACTGCCAAGTGCCTGGAGGTCCTCAGCATCCAGCATTCCTGCTGGGTTTACTCCACTTCTCTACAAGCAGCTTTGTTCAGTTACCTGCGTCGGCAGTTTTCACACAGAGACCACTGGCCGTTTGTCCCTCCAATTAAGGTTTACAAGGAGCCATCTGTGATCCAGAGCCGCCAGATGTTTTGTCAAGCAACCATTTGTGAAAATAATTAGTTGTGTTGCTTGGGGACGTTAGAAGGTGCAGAATAGACTGCAGGAGCTTCGGGGTGCCTGCCCAACTGCTACGTTTGTTCTAAAGAGAAGGCCGACAGTCTGTGTCCCTCTTATTAAAAGGGGTACTGTGGTTGGGTATTTTAATCATACTCCAAGCTCATGACTTTAAACCCCAAATTCAAACCCCAAATTCTTTGCTGTGTCAGGAGCATAGATGACAAAACATCCTCCTTTGGCTTCTTTCCCACATCCACCAAATGAAACTGAAACCCCCATTGTTTCGTACCGTTTCAAATTCAATATATTGTTTCTCGCAACGTATCTTGCAAAAGGAACCTGAAAAGCAAAGTTTCAAAGGTCGATGTTAAAATGTGCCCAAACCCACTCCTTTTGGTTTTTTAAGAACAGCTTTGTTGAGATATAAAGTCCACCCTTTTAAAGTGTACAATTCAGTCAGTCAGAGAAAGACAAATATCGTTATGACTTCACTTACATGAGGACTTTAAGATACAAAACAGATGAACTTAAGGGAAGGGAAGCAAAAATCATATAAAAACAGGGAGGGGATAAAACATAAGAGACTCTTAAATATAGAGAACAAACAGAGGGTTGCTGGAGGACCTTGTGGGAGGGGTATGGGCTAGATGGGTAATGGGCATTAAGGAATCTACTCCCGAAATCAGTGTTGCACTATATGCTAACTTGGATGTAAATTAAAAAGTAAATAAATTAAAAAAAATAACAAAGTGTATGACTCAGTGGTTTTTAGTCTATTCAGAGTTGGGCACTGCTCATCATTCACATTCCTTGAAATGTTCCTGACTCGGTCAGTCAGCAGTAGATCTACTGTGGGGCATGCTACCAACCTTACTCACTGTGGCACTTCTTAGGTTTTTAAATTTGAGAAAAACTTTTTTTTTTTTAAGTTTATTTATTTGAGGGGCTGGGCAGAGAGAGGGGGGGAGAATCCCAAGCAGGCTCCAGCAATTTCAGCACAGAGCCCGATGTTGGGCTCGATCCCACAAACCTTGAGATCATGACCTAAGTCAAAACCAAGAATCAGAAGTTCAACTGACTGAGCCACCCAGATGCCCCGAGAAAAACTCACTTTTAATTAAACACACTCTGTCCAATTTTATTATGCCAAATTGCGATCAGCAAGATCAGCACAAGTTACAGTAAAACCTTGGTTTGTGAGCATAATTAGTTCTGGAAACATGTTTGTAATCCAAAGCACTTGTGTATCAAAGCGAATTTCAAGAACCACCGTCTCAGTTGTGACCATGTGACATTCGGCATCATGTACTCCTCAGGATGCACGACATCACTCATTTATCAAGTTAAAATTTATTAGAAATGTTTGCTCATGGGGCACCTGGGTGGCTCAGTCAGTTGAGCATCTAAATTCAGCTCAGGTCATGATCTCACGGTTCTCAGGTTTAAGCCCCGTGTCAGGCTCTGTGCTGACAGCTCAGAGCCTGGAGCGTGCTTTGGACTCTGTGTCTCCCTCTCTCTCTGCCCCTCTCCCGCTCATGCTCTTGGTCTCTCTCTCTCAAAAATAAATAAAAATACTTAAAAAAAAAAGAAGAAGAAGAAGAAGAAATGTTTGCTTGTCTTGTGGAACACTCACTGAACAAGTTACTCACAATCCAAGGTTTTACTGTATTTGGTTACCCGTGAATTTTTTTTTTATATCTTTTTTGCCCATTCCCCTCCCCCTGCCCTCACCCCTGACTTCCTGCCTTTGGCAGTCACCAGTTTGTTCTCTGTATTTAAGAGTCTGTTTTTTGTTTTGTTTTGTTTTTAGATTCACATAAAAGTGAAATTATATGGTACTTGTCATTCTCTGATGTATTTTACTTGGCATAATACCCTCTGGTTCCATCCATGTTGCAAACGGCAAGATTTCATTCTTTTTATGGCTGAGCAATATTCCACTGTATGTATATACCATATCTTCTTTATCCATTGAACTATCAGTGGACACTTGGGCTGTTTCCATATCTTGGCTACTATAAATAATATTAATTATACAAATAACTGAATGTTTTTTTAAATTAATTTATTTATTTGAGATAGAGAAAGCGAAAGGACAAGAGGGGCAGAGGAGCTGGGGGGGGGGAGACAGAGGGAGAGAGGGAGGGAGGGAGGGAGGGGGAAAGACAGGGAGAGAGAGAATCTTTTTTTTTAAAATTTTTTTTTTCAACGTTTTATTTATTTTTGGGACAGAGAGAGACAGAGCATGAATGGGGGAGGGGGCAGAGAGAGAGAGGGAGACACAGAACCGGAAACAGGCTCCAGGCTCTGAGCCATCAGCCCAGAGCCGGACGCGGGGCTCGAACTCACGGACCGCGAGATCCTGACCTGGCTGAAGTCGGACGCTTAACCGACTGCGCCACCCAGGCGCCCCAAGGAAGAGAGAGAATCTTAAGCAGGTTCTATGCTCAGTGGGGAGCCCCATACACAGCTGGATCCCATGACCCTGGGATCATGACTTGAGCTAAAATCAAGAGTTGGACTCTCAACTGATTAAGCCACCCAGGCGTCTCTAACTGAATGTTTTTTAAAGTATCATGTATGATAATGCAGTCAAAATGGGTCTAATCTCTTATGATAAATTCCCCGATTTTTCCATGATCTTCTAGAAGTTCTTAACCACCCGCTAATAATAACCACAACTTATAAAATCATTGTCTGACTGTCCCAAGAGATCTGACCCAGTACCATTAACTATGGATCAAATTCTCAAAGGTACTCACTTTTTATTTGGGAGGACTGAGTATTAGCTTACAGAAAGGGAGCTCAGGTTTTAAAAATCTGCACTGTAGGGGTGCTGGGTGGCTCAGTGGGTGAAGCATCCCACGCTTGATTTTGCCTCAGGTCATGATCTCACTGTTCCTGAGTTCAAGCCCCACATAGGGCTCCATGCTAACAGTGCAGAGCTTGCTTGAGGTTCTTTCTCTCCCTTTCTCTGCCCCTCCCCAGCTCTCTCTCTCAAAATAAATAAAATAAACTTTATTATTTTAAAAAAATTTTTAGTGTTTATTTTTGAGAGAGACAGAGCACAAGCTGGGGAGGGGGTGGGTGCACAGGGTACAGAGAGTGACAGAGACACAGAATCCAAAGCAGACCCCAAGCTGTCAGCACAAAGCCCGACACAGGGCTCAAACTCACGAGCCATGAATGAGATCATGACCTGAGCCCAAGTCGGAGCCTAACCGACTGAGTCACCCAGGCGCCCCAATAAAATAAACTTTAAAAGAGGCTGACCATCTTTTCCGAAGTTTATCAGCCCAGCGCAATTTCTCTTCTGAGAACTGACTGGTTACAACTTTTGCTCATCTCCCTACTTGTGATTTCTGTGCATGAGGGGAATCACACCCTTGTCTGCCTCAGGCATGTTCAGTGCTGCAGATGGCTTGTCAGCAACCAGCACGAGAGGAGTGCATAACCAGTCACTGCTGTCAAAGGGAACCCCGAGGGATCGGGAGAAAGCAAGCATGAGCGAAATTCAGCACACCTCATTATCAGACGCACTTGCAATTACTCTCACTGCAATAACTCCCTCAAGAATGTGTTTCTTAAAGGGGATATTTAGAATGGAAGCCTAGGGGAAAACATGACGGGCAAGGGTCAACCTGTCACACAGATGCCACCCGCGACCAGACATGATAGCTGGCCTGTCCCAGGGCGTTCCCAGCCTCACCCGCAGGTCGAAAGGAAGCATCACCAGCATCCCGCTGTGGTCCATGAATAAGGCGGCTTCGTTGTGCTCATATATTTGCCTATTTTGGGGAAGCAGGAGTGGGGTACACAGCTGGACAGCTCCTACACCAAGTCAGAAAAAATAACTGATCATCATGTTCTCATTCTTCCTGGGGGGCAACTAAAAACGAACACCAACCTGACAGGTAAGTATCTGCTACTGGCTGCTGAAACCATCACCAGGCTCTCTCTGGTTCTCTAACTGCACTAACGGACAGCTCGTCAATTATTAAGTTTAACGTAGTCTTCCTTCTTTCCCTTTTTTTTTTTTTTTTTACGTCATCTTATTTCTGACTCCACGAACCAACTGTATTTTAGTAGCAAGCCTAAATATTCAAATCGTAAATATTCAGATGTTCTCCTCTCAATAAGTTGAGTGTTAAAAATAAGCCTAAACGGCACATGATGTCAAGTGCCTGTAACCAAATTTAAAGGTAAAATATGGCTGCACCCAAATCTATGAACGGTACTTTTTTTTTTTTAATTAACAGTACTTTCTAATGATGCAACAGAACACCTTTTGAGAAGGCCTAGGATTTTTTTTAAAAAGGACATACCATGTCTTTTAAAGATGCGGATGATGGTGTCACACACATGTTGCTGTATCTTGGCTGTACGGATTGAGAAGGTGCCCTAAAATATGACCAATTGACACATCATCAAAAGCCAAATTAAAAAGTTCTCTTAAAATGGTTATGTGTAGCTTGCAGTAAATACCACATTGCTTATCCCTAGGACCACAAAAGGGATGTCAACAATGAGTCCCTTTTTGAGCATGCTCAGGGGGGCCATCTTGAAGAAGGCCACCAACAGCTCAAAGGCCAGATTCTTTTTTTTTTTTAATTTTTTTTTTTTAACATTTATTTATTCTTGAGACAGAGAGAGACAGAGCATGAATGGGGGAGGGTCAGAGAGAGGGAGACACAGAATCTGAAACAGGCTCCAGGCTCTGAGCCGTCAGCACAGAGCCCGACGTGGGGCTCGAACTCACGGACCGCGAGGTCATGACCTGAGCCGAAGTCGGCCGCTTAACCGACTCAGCCACCCAGGCGCCCTGTCCAGATTCGTAACCATGTTGAAATATGCCTTTCAGATAGAGCTGATCACACAACACGTTCTCCCCAAGGATTCTCGGGGATGCAACTGTCACAGAGCAATCAGACATCTGATAGCATCAGGCCCCCTCCCACATACCAAGGTAATCCATGGTGGGCCCCTTGAAAGCTACACGGCATTTATCTATTTTATAAAGAGCTTTTTCATTTGTTTCTTAGTATACAAGTAACACTATTTTGCTAGAGAAAATTTAGAAAGAACCAACAAGAAAAATGACAAAAATAAACAACTCATCTATAATCCCGTAAGTATCTTTCTCATATTGCCAGCCAGCAAAAACTGGTTTGGCCCTTGATAAGTACACTAATCTTCCACAAACCTTACCACTACTTTACTACTCTTCTAAAATTACATCATTCTTTCAAGCATACAGAAACATACAAAGAAAATAACAAATACGTTGTTCATCCATGCAACTTTTTCAAATTTTAACATTTTGCTATATTGTTCCAGACTGTTTTCGTTTAAAATGGAATGGGCGGGGAGGGGAGGAGAGGGAAAAGTGAAAAAGTTGAAGGTTGCCAAACCTGGCAATGTTTCAGAAACCACCTGGGGTGATTTTAAGAGGAGACACTTGGAGTGCCTCACACCTAGAAATTCCAAGTCACTAGATCGGATATAGGACCCAAGCGTCAGAAGTGCCCAAGGGCCCCTCAGATATACCATCAGGTGCAGCCAGCATTGGGAGCAACTGACCCCATGATATGGATGTGAACGGGTTAGATGCTTTCAGCTCTGGGCAGCTGGGCCAGGGCTCAGTCTCTAAAAGCACTGCTGCTTAATCTCTTAGGTGGATGGAGAAGGGAATGGGTCAGGAACTCCTTAGAGTTAAGCAATTAAAAGTATGGCTCTTCCCAGGGGCGCCTGGGTGGCTCAGGTGGTTAAGCGTCCCACTTTGGCCCAAGTCATGATCTCACGGTTCATGAGTTCGAGCCCTGCGTCGGGCTTGTGCTGACCGCTCAGAGCCTGGAGCCTGCTTCAGGCTCTGTCTCTGTCTCTCTGCCCCTCCCCTGCTCATACTGTGTCTCTGTCTCTCTCAAAAAATAAACATTTAAAAAGAGAAAAAAAAAAAAAAAGCATGGCTCTTCCCAGAATGATACATATGTGCCTATTTTGCACATACGGACCTCAGAATAAGAACATACGCTGGAGGCATTAAAGGAATCCATGAAAACTAAGGAACTGACTTGCCCCTTCTGTGAACCAAGCTGAGCTCTCTTTTGGAAGCTGAGCTCAAGCCCACCTTCAGCATGTTGCTGTCATAGGTGTAATCGATGGCGGGGGAGATGCGCTGGGAGAAAATCTGGGCCATCATGGTGCGGTAGGCCTTGCCATCCACGTTGGCCAGGGTGTGGTGCAGAACTTCGTGCAGCTCCGACTCCTCCATCTGGGGTGGGGGCAGCAGCTCACTCTTGAGCAGTTCTGTGGCCGTGGGCCGCTTGGCGGGATCATGGTTCAACAGCCAGGAGATGACAGATTTCTGTAACGAAAGTCAGGCACGCTGGTGACCGGATGCAACAGAAGATGCTCTGGAATTCTGACAAGCTGGTGGTTGATTCAGGTCAAAGAAAGGACACCACACTTCTCGCACTGAGTTGGTGCATTGTAATTGGTAGCTCTGAAATCACTCAAGCTGTCATTTCTCGCCCTGCACTTCATTCTGGCCACAGAGTTGTGAGATAGTATAATAGAAGTGTTTCTTAAAAGGCAGAGGCTCTTTTTACATTTTATTGTTATAAACAACCAGAAGATCCTCAACTCAACAACACAGAAGCAGAACTTAGGCCTTACAAACACACAAAATACTTTATCAAAACAGGTGTAGGAAGAGAAAATAATTATCCCTAGATGCCTAATTTTAGTAAAAATTACAATGCAGAGCAGCTGCTGGAATCCTTACATTTTGTTCTAATTTTTTCCTCTCCATTTATGTTATCTGTATTAAGGTCATTCCCTGGAATTCTCTTGATTTATGTTACTCATTTATTATGACCTCAATGCCACTACGTCATTAAGCAGGGAACTATGTGAGAACACCCTGAACCTTGAAAGGTTCCTTCATGAGTCCTTAATTCTCCTGTTTACACTAAGGACTTGTAAAGAGAGGAATATGTGAGATCAGAAAAATGTCAATTTTTAGATGAATCTTATTAAGCATTTTTTAATTACAGATTCTTAATATATTCTCTCTCTGTGGCCCTCCTAACTCCTACTGCTGTCTTAGGCTGAAAGAAAAACACATGTAAAGAAAGGATGAATTAAAAAAAAAAAAAGAAAAGAAATGAAAAGAAAGGAATGAACAAGACACCACTTTTATGAAAAGTTAAACTGGTAAAGGGGTGCCTGGGGTGGGTCAGTTGGTTAAGCGTCTGACTTCGGCTCAGGTCATGATCTCACGGCTTGTGAGTTTGAGCCCCGTGTCGGGCTCTGTGCTGACAGCTCAGAGCCTGGAAGCTGCTTCGGAGTCTGTCTCCCTCTCTCTCTCTGTCCCTCCCCAACTCGTGTGCACATACACACGCATGCTCTCTCTCTCTCTCAAAAATAAACGTTAAGAAAGTTTTTTAATTTAAACTGGTAAAAACAATTCCATATTCAGCAATACAGACCCGATTACAATGCTCGATTTCTGTTGTGTGGCAACAATTGTATCATATTCAGTACATATGCATTTTCTATGCTGTTTCCTTTCAGATAAAAAGCAACAGCTATGATGTGGGGGGCAGCACGGGCTGCGGTTCGGGGACCACGTTTATCTGGCCCAAACACAAATACTTTCGGGTGCCCAGTACGTACCTCTGGGAGGTGAGCAATCACCGTTGAGAGAAATGGTTGGTACAGTTGCTCTTGTGTTTGTAGTTTAATAAGACAGACCCCACAGCTGCCAACATGTGGAAATACTGAGTAAGAAGACCTTGTTACAGGGAAAGGCTATGAAATGAACATTTATTTATGACATCCAGAAACACAGGAAACGACTCTGTTCAAATCAATGATAATAGCTAACAAAAGCAGCAGAAACACTATGCAGTGTATTTTCTAATGGTCCTTCGCTAATGGAACAGACGAGGCAGAACGGGTTCCTCCAGCCATAAATAAATGTCCTGTTTAATACTACCAAATTACAGAACGTTAGTGTTAATATAAATAAAGGCACTTAATCCTTTTATTTGACAGGTGAGGAAAATCAAAATCTAGATAAGTGACTCGTCCAATCAGATACATAGCCAATAAGCAAGAAATCGCAAACTAATGCCATGTTCTAGCGAAGCTTCTGTTCTCAACACTAATAATTTAAATAAGCGATTTTGCCTTGATAATAAAAAAAAGTCAGGATAAACTTCCATATGCCAGGATTATCAACCAAGGAAGGCTTCGCCAAGATAAACCACCAAACACTAAGAAGAAATGCACACCAGAAGCACAATACACAGGTTCACCAATAATTACTCATTCACATTAGCTGGATGCCAAATAAGCCATGACATGAGTTACATATACACATACTCAGGTGTTTATAGTATGGAGGATAAATTATTTTACTTTAAAATACTATCATCATCAGACTGTCGAGTCTTCTCCTTTACAATCTGAGCTACTTTAACTACAAAACTGAATGAAATTATAGTTTTAAACTGTATTCTTTTCTTAAAAAGTTCCAAGCTTTCTCTAACATAATGAAATCTACAAGCTTTCTCTTTTTTTCCAACAGCTAAGCCAAGGTTCCAAACAGCACTTCAAAAGCACAATGAACCACACAAAAGAACCCTGTAGCTGGTTAATTTTCTGTGCCAGTCCTTGGCATTTTTATGGTGTATTTCGAGTCTAATAACATTTAAAGCATTTCATCTTTTGATATTTTTCGCCACGGTGTTCCCAGGGCACGAGAGAATGAGTGGCAGAACAGTACTAATTGAAAAAGAAGAAAAACAGTAATTAAAATCCTAGGGTGAAGACACAGTAATAGAAGTGTCAGAGAATTACCTGCTTTGTATGCTCTCCATCATCGAAGTCTTCTGGAAACTTAGGCGACGTGGGCTAAAAGAATATTATATTCAAACCAGTAAGTGTTTGGCAAACTGCCACAGTGAAAAAGCATTTATTCACCAGACGTAAGAAAATCGAGTATAAAAATGAAAACAAGGAAAGACTGAAGTGATACCTTCTTGAAGCCCAAGGCCCACAGTTCCAAGCACATAAATATTATTTTAACACAAATTTTACCCAAATGACAGCCAGATGATAGAAAGCACCTCATCTGAGGACAAAGTATTTTAAAATCTAATGGTTTCAGAGGAAGACAAAGTAGCTTGAAAAGAGGAAAAAGAAACCCCAAAAAACAAAACAAAAACCCAAAACAAACAAAAAAAAAACAAAACACCAAAGCACCAACACACAATAACAACAACAACAAAAACCAAAAATTAATACTTAAAACCCGTATCTCCTGAAAAGCTCCCACCTTTCTGGTAAGTAAGATTTCAATCATAGCATCAACTTGACAGCTTAGATATTCTTCAAATGAGGGAACAAACATGAACTTTGGACTAAACAAAGGCACTTCATCAAGGAAATAATCCTAGAAGAGCATTCCAAGTCAAGGCAAGGACATGGTAATCACTTTATTTACTTCCATACTTTGTGAACATCGTGGTCCATGCTGTACTGGCAATAAAAGAATTCCAGTTTTCAAAAATACCTAGAGGAATATTCTCAGTCACAGTGGATAGGATTTCAGCTCAGGAAAATAGGCGGCTCTTTGCTTTGCTCATGAACATGCAAATCTAAGCCACCCCCATTCACCCAAACCTTGATGCTCTCCACTTTGTCCTAAAGCTGTTTGTAATGGGCATCCTGGGCCTCACACGCTGTTAACATTGGTCCCTTTTAGTTTGGGCAAGAGGTGAGGCAAGGATTAATCCCAAAATCACTAAGGGAAATTTCCCTGGGGAAAAAATTCAAGTGGCTGCTATCTTCCCCAGACCCTTTTAAATTTCTGGCCATAGGGGTATTCCTGAGGCATTACTACCATGTCCTTTTGGTTAGAACCTTTCATTTCTAGAACTAAATCTCCATTATCCTTATAACTCATTTCCCACCATTGCAACTACATCAATATCATGCAAAATTTTTGGATTCTTCTTTTGTTTTAAAACCAAGAGTAAATCTCTAAGAATAATTTTTTAAAAGTAACTATGACCTAGCAATCTCTCCAAGTAGGATTTCCAAAAACAAAAAAAACTGGGGAAAGTTTCTCATGACTGGAAGTGTATAAGCAGAGGTAGATTTCCTTTTACTAGAAATATAGATTATAGTGAAACTGCCTCTTCCATGTTATAAGTACCAGAAGGGTACCCTGCATTAAATTCTGATGTCCACGCTAAGATTTGGGTTACTGGAAGTTGAGGCATTAAAACATCTGATACATACATCTCTGAGTTGGTTGAGAACAAAGATCCTTTCTGAGGCCGTGACCATGGGGTGGTAGGACATCTCAAAGAAGATAATTCCCAGGCTGAAGAGATCCACTTTCTAAGGAGTAAAAAGAACTGTATTTAGACAGCCTTGATATGAACGTGTTATTTACCAGCGAATTATACGATGAGCACTGTTAACTGGAAAAAGGTTTACTAAGGGAAAAACAAGCCACACTAGAAAAAACTTGTTTTTTTTCTAAAAAAATTATAGGTATAAAGTGCAGACAAAATACTTGCTGTGATTTCTCAATGCTTTCCTTGAAAATTCACTGAAATTGGTTTAGCGATATACACAGACATAGAAAATCACTGGCTGACCAGTGAGAGTGATCCCTAAAGAGCAAGGACAAATGAAATCTGTCCAAGGAATTTGCTTTGCTTTGCTTCCTTACCCATCATTTCAAAAGTGAAACGCAGACCAAAATCTGCAGTTGATGGCAAAGGTCAACTACTGATTGCAAAGCCATACCAATGAGGACAGAAAAATGGCGGAACAGAAAGATCATGCGACTAATTCTAATAGACTATGGAAGTGCAAGTAAAAAAGCAAAAGGGCAAGTCAGTGCACAGAGTCTCAGGTAGGGAGCTGGCAAGAGGAGGATGGAGTGTGGAAGGCAATGTGCCTGAGGCAGCCGGCAGGGGCACCCTGCCGAGAGGGAGACTGTACGTGGCAAACTGCACACAGGCACAGAAGCCACTTTCAAGGGCAACTCTTGCATGAATTTGGACTCAAGGATTAGTAGGGGAGAATCCAATTATTACTAGTGATGTCCCAAGTCTTAGAAACAAACACTGGCTGTGGCATTTCCTATACACTGTATAAAATGTATGAAATGTAGAAATGTAGAAATGTAGAAAAAGGTGAACATGCAGAAAAGCACCAAGAAAAACAGCAATCACCCCTAATGCCACTGCTCAAGGATATTTACTACTGGTCTAAGACAGGCCTGCTGGTTTTTAAACGCATCCACACACATACACACACCCCCTATAAAACTACAACCATACTATGGTTTGTAACTTTTATCCCCTTAAGATAGCAAGAATATTTTTCAACGTTATAGCATTTTTCTAGAACAGGCTTTTAAAACATGATATTAATGACATACAGTATTCAATTACACGGAAGTCCCAGAATTTATTTAACCATTTCTTTTTATTTTTTTTTAATGTTTTTATTTATTTTCGAGACAGAGAGAGACAGAGCATGAGCAGGGGAGGGGCAGAGAGAGAGGGAGACACAGAATCCGAAGCAGGCTCCAGGCTCTGAGCTGTCAGCACAGAGCCCGACGTGGAGCTTGAACTCACGGACCGTGAGACCATGACCTGAGCTGAAGTCAGACGCTTAACCGACTGAGCCACCCAGGCGCCCCTTTAACCATTTATTTTTAAACACCATTATTTTTCACTGTTCTAAATAATGCTGTGATGAACCCCTTTTACACCCATCTTTTTGCATGTCATTGTTTCCTCTGGATAGCTTTCAAAAGGGGGAGCTGCTGGGCCAAAGGGTGGATAGAGCCCCTTTAAGGATTTCATTACACCTTGCAAACTGAACTCAGAGAGGTGAGGCTAAAGGTGCCCTCACATGCCCATGTCGCATGCGCACGCACCTCCCACACCCTGGCCCTGCTGGGTATTTGGAGGCCTAACTCTATGCCACTACCCAGCGATCTCTGTCAGAATGGAAACCCAAACTTTGGTTTTACTGCAAGCCTGAAAATATGCTCTGATGTGAATGGCCTAGTCTATTTTTTGAGATTTAGCTCTACACTCTTGCCCTAAGTGACCCCATCCAGTCCCATGGCTTTCAATCCCTCTTGGGCTGATGACTCTCATATGTATACTTCTGAGTCTGACCTTTCTTCTGAACTCAAGTCCTGAGTCTTCAACAACCTACTGGAAATCTCTAACTGGATCTCTCATCAGGCATTTCCAACTCAACACTGCCCCCCAAATGGAATTTTCCTGCTGTCTCCCCCTTTGTCTTTCCCCACCTCAGTCAGCTAGCTTTCCCCCAGCTGCTGCAGCAGAAACCTGAGCACCATCTCATACCCTCCTTTTCCTGACCTAACATTCACTCTGTCAGGAAGCCTGTCAACTCCCTTCCGCAGTGTCTTACAGGAAGCACGCTTCCCATCTTTACTGCTCCCGCTCTAGTTCCAGCTAGCAGCCACCCCGCCTGACTCCTGCAAAGCTTCCAGCAACAGGTGGAGTGAACTCTCTTGCTCCAGACCCTTCACTGGCTCCCGGTGCACACTCCTATCATGGCTAAGCTGGCCCTGGATCATGTGACCCTCATCTTCCTTTCCAGCTTCACTTCATGCCTCTCTCCCCGATAGCTCACCAGGCTACAGCCGCACGGACAATCTTTGTGATTGTCCCAAACGTGCCAAGCAAGCTCTCACTCAGTTCTCTCCTTATGCATGCTATTTCTTCTGCTTACCCTTTCTCTCAGCTCCCAGCTTCTTGTGGGTTGTCCCTTATCCTAAAAGCCATCCCCTTGGGGAAGCCTTCTATGGTCAGTTTATCTAAAGATGATGCTCCCTATTGTACTCTGGTCACTGGAGTTCATTTCTTTTCTTTACAATTTGTGATTCTTTCCTTTATTTTTTACTTGTTTATTGTCTATTTCATCCCCAAAGGATAAGCTCCCCAAGGGCTGGAATAAGACACCCGTCTTATTAGTCAACTGTACTGTTCCCTGCGTTCCTGGAGCCTAGCCTAGGACCAGGTTAGTGCAAATCCTCTTTGGATAGATGGACTGTAAGGTCCTTGGCAGCAACAGCCAGTTTCAGTTACTGTTCGGGGGCACCACGTGCGCTATGTGGAATAGTCACCTCAATTGGCATGTGGACACATAGCAAGGAAATGAATGTTCCTGAACATCTCAGCTGGTAACTAAACCCCAAATACTGTGATCTTGATGTTCTTACTAATGGGGTGTCTGGGTGGCTCAGTGGTAGCGTCCGACCTTGGCTCAGGTTATGATCTCACAGTTCATGAATTCAAGCCCCACGTCGCGGTCTGTGCTGACAGCTCAGAGCCTAGAGCCTGCTTCGGATTCTGTGCCTTCCTCTCTCTCTCTGCTCCCCCTCACCCCTCTCACACTGTCTCTGTCTCTCAAAAAATGAATAAATGTTAAAAAAAATTTTTTTGGGGCGCCTGGGTGGCGCAGTCGGTTAAGCGTCCGACTTCAGCCAGGTCACGATCTCGCGGTCCGTGAGTTCGAGCCCCGCGTCGGGCTCTGGGCTGATGGCTCAGAGCCTGGAGCCTGCTTCCGATTCGGTGTCTCCCTCTCTCTCTGCCCCTCCCCCATTCATGCTCTGTCTCTCTCTGTCCCAAAAATAAATAAACGTTGAAAAAAAAAATTTTTTTTTAAAAAAAATTAAAAAAAAAATTTTTTTTTTTGATGCTCTTACTGTTATCTTACTCTTGAGACCTTTCTTTTTCCCCAGAAGGCTTCCCCTTTACCTGGTTATACGTGGGTCTGGTGCTTCCTTGGACCTCTGGGCTTACGTACAAAGCAGTGCCAACCATCCCCGTCAAATGACCTACGTGGAAGAAGGCAGAGGGAAGGCTTTCTAACGACAGGAGTAAGGCAAATTTTTATTTAAAAAAAAAAAAAAAGAAGTTTTTTAAAAGTGAAGCATGATCTGTTAACTATTCACTGTACTCGGAGGAAGAAACAGCATGCAATTCACTAAGGCATTACGTCTAAGTCATGTATGGCCACACACTGTGTTCCACACAGGAGGTCTTTGCTGTTGCACACGGGCGGTGCCAGAATGAACACCCCAGACGTCCAGGTCATGAGGTAACCTCACATTGCCATGTGGGGTCAGACAAAGCGTAACTATCTACCTGTGGGAGCCAATTACTCTAACCAAAGTTCTAATTTCTCAGAGCTCTGAAGAACAAATAACATAGTAAAAAGGGGATAAAATTAGAGCATTTTCATGATTTTGTTAATTTAATGAGTAACTGTAATTTGCTTTAGAATAAAACCTTTACAGATGAAAAACAGGTTTCAGATTAAGAAATTTTATACTGTACAGTATACGTAAAATTTTCCAAAGAGTAGATCTTATGTTGAGTGTTCTTAGAAAATTAATAATCATAACCATTATTATTATGATTATTATTATAATAAATAGAAGGAAAGGAGGGGGAGCCTGGGTAGCTCAGTTAGTTAAGTAGCTGACTTCATCTCAGGTCATGATCTCACAGTTTGTGGGTTCAAGCCCTGCATCGGGCTCTGTGCTGACAGCTCAGAGGCAGGAGCCTGCTTTGGATTCTGTGTCTCCCTCTCTCTCTGCCCCTCCCCTGCTCACGCCCTGTCTCTCTCAAGTAAATAAACATAAAAAAAATAAAAATTAAAAAACATAATAGGGCAGGAGGAAACTT
This sequence comes from Lynx canadensis, assembly GCF_007474595.2. Lineage (NCBI taxonomy): Eukaryota > Metazoa > Chordata > Mammalia > Carnivora > Felidae > Lynx > Lynx canadensis. The sequence continues at coordinate 62,837,240 of NC_044308.2, forward strand.
GGAGGCTATGAATATATTCATGACATAGACTGAGATGATGGTTTCATGGGTATAAATGTATAACCAAACTCCTCAGGTTATATACATTATATTTGCAGTGTTTTGTATTTAAAAAAGAGAGAGAGAGAATAAGGGATAAAAAACCTTTGTAGTCTGCTTTTTAATACACTACATACACAGGCTTCTGGATTTACCTGAAGGGTCTGGCTTAATCAAGTGATCTGCTGTATCATCTTGCTTGCCATCAGCCTAAAAAATATAAGCCAGTCAAATATCACTCTTAAAATGCTTTATTATTCCACAGGAATAGCTTCTCCATTTCTAAATGAAGACTGAAAAATTATACACAGAACACAGACTAACTAGAACAATGCTTTTTCTGAGCTTTAAGTATGTTTTGTTTAGTTACCCTACTAATGCAGGACTCAGTGGAAACCCAATGAGATCAAGGAGAAGGGCACTTTGTTGTAGAATTCTTTCTTCGTGGCAGGAAGCTCCAACAGCTTACAGAAACCAATGTATTTTCACATTGCAAATGGCAAAACAGAGTCTATTTACTAGGAAAATTAAGAGTATGTTAACAACAACAAACTCACTTTCTAACTTTCCCACTGCTGTTTCCTTATCTGGGTGAATTTGTATTCTTCTTTCTTAGAGGCTGGCCACCAAATCTGTTCCACTGTCAGTGCTAGCAACAATCAGGTAGCCTCACCTTTCTCAACTGTGCCGGTGACAGCACCGTCTCACAAGTTACCCTAAATCACTGTCTTCTGGGGTCACTCCACAGGTTCCTGTCACAAGAACCACCATCCATAATAGCATCTCTGACATTAATGCCATTAAGCCTTCCCCAAGAGGGAAATGCCAGGCACTGTTCCAGGTGCTTTACCTGTATTCTCATTTTATCCCGCCAGCAACACTGAAGTCGGTATTAGCATTAGGTACATTTTATTTTTTAATTTTTTTTTTTAACGTTTTATTTATTTTTGAGACAGGGAGAGACAGAGCATGAACGGGGGAGGGTCAGAGAGAGAGGGAGACACCGAATCCGAAACAGGCTCCAGGCTCTGAGCTGTCAGCACAGAGCCTGACGTGGGGCTCGAACTCACGGACCGCGAGATCATGACCTGAGCCGAAGTCGGACGCTCAACCGACTGAGCCACCCAGGCGCCCCATTAGGTACATTTTATACAGGAGGTATTGAGAGGTTAACTAGCTAACCTGCCCAAGGTCATGCCACAAGGGACCGGCAGGGATAAGATTCTAGCCTAGGTCAGGGCCCCCAGAACCTGTGCCCTTATCTACTCACTATACTATAGCCTCCAGATATCAAGTTAAATTATTTTGCTTGGGGATCAAGATGCCATCATCTGGGCCTTCCTTGGTCTTAGCACTTCAAAATGCCCTGCTGTTGGGGCACCTGGGTGGCTCAGTGGGTTGAGTGTCTGACTTCGGTTCAGGTCAGTATCTCGCAGTCCATGAATTCGAGCCCCATGTCGGTCTCTGTGCTGACAGCTCAGAGCCTGGAGCCTGCTAAGGATTCTGTGTCTCCTTCTCTCTCTGCCTCTGCCTCACTCGTACTCTGTCTTTCTCTCTTTCAAAAGTAAATAAACATAAAAAATTTTTTTTAAATTTAAAAAGCCCCGCTGTTCTACTCAGGCCCACACCCTCACTGTCCCCTTCTGTTTCCTCCCTCTTCTCTCCTAACCTCACCTTCTGGTTTTGCTCCTATAGTTGGAAATTTTGCTCCTATGGCACCATTGATCCTGTTTTCTTTCTCTGACCACCCTGAAAATTAACTGCATGTGCTAGAGATTTTATGCCTAGCAAATTTGTCTTACTATAAGTAAAGACTCTTCCTCTGGCACTTAAGGCCTGCCAACTAGAAGAATCCCAGCTGTCCAGCATCATCACTGCTCCCGTTTGACTCATAGCTTTAACCAACCAGACAGCCTGCTGGCCTCCAATCATGTCTGTTCACCCGAGGGCCTTTGCTTACGCTGTTCTCTCTCTCTGGGATCCCCTACCTGGTCTGCCCTCAATCTCAGCCTGCTGGACTCCCACCCATCCTTTAAGGCCCATCTGAAATGTTCGTTTCTTTATACCCCCCTTCTGGGTCTTTATAACTATATCAAAATTTTCTCATGCCTTTGGTCTTATATCTCAATTTCTCTTACTACACATTATTTTAGCTTTGCATGTTAAAGAACTACTCTGTAATGTTGTGAAGAATAAAATAAATACCTTCTGAGTTACATGTTGTCTTGGACTGGCTCTTCTCATGTTTGTTGTTTGTTTTTAGCTTTGTTTCCCTAAATTAACTAAAAGCTCCTCAAGTGTAAAGCATCTAGCCTAGTGCCTGGCATGGGAGACCAAACTAGCAAACTATTTCATCAAGTATTATATGCCTTTGACCTAACTCTCATCCACAAACCAGTAATTTTATACCTCGCAAGTGGAACGTCCTCACCAAGATGTATTCACCCTTGCAAAGCCTAAAAGATCAGTGGTAGTTCACCCCTTCCGACTTGCAAAATTTCCTGAAGATTACATGGCACAGTTCAGTGAACCTCGTAACCATGAAAGTTATGAGGATAACGAAGGCATACGGGGCCATTTTTCAGGCATAGTCTAATCTGAAAAATACTCACCGTGAAGGCTAGATGGTCTGTCGCCAAACCAAAATCACCTATTTTTACATGGTCATCGGAATCCAAAAAAATGTTGACAGGCTTCAAATCCCGGTGAATCATTCCCTGATGGAAGAGAGCAAAGAATGGTTTCCCAAATACAGTTTATAGTTATACCTGTTTCCTAATTTCAAAGGCCAACCAAGCAAGTAATGAGAAGCAGATGAGGTGTTCCCCTGCAGACCACACTGGTCCAGGCCATATGGCCTCTGCACGGTCTCTCGACCGTCCTGCCAATGACCTTGCCACCCTCTCCCAGTTTACCTCCTGATGGTCCTGGATCAGATCAAATCCAAATGGTTCCACGGGGCATTCAAGGGCCCCCTCCACTAGGTTCCCAGTCTTTCTCCTTCTGGCACCCTAAAACCCTTGCTCTGGTTGGGGAGACACACACCGTTTTCATCCCGTCTCTTATTTTTCTTCACTATTTTTCCTAAGAAATTCTTGTTTTCTCCACTCATTTGAATTGTGCCAGCAGTTCCAAGCGCCAGCTCACCCATGAAGGCTTCCACAGTGATTCTAATTCAACTTGCATCCCTAGTACACACGTAAGTGCCCAATGATTATCTGTTACGTGAACTCGGCTTTCTCCCCTTCCTGACGGCATCCTCATGATGCTTATTGTTTTAGGTATGCTAATACAGGAAATAATTAGAATGTAATGAAAACACCTTATTGTATGATCGCTTCACTGTCATGTGAAGGTAAAGTGTGGCTCCTTCAGACCACAGCAAGTCCCTTTCAAGCATAGGGTTTGTCATATCCTCGTGCCTGTCTGCATTTCGAGGTGTGGCACAGTATTAGACACCCAGCAGATGATTAACAGATGCTGAACAGATTAGATGGAGAGGAGGAGAGGGCTCGGGGCACACTTCTAGGAACCCAGGTGATCTCACGGCCACAGAGTTCTAACGGCTGCCAACCTTGCAAATCGTGCCCCACAAAATCATTTATAAACTAGATGAATTACGGGCCTAGCTTTTTAGTATCAATATACTATAGTATGAACATTTTAAGTTAAAGAAAATTGAAGCAAAGGGGGAAAAAGTACCTATACTGACTGATGCATTAGATAATCCCATTTTTAAAATGTAAGCAGTGTTTCATCCTGAAGCTAGATCCGTTACCATGTGCACTGATGTGACATTCTCTAACTCTCTAAAATGACATCTTATACCATGTGGCGAGCTGTGTTTCTCAGTCTCATATCTACTCTTGCTAGGTGGCTTTCTGGTCTCTCCATGTTCCTAGGAAGGACAGCACTAAGCCATTAGAATCAAATTACTGGGCCTGTGTTAATCACACTCTTCCTTTATTTAAAAAAAAATTTTTTTTTAATGTTTATTTATTTTTGAGACAGGGAGAGACAGAGCATCAACAGGGGAGGGTCAGAGAGAGGGAGACACAGAATCTGAAACAGGCTCCAGGCTCTGAGCTGTCAGCACAGAGCCCTACGTGGGGCTCGAACTCACGGACCGCGAGATCATGACGTGAGCCGAAGTCGGCCACTTAACCGACTGAGCCACCCAGGCGCCCCACACCCTTCCTTTATTTTAAACAACTCAAGGAATCATCTTTGCTTTTGGTATGTGTTCAAATATTTCCACTTAACCCAGAGGCTGCAGAAATCTTTGTAAAACAGATAAATATTTTAGGCTTTAGGGCCATGCAGTCTCTGTCACAGCTACTCAATCCCACCCACAGTTTTAGCACAAAGATAGCTACAGGCAATGTGTAAACAAACAAGCATGGCCGTGTCCCAATAAAACTTTATTTGTAGACACCGACGTCTGAATTTCACAGAATTTTCTTGTCATGAAATACTCTTCCTCTTTCGATTTAAAAAACAATTTAAAAAAAAAAATTTAGACAGAGGGAGCGAGCGAGCAGGGGAGAGGGGCAGACAGAAAAAGAGAGAGGATCCCTAGCAGGCTCCACTCTCAGCGCAGAGCCTGACATGGGTTTGATCCCACAACCCGGGAAACATCACCTAACCCGAAATCAAGAGCCAGAGGCTCAACCAACTGAGCTACCCAGACACCCCTCTCTTTTGTTTTTTTTTACAACCCTTTAAAAATGTAAAAGCCATTCTTAGCGCACAGGCCGTATAAATGCAGGTAGAAGTGGAATTTGACCCCATAGCCACACTTTGCTGGCCCCTGTCCTAACCTTCAGTGTTTTCTTTGAACTTTCACACTTTATACCCTCTGTTTCTGTGTTTCTCCAATCTCACAGTATTTTTTTGTCATAAGTTTTACATAAAGTTTTCAGGTATGAAATGTTATAAAGTTTACTTTCTCATGGATATAAGCCAATCCATCCAGAATCTCTCGAAAAAGCCTCCAGAGTCTGATGGTATCCTGATATAGTCCCTGGTCAATGGTGTCTCGCAAAGTGCTCTTCTCACAGTACTCCATCTGGGGGCAAGAACAGACCAGGCAGCATTTGATTGTACAGGGTTTCAATTAAGGAGGACAATGGCGATTAATGTAATCTTCCATTTTAAAACTTGTGCTGTGGATTTTAAGTAGTTAAAGGAAAGGCTTGTTTTTACACTGAAAACAGAAACCAACAGTATTAAAAAACTGGGGGGAAAGAGGCATAATCATAGCACCCCAGCATAACCATTTTAGTTTTCATATTTTCGTTCACTTAAAACACATAAGACTTGTTTAAAATCTTGTGATAAATAATTTCATTATTTTTCAAATAATGAAAAAACTGAGAACTACACAAAATTTTGTTTTACAAGACTGTTTCCAAACCCCAATTTCCAAGAAAGGCTAATTAAAAATCTAATGATGTCGTTAGCCTTTCATGTTTGTACTTTTTTTTTTTTTTTAATATTTTATTTTTCAGTAATCTCTAACCCAGCGTGGGGCTCGAACTCACAACCCCAAGATCTGGAGTCACATGCTCTTCCAATTGAGCCAGCTGGGTGCCCCTATAATTTTTACTTTGAATTCATGACAATGACCTTCAAGTCTCGAGCAAAACATTACAAATATCAAAACATTCAAGATAGGGCTCTTTCTCACCCTTCCTTATATATTAATGTATCAGAAAACAAGGAAGTATCATTTAAATATCTTAGATCAACACGTAGCATTTGATTTATGAAACTAGTAAAACGAGCCTATTGGTTTCAAACCAGTGCCAGAGTTGAGATTTCTCATGAAGAAGGATTTTACTGTTTTTAAAGAGAGGAACGTGCCATTTTAGAGGACAGGAATACACTCTCATGCTCAGGTTAACCATCTACAGATTCTGATTCCTCCTCTAGTCCTCACGAGGGCCTGAGACTCCCAGACCATGATCCGACCGCACCTCCCTTATATACTTCTGACTCCTGTCTAGAGCCTAATGGCACATAGTACATACTTCAGTTAGTGGTTCGGGGGACAGATGCTTTATTATGTGTGTTGTATGGTACCTGAAAGACGTTTATGTTAGGGAATACTTAAAACCAGCTCCAACTGTAGGAAAGCAACCACCTCATTAGTCTCTTTGGAAACACTACTTCTGGCACACAGTACCGCGTCTCACACTTAAAGATCTCCCTCCTTATAGATATGACTGAAAATACTAATAATGACACATGGCCCTATTCACTTGGGGAGAGACAAGTTTTCCTCGTTGATACGTGGCTGTCCCTCTGCTGCCAGAGCTCACCAGTGGCCAGGACTCTGTCCCTCAGACACGTGAGCAGGCTTTCCTTTCAGTAAAGCCTCACTGGAACTGGTTTGCCTACGGCGCCTGTCTGCCAGAGGTTCCAGGACACTCTGCCTAAAGCCACGTTGGTGTTTCTTCCACACATGCAAGGATGTGTATGCATCACGCCTTACCTGTCCAGATTCAACTTGTTAGAGTGAAACTTCTGTCCATGCACGGTCTGGCATTTACGGAATTCAGATGGTTCTAATTACCCTAGAGACGTTACTTCTTCTATTTTTCACAAGTCTTTACCTCTTCTATCTCTCACAAGTCCTTGAGACAGCGAGACGGGGAACCAGAGGCACAGAAGGCGGAAGCAACTCGCCTGAGCTCACACAGCTGTGACTGAGGGATGCAGGAGGAGAACTCATGCAGCCTGAGTCCAGAGCCCTGCCCTGTGCCGTGTGCCGCTATGGTACAGAAAGCATGAGTTCAAGGCTAGGGGGAGGGGCGCCATGTTACAATCCTCTCCGGCCAATTAATCTTTGGCAGTGCGGGTGAGCCCTCTTCTGCCCACTGTCTTGGTCCAGCCTCCTGAAACATACCCGCCAGCAACCACTGGGAGTTGCTGTGTCACCAAGACGCACACGTGCCAGGCCCTACCTGGATATATAGGTAGTGCACAGCCTCAGTGGTCGCCGATGGCTCACTTTCATGGTAACTGTCCTTCCCATTGCAGTCTTCATCCTAATCCAAGACGAACACATGAGAACTCAAGAACGGAAGCTGAAATGGAACACGAGCATCACTGCCATCAAGTCGGTGGCACTGATTTATAGTTTGTTTGTGGGAGCATTTTTCAACATTTTTCCTTTTTATCGAAGAAAAAAAAAACCCCGACCTCTCTGTTGTGCAAACCATCAGGTTCTACTCTTGAATCATTTAAATACCCTGAGGATTATCTGCAGAAGACTGTTAATCTCTTGGAGGCTTTTACTCATCAAGTAGAATGTCCCCTGGCATGTTGTCCTCAACCAAGTAAAACCAGGATTATAAACTTGGTGCTCCCATAATACTTCAATGCATGACTAATGCTGAAACCAAAGCAGTAGATTAGGTTACTTATACTATTATTCCCAGTTAAATTTACAATTTGTAACTTTAAACCAAGAGGAGTCTAAGGTGATTTTAATTAAAAAAAGGAAGTACCTAAGAAATGTTGGCTCATGCAGTCGACCCTCCTTCACCTCAATGTAACTGCTTATCTAACAGGGCCTACATGTAGACTTCTTTATCTATACTGAACGCACCCTTATAATTCTGTTTCTATTCGTAGAGAATAAAGCCATGACACTCGACCCTTTTTTCAAACTGGTTTTTCAGACCACGATCCACATGAAGAAACAGATGTATCACACCCAGTTCGCACACTCACGAGAGCCACGGTATACAGCTTATCTTTACTAGTGTGACGCACTTCGGTGTTTTCTACTCTTCTCGATGGCATTAAAAATTAAGTAAAGCTGGTTGTGGCCCCTCAAAATTGATTTCATAACCCATTACAGGATCACGACTCTGTTAAAACACTGTTCTTGAGGACGGTGTAGGGAGAATAAAATGATCAAGATTAACTGGTCATAGAGACCAACATAACTTCACAATTACGCTATTTAATTACTTAATTCAACTGGCATCCGCAACCACATAAAGTTTCCCCAAATCTTCTAGGAAATGGTTTGCACTTAAAAACCAAAACAAAACAAGGGGCACCTGGGTGGCTCAGTCGGTTAAAAGTGTTTGACCTTTGATTTTTGTTTCAGGTTCTGATCTCCTGGTTTGTGAGACTGAGCCCCTTATCAGGATCTGCACTGAGAGCACGAAGCCTGCTTGGGATTCTCTCTCTCACCCTCTCCCTCTGCCCGCCCCTCCCTTGTGCGCAGGCACGATCTTTGTCTCTCAAAAACAAGACAAAATGAAATAAAACCAGCATGTCCATTTACTCCTCTCTTCTACAAGCGAGCATGTTTGATTATGCAGATAAATTAAGGCCTATAAATAAACACAGGAGTGGCAAATAAATTAAACAACCACATTTTTAACATTGAAAGTTTCTATATTTGCAAATCAGAGCAAGGCTTTATTATTCTATCAGAGGTTTATAATGTCAAACGTTAGTTTTCTTACAAGCCCACCCATGATAAAATGGTGTAATTTCTATTTACATATTTACCTGATTCTGACTCTTACTGTTCTCATCTTCAAAGATGATATCACTGTCAGAATCTGAAGCAGGTCTTAAAAAGAAAAATAGAGAAATACTGAAGAAATCAAATTCCCGGTTATAAATTCAACAGCTAAGAATTATGATCAACTGTATCCAACTGGATAGAATGTAATCCAACCAGGAAAGTAAAAGATGACCAGAGTGGCTTCTGAGAAGCATAAACTTCAGGATCGTAATTATTGGTTTGGTAAACCCTTTTTTAGAACTGCAGTTGGCCCCATGTCAAGACTCCAGGTTAGTTTTTCAACGTCCCAGAGTTGGAAACCCTTATCCAAAGAATGCTCTCTAGGGGCGCCTGGGTGGCTCAGTCGGTTAAGCGTCCAACTTCCTCTCGGGTCATGATCTCGAGGTTCGTGAGTTCAAGCTCCGCATCAGGCTCTGTGCTGACGGCTCAGAGCCTGGAGCCTGTTTCAGATTCTGTGTCTCCCTCTCTCTCTGACCCTCCCCCGTTCATGCTCTGTCTCTGTCTCAAAAATAAATAAACTTTAAAAAAAAAATTAAAAAAAAAAAAAAAAGAATGCTCTCTATAAACTTTCTATCAAATGTACTAAAGTGAGGTATTGGAAGGAATTCCTATTTTTCCTTCCTTCAGGGCTTGGATTTTGGAGATCTTGTGACAACAGTGGGGGAAAAACACCTTTGGACCGAATCTGGTTACTTTTTCAACATGCACACGTTTGTGTATGGAAACATGGGGATAGCCCGGGTCTCTCACTAAATCCTCTTCCCCCAGGGGTGGGCCTGGCGCCCCCGCGGATGATCTTACAGGAAGGGCTGCGAGAAGACACCGTCGTTTTCCTCCTCGTCGTCCTCTTCCTCGTCGCTGCTGGAGCCCGGGCCAGCGGTGGGGAAGCGGGCGCTGGCCGAGCGCTCCCCCGAGGTGCTCCACTCCACTGAGCTGAGGATGGGTGGTGGCGCGGTGGCCTCCACGCTGCCAGGGCCGTCCCGGCCGCTGTCCTGTGCGGTAGGCCGGGACAAACCTCGCCCGTCCCGAACCTGGGGCATCCCTGGGCTGGACTCCGAGTCCGAGGGCAGGATCCCCAGGCCCACCGGCCGCTCGTATCTCTCGATCCAGGCGTTGTAGTAGCGCACGATGTTCTCATGGTGCAGGCGTGACAGCAGGGTCACCTCGCCCTTGATCCTGCGGAAATGCCTGCTGGCCGGGTTGATGGGGATGCGCTTCACCGCGTAGCAGCAGCCGTCCAGCTTGTTCTGCACCTGCCACGAGAAGAGGGGGAGGAAGCCAGTGCAGGTCAGCAGCTCAGAGCCATGCAGAGGTGACATCTGTATGGCCTCACCAATCCCCTCCCAAGGCGAGCCCTTGGTTCTGAATGAGGACCAAAAGCTACAGTGGAGAGCCACGCATTTCAACCTCTTGAGCTGAACAAAGTCTGGACTGCCAAAAAACAGAAAACATCTCACCTCAAGTGACAGGTGTATTTAGCTTAATAATAAGAGACCTGGAGAAAATATGATCTCCATTTGAATCATTAATTTTACCAACAATCACATTCCTGCTTTCCCAGTATCACATCTGCTATCTCAATTTCTAAGAAATTGTTGAATTATGAACTATGTTCCAGATGCCTGGGTGGCTCAGTCGATTAAGCATCTGACTCTTGATTTTGGCTCAGGTCATAATCTCACAGTTTGGGAGTTCGAGCCGGGGTCTGGCTCTACGCTGACAGCATGGAGCCTCCTTGGGATTCTGTCTCTCCCTCTCTCTGCTTGCACTCATGATCTTTCTCAAAATAAATAAACTTAAAAATATATATATATGAATTATTTTCTGAAATCAGTATAAGGTTTCAGAATTTTAGCTTCTCTCCAAGTTTTGTTTTTTTTTTTTTAACAAAGTCACTAAACACCAACTCAACTCCAAAAATGTTAAGTTGAACGCAGATTCTAATTCTCAACTTACAAAGCTGTGTAAAATTGGGCAAAGGACTTAATTTCCTCAAAACTCAATTTTCTCATCTATAAAATGGTACATATACCACTTCCCTTCCTCAAAGGTCACTATCTGCAAGCATTAAGTGAATGAGGTGAGCAAAGCACTTACAATCAAGGCCTCACTGAGAAAGATGCTCAGTAAAAAAAAAAAAAAAAAAAAAAAAAAAAAAATTGGTATTAACACAATTATTGCCCACTGATTTTGTTATGAAGACTTATGATGGAGGGGCACCTGGGTGGCTCAGTTGGTTAAGCGCCGTGACTCTTGGTTTCAGTTCAGGTCTTATTTTTCAGTTCGTGGCCCCATGTTGGGCTCTGCACTGACAGCTTGGAGCCTGCTAAGGATCCTCTCTTTTCCTCTCTGCCCCTTCCCTGCTTGCTCTCGCTCTCTCTCTCTCTCTCTCTCTCTCAAAATAAATAAACATTAAAAAAAAAAAGATTTATAACTGATGACATGTATTAAGACTAAAAAAATGTGATTAAGAACACAATCAAATAAAAACAAGAAAAATACAAGAGAAAGTTTCAAAGGCAGGTCTCTACATCCTGCATAGAGGCATCTTCTCTTTGGCAGTTGCACCATGCCATTGGGTTGACTGAAGTAGCTTTGAAAAATTTTTGTTCACCAGAACATTCCAGACCCAATGTGCAGGACAAATGAGGTGATAAAAAGCAACAACCTGGCCATGGGCGGAGGGAGGAACTAGTTAATGACAAAACACAAAATAAAGCATCATTCTCATAGGTTTAGATTAGTATAGTAATAACTTCCAGGATAGAGAAAGGAGTACTATAAATTGTTTCAGATTACCTTTGTGTGGAAACAGTGGCAAGAAACATGCTTTTGAGTAAAACAGATCTAGGTCTGAAGGCTGGTTTTCATCTGTTAGTGCATGTATCCAACCTCACGCTAATTACATAACTTCTCTGAAAGTCAGTTCCCTCATCTGAAAAAGGGGGTTAATATTTATTTCATAACATGTCACCAAATTGAAAGATAAGGTTTGCGAGCCACCTGCCACATTACCTGAAATATGGAATGTGCTCCAAAAAGCTCTATGTAGCCCTGTGTTGTTTACTGCCATGTTAATAGAGTAGAAGACCATGCAAAGTCTTGGCATGGTCTTCAACCTTGAGTCTCAGAACACATCATGAACACTTGGGAGTCACTGATCGGGATGTGGAGCTTGCTACACTGCAGACTTCTAGGAACTCACTTATTAAAATGGAAAGGTGCTGGGGCGCCTGGGTGGCTCAGTTGGTTGAGCACCCGACTTCGGCTCAAGTCATGATCTCACAGCTCATTAGTTCCAGCCCTGCACCAGGCTCTGTGCTGACAGCTCAGAGACTGGAGCCTGCTTTGCATTCTGTGTCTCCCTCTCTCTCTCTGCACCTCCCCAGCTGATACTTTGTCTCTCCGTCTCTCTCAAAAATAAATATTTTTTTTTAAAGAGTAAAAATAAATAAATAAAAATGGAAAGGTTCATGAATCATACTCAGGCCAACTGCTATTGAAATGCCAGATCACTGAACAGAATGCCCTACCCTAACCCAGAAACAGAGACGGAGTGTGAGGGCTATGGCCTCTCGGAACGAAAAACCACAAGAAAACTTAGGGGCTTAAATTACTAGACGTTTTTATTATATGAGCCTACCCATCATTTTTATTATATGAGCCTACCCAAAATGGAGTTTGGTAATGTTTGTGTTCAAAAATCTAAAATACAAACACATTAAAGGGCTTGATCAAAATTATAGTGGGAGTTAAATGAATAACATACCCAACATCATCCACTCCCCTGAAGATCACTGTGATTATCCAATCAAGGTATCTGCCCATAGTAGGTCTATTTAACCGTCTAACTAGAGTGTCTATACTTTCACGAAGAAAGTTGAACATTTTCCATGATACTATAACCTCCTTTCAGAAAACTCAAGATTGTCTTTCTGTCCCTGATTACCACAGAAACACCTATTTATTTATTTATTTATTTATTTAGGGGAGTGTAAAAGGCCTTCCACAGTAATCCTAGTAACCTTTCCTAATAACATTCTCAGAATCCTAAATGGGCATATGCCTTCTTAATGGAGGACCATTTTATTCTGTGAAAGATGACAGGTCTTATATGGATTTAATAGCACAGTATCAGCCTGGGTCTCCTAGGAGGCAAACTGCCAAAAATTACTTAAGAGCAGCTGAAATCTCTTTCTCAAGGGGCAAGTAATCATGAGTCACCCAAATAGACAAGAACGCGGAAGGCGAGACCTAACAACGGCACACCCTCGTAACACGCCACTAGTTTTCTCTCTCCGGAGCAGCTGGAAAATACAAGGCATGGAGACCGTCTGGGGCCATTTCCCAGTGAACCCCACCTCAGCGCTAACCTTGCAGCCCTTTTATCCACAGCACCTCTGAAAAGCAAATGGGACAAAAAGGACACTTTTCTTTCTGAACCAAAGCTCAGAAAAATGGTCTTCATGGAGAGGTCCTGGCTCCGCATGTAATCATGCAGTTTTCACATTAAGGGACTGCATCAGGCAACGGAGGAGGCATGATACGTTCTTAACGTGTCCAGGAGAACTTTCAAGCCTTTGACTTTGCAAAGGTCATGACGGTCAGAGTTTCAAATGGCCGTGCTCACTTCTCTCCCCGCTCTCAAAAAAGAACTCCCTTTAAAAAATAAAAATAAAAAAAAGAACTCCCTGTGTGCAGAAATGAACAGAGGAGGAGCTCTGAAAGCGCCGGGCACAACGCTGTACCACACCTTGATGACAGCCCCAAAAGCTCCTTTGCCGAGAAGCTGTAATTCTTCAAACTCGATGAAGTACCGGGAAAACTGTCTCTGTGTCTCACTGAAGAATGCCGCGCTGGGTAGCTGCTTCCTAGGAATAACGGTCTCAACATAATCTTGTCCTCCCGAGTCTGAGATAAAACAAAACGTGAGAGGCAAACGAAGCATTAGAAAAAGAGCAAGGGATGCAAAACCCAGTAAGGAACCAAGTGCTGGAAGAAGGGGCCCCAACCGGTAGTTTGAAAAAGTACCTCTTCCCTGGCACAGACCCGTGAACACTTCTCCTCTCACCTTGTAGGGTGAGGTGGAATACACATGAGCCCAGGTCAGAGGTGGGGCTGAGACTGCTAACAAGGAAATGACGATGCGATAGGGTCAGAACCCATACCCAGGTCTCCTGCCTCATCCCCAGCTCTGCTGATGATCCCTCATGTGCTACTTGAGTAGTGACAGGGAAATCCGGTTGCACAGCAGTAAAGTGATGTGACCAGAAGGGTTAGCCAATGGACACTTTAATCAGTCGAGGCTGGAAAAAACCAGGAGGGCACAACAGTTCCATGCGCATGGTACACATTCAATGAAAGGATTTACGTACAGCGCGGCATAAACCAGATAAAAATCTATGATCCAAGCAGCCCGTTCCAGTTTTAGGTTTACTTTCAAAATAATTAATGTCAGGCAGGTTTTCAAAAAAGAGTGGTAACAGACTCACCTTCAGGACTTTGTTCCAGTAAAGACATTTTCGGCTGAGGATTGATAAAGCTGTGTTTCAACAACTGCTGGGGACTCCATCTTTCCTTATCATCCAAGCAAACACACCTCAGTGAGAGAGAAGAAAGGGTCTCAGTGACACAGAAAACAAGCACTAAACTTGTTAATGCAAGTTTTTTTTTTTATTGATTTTAAAATAAATACACATTAGAGAATTCATATTGCTTAGGGACCAAATGCACTCATAAGTGAATACATATTGAACACCAGGCTGGGCGTGAGTGGGGAGTCAAAAAATGTATAGTCTTTAGAGGCAGGAAGATCTATCTCATGGAACACTATTTTTTTGTTTAACAAGTTTAAGATAGCACAAGTTATGAATTTCCACTCCCATTAATAGTTCAATGACTAGGGGCGCCTGGGTGGCGCAGTCGGTTAAGCGTCCGACTTCAGCCAGGTCACGATCTCGCGGTCCGCGAGTTCGAGCCCCGCGTCAGGCTCTGGGCTGATGGCTCGGAGCCTGGAGCCTGTTTCCAATTCTGTGTCTCCCTCTCTCTCTGCCCCTCCCCCGTTCATGCTCTGTCTCTCTCTGTCCCAAAAATAAATAAACGTTGAAAAAAAAAAATTAAAAAAAAAAAAAAATAGTTCAATGACTTGACATACTAAACCAAGACTCTCCAGGACCAGTGGAAAACAAAGCTTTCCAAAGGACAAGCAAATCTGAAAGCTGATGCAAGATCGGGGCCCAATATGACAAACTTTGGACAAAGCCTGTTCATCATAGTATGATGTAACCTGGTAACAATTATGGACTACTTTTTTTTAAAATCCCACATTTTGTCACATACTTTCTTTTCATTCTCATTCCTTGAACCTGGTTTGGTGTTCTAATAAATAATTTTTGTGTTTTAATGAAGGCAGAGAAGCCATGCCTTTAACCCAGTGGTTCTCGAGGTGGGGTCTCTGACCAGTAGCATTCACTATCAGTATTGGGGATTTGTTACAAATTCTATTCCAACCCTGTCCTGGTAAATCAGCAACTCTGGTGGTCGGGGCAGTAATCTGTGCTTCACCAAGCTGTCCGGGTGGTTTCAATTCAACATAAAATCTGAGAACCACTGTTCTAAAAGATCTCAGCTGTCTGGCTGTATTGACAATGACTCAAGCCAGCACCACTGGGTAGCACCTGACCCTAATTATCAACAATGTTTCTAATAGAACCAACCAGCACTCTGAATTCTATACTTAAAATCTGTAGCTATCAAGTGGTGGCAGCAACTACCTTAAAGGGGAACATTTATTTTTTATGTCAGCACTAAAATGCCAAGTACTCCTAATTTCATACCTTGAAAAGGACAGGAAAAAAAAAATCACAATAAAAGCATTTGTGTAAGATATGGCTTTTCCCCCTAAATTTAAGGTTAATTTTAACTACCTTGAAGTAAAACAAGAATGCCTTCTCCTTGCAAAAGTTAAAACCTTATTGATTATGATAAAGTCTTCGACCAAATCGCCAACTCTCTCCAATTCCTCCCTTCCCCTTTAGTGTCTGTCATTCTAGACTTTATTTTTCTATGCATTTAACACAATCATACAAAAGAGACACTTTTTTTTTCTTCTAACGACTTCACCCTGTATAATCCTCAACTTGCTTTTTTCATTTGATCGTGTAAAAGGTTCTGTACTCAATTCCACTGTTGGGGGACTAGCAGGGAGGGGGACCAAGCAATTCTCTAACACCAGCTGGGTGTCCTACAATTCAACTCAATTCTGACACCACCTACCTGGGGACTACATCAGATCCCACAGGTCGAGGGCTCGATCCCATAAGACTGCCCCCCAATCCCTTGAAGATGCCAGTCACAACCCATTCTTTCAATCAACCAGCTACAGATCAGAGGTTCCAACAACCCCCTCCCTGAGTTCCATTAGTCTGCTAGAGGGCTTCCAGAACTCAGAGAAACATTTACTAGATTACCAGTTTCTTATGGAAGGATATAACTCAGGAACAGTTAGAAGAAATGCACAGAGCAAGGGGTGCCTGGGTGGCTCAGTTATTTAAGCGTCTGACTTCAGGTCACAATCTTGCAGTTCACGAGTTTGAGCCCTGCGTTGGGATCTGTGGTTGCTTCGGATTCTTTGTCTCCCTCTCTCTCTGCCCCTCCCCTGCTCATACTCTCTCTCACTCAAAAATAAATAAAACCTTAAAAATTTTTGTAAAAATTAAGAAATGCATAGGGTGAGGTGTGCGGAGACATCACAGGGCTTCCGTGCCCCGCCTCCAGGCTCACCTGCCTCCCAAAAATCTCCATGTGCTCACCAAGCTGGAAGTTCTCCAAACCCCAACCTTTTGGGTTTTTATGGAGGCTGCATTATATAGGCATGATTAATTAAATCATTGGCCACTGGTGATTGGTGAGAGGGGTGGGTTCTTAGGTCAGTTCTCTGGGCAACCAGCCCCATCCTCCGGTGTGGTCCAAAATTCACCTCATCAACATAACAAGGGGCACCCTTACCACTCTCATCACTTCAGAAATTCCAATGTTTTTGAGAGCTCTGTGTTTCAAACAGGGATGAAGACCAAATAAATATTTCTTATTATATATTACAAGGCTACACCACGTGTCTTAGAGATCTTTCCAAGATCTTTCTGAACTTACCAGAATTTATTTACATTACATACACCTTCTCCTCCTACTGTTGGCCATTTAGATAATTTCTAATTTTTCACGTGCATAAAAAAAATGCTGCAATGAACATCCCTATACACATCCTGTCAGGTTTCTGAAACACATTGTCAACTCTAACTCATCTGTGACAGTAATCAAGAAAACCCGTAAAGCCTTCCTAGAACAAACCGTATCTTTAAGAGATCTTACAGCCGGGAGGGGGGGATGGGTTAAATGGGTAAGGGGCATTAAGGAATCTACTCCTCAAATCATTGTTGCACTATATGCTAACTAATTTGGATGTAAATTCAAAAAAATAAAGAGATTTCATAGCCTCCAGGAGCTCAGTTAAAAAGATGAAATTTTCTGGGGTGACTGGTTGGCTCAGTTAAGCGTCCGACCTTGGCTCAGGTCATGATCTCGTGGTCCGTGGGTTCGAGCCCCGCGTGGGGCTCTGGGCTGACAGCTCTGAGCCAGGAGCCTGCTTTGAATTCTACGTCTCCCTCTCTCTCTCCATCCCATCCCTGCTCATGTTCTGTCTCTGTCTCTCAAAAATAAACAGACATTAAAAAAAAAAAAAAAAAAGATGAAATTTTCTGAGCCACCAATTTTGGCACCATGGCAGCCATAAGTAGTGGAGGCAAATGTTAGGTCCAGCTCTGAAAAGGGATGAAAAGCCTGGAAGCTTACTGTACTCTCTCCAGAGGACGGTGCTAACTAACCCTACCCACAGCACAGCACAGGCCACTGGATAGGTGTTGAGCTCACTCAATCCCTCCAACCACCTCCTGAGGGAGGCAGTGCTATTATTATTAAAGGACTAAATTAAAAGTAAATTAGTAAATTAAAACGATCCGTTTTACAAGGATACAACTCTGGGTGGAGAACTTAAGAACTCAGCTAATTCTAAGGGGGAAAGGTGGAATCTGAATCCAGCGGTCCGGCTCCAGTCTGGGCTCTTTCTTATCACGCAGACTGAGCTGAACAGAATCTTTGTCCAGGGGATTCACCAGTAAGTAAAACAAACAACTACAAATGAAATGTAGCCATGCTGGTGCCGTTTGTGAACGATTTCTTTCTTTTTTTCTTAACTGCGGCTGGACAGCAAAGGAAGTACAACACTGTGTGGCAACTTCTTCACCGAGCGGTCCATCAAACCAGTCTAGGATGGGGGAGGAATATACAAAAAGTCTCAAGGACAACCATGTTAAAGAGTAAGAGGGGCATCTGGGTGGCTCAGTCGGTTAAGCGTCCGACTTTGGCTCAAGTCATGATCTCGCGGTCCGTGAGTTCGAGCCCCGTGTCGGACTGTGCTGACAGCTCGGAGCCTGGAGCCTGTTTTGGATTCTGTGTCTCCCTCTCTCTCTGACCCTCCCCTGTTCATGCTCTCTGTCTCAAAAATAAATAAATGTTTAAAAAAAAATAAAAATAAAAAAATAAATTAAAAATAAATAAATAAATTAAAAATAAATAAATAAAAAAAAGAGTAAGAAAGAGGGGCGCCGGGGTGGCTCAGTCAGTTAAGGGTCTGACTCCTGATTTCGGCTCAGGTCATGACCTTACTGTTCTGTGAGATCGAGTCCCACATGGGGCTCTCCACTGTTGGTGTGGCGCCCACCTGGGATTGTCCCTCTCTCTCTCTCTCCCTCGCGCGCCTCTCTCCCTGCTCGCGCTCTCTCTCAAAATAAATCAATAAACATTAAAAAAATCAATTAAATTGGGGCGCCTGGGTGGCTCAGTTGGTTAAGCATCCAACTTTGCTCAGGTCACGATGTCGTGGTCCGTGAGTTGGAGCCCCACGTCGGGCTCCGTGCTGACAGTCAGAGCCTGGAGCCTGCTGTGTCTCCATCTCTCTGCCCCTCCCCACTCACACTGTGTCTCTCAAAAATAAACATCAAAAAATAATAATAAATAGATAAATAAAAAGATTAAAAAAGAAATGGAGGGAGTGGATAAAAGTGAATGGTTGGAAAAAAGAAATAGTGAGAAACAAGACAGAGTGCAGGAAAGGGAAGAAACCAGTCCGGGTCAACTTCTGCAGGAGGGCAGGACCAGGGGAGTATCTAGAAAAGCCCAGACTGAAGAGATCTTAGTTCCCTTTTCACAGAGAAACCCAGAGCACCTAAGTCTGGCTTCGACACAGCACAGAGGCAGGGCTAAGCTGCAAAGTCCTAAAGGGAAGGACCCAAACAAAAACTGTAGGCCTCAGGTGAGCCCCTCAGTAAGGATTCTCTCGATGCAGTTAGACTTGGCTCTACAATGAAATGTGCACCTGGAATTTACAAGTATCGAAAAATCCTATGGCTGGTGTGAGACAGTCACTGCCGTCTAGGACTTGGCTGAATGACACAATGACAGTGAAGAATGGTTACGAAGAACAAGGGGCAGAATCACACTCCTAGACAGCGGAGGCCTTGTCTTTGATCCTTGAGGAACGAGCAGCAAAGGGAGACAAAGAGGGTCTTCCATTTGGAATACTTGGGGCATTTCTCCCAGTTAACTTCCTAGATATACCAGGCTCTCCCCCAAAGCAGCTTGGAAATCTATTACTAAGCCCAAGTGAATTTAGGAGAATGGGCGAACTAAGGGAATGAAAATGTAAGCAAGAAAATAGAACCTATGTGGCTGGGAAAAGATTGGGAGGACAAAGAATAAACTCCAATCCTGCTCCTCACTTTTCAGCTTCAACACATCCCTTAGATGGTGAGCACATTCAAGCGCAGTCCAAAGCTCAGGAGTAAAGAGCAATTAGAGAGAATCTCAGTGATACTCACTTCTTTTTTTTTTTATTTTTAAAAAAATTTTTTTTTTCAACGTTTATTTATTTTTCGGACAGAGAGAGACAGAGCATGAACGGGGGAGGGGCAGAGAGAGAGGGAGACACAGAATCGGAAACAGGCTCCAGGCTCTGAGCCATCAGCCCAGAGCCTGACGCGGGGCTCGAACTCCCGGACCGCGAGATCGTGACCTGGCTGAAGTCAGACGCTTAACCGACTGCGCCACCCAGGCGCCCCAGTGATACTCACTTCTTTAGAAAATCTTGGAAGTCAGCTGGTAAGTCGCTAGGGATGGTCACAGGGTACTCTCCACATTCTTGTCCTTGGCTGAGGGAGATCAGCAGAAGGCCAAGACACCAAACGTCTCCTTTCTTTCCAGTTTTATAAGGCAGGGCGTTGTCACTGAAACTAACTCGGCTTTGCTCAAATACGTCCTCCTTGCAAATGTCTGCTAGGCGCTTAGAAATGCTGTAGTCTGTAATCTTGACATTGCCCTCTGCATCCACCAAGACACTGGATGCGCTCAGAACCTTGTGTACCACGTCGTTGCTGTGCAAATAACTGAGGCCCGACAAGAGCTGAGCTGCATACTTGCGGAGCTGATGAACGGGGATGGGGCCTGAGTGGCTCAGGTGTGCGGCGAGAGAGACCCCATTAATATGCTCCAATAAAATGTCCACCACAATGGAGTCATCTTGCTCTTTGAGATTCATCGCAAAGTAGTGTACTACATTTGGATGGCTCAATTTTACCAGCGAGTTGAATTCCGTTTCTGCCCCTTGAATCTGATAAGGAAAAACACCACTAAGATAATATCGTATTGGCCAGCATTAACTGGTATTTCACTTCAAAGGTAAACTATTTAACAGAAAATGTACTTTCAAAGGAGAACAAATACGTTCTGCACTGTATCGTCCCCTAAATTATACGGCCAACCTAACGGTTCATGAAGATGAAAGCAATTTAATTATCAACTTCCATGATCTTAAAATCTAATGCGCAAATTACTATAAAACTGGTGAACAGCTTTTTTTCCCTATTTTTTTTTTTTAACGTTTATTTATTTTTCAGACAGATGCACACAGAGTGCCAGCAGGAGAGGGGCAGAGAGAGAGGGAGACACAGAATCCGAAGCAGGCTCCAGGCTCGGAGCTGTCAGCAAAGAGCCCGATGCAGGGCTCAAACTAACAAACCGTAAGATCATGACCTGAGTCAGATGCTTAACCAACTGAGCCACCCAGGCGCCCCTAACATTGGTGAACAGCTCTTAAAAGCAATTTATTTTGCCATAAGGCCAGCAGGAAAAAAAAGAAACACTAATTATTTTTAAAAACCTTTCCTGGGGCGCCTGGGTGGCTCAGTTGGTTAAGCGGCCGACTTTGGCTCAGGTCATGATCTCGCGGTCCGTGAGTTTGAGCCCCGAGTCGGGCTCTGTGCTGACAGCTCAGAGCCTGGAGCCTGTTTCAGATTCTGTGTCTCCCTCTCTCTGACCCTCCCCTGTTCATGCTCTGTCTCTCTCTGTCTCAAAAATAAGTAAACATTAAAAAAAAAAAATTAAAAAAAAAAAAAACCTTTCCTGATTGTGGTGCCTAGCAAGCTCGGTCAATGGAGTCCCATGTTGGGTATAAAGATTGCTTAAAAAGAATTTTAAGGGGCGCCTGGGTGGCGCAGTCGGTTAAGCGTCCGACTTCAGCCAGGTCACGATCTT
The DNA here is from genome assembly GCF_007474595.2 of Lynx canadensis. Lineage (NCBI taxonomy): Eukaryota > Metazoa > Chordata > Mammalia > Carnivora > Felidae > Lynx > Lynx canadensis. The sequence goes on from NC_044308.2 coordinate 62,858,478, forward strand.
GCGGTCCGTGAGTTCGAGCCCCGCGTCGGGCTCTGGGCTGATGGCTCAGAGCCTGGAGCCTGTTTCCGATTCTGTGTCTCCCTCTCTCTCTGCCTCTCCCCCGTTCATGCTCTGTCTCTCTCTGTCCCAAAAATAAATAAAACGTTGAAAAAAAAAAAAAAATTAAAAAAAAAAAAAGAATTTTAAAAATCTTAAAAAAAAAAAAATAATGGGGGCAGGGACGCCTGTGTGGCTCAGTAGGATGAATGTCTGACTCTTGATTTCGGCACCTGTCATGATCTCATGGTCGTGAGACTGAGCCCCACGACAGGCTCAACGCTAAGCATGGAGCCTGCTTGGGGTTCTCTCTCTCCCTCTCTCAAAACCAATAAACATTTAAAAAAAAACATAAAAAACAAAAAATAAAAAAAAATGGGGTGCCTGGGTAGCTTTGTCAGTTAAGCATCCAACTCCTGATGTCAGCTCAGGTCACGATTTCATGGTTCGTGAGATTAAACCATGCATGCATGGGGCTCTGCGCTGACAGGGTAGAGCCTGCTTGGGATTCTCTCTGTCTCTCCCTGTCTCTCAAAATAAATAAACGTTAAAAAAAGAGACAAAACAAAAAAAAACCACCCACCTCTCTTGATTATAAGGATTCAGTGTCAACACTTTAATAAGTACTAACACAAAAGAGAGACACCCACAAATTATCTAGATGGTCACCACCCAAAGACAACCATTATGATTTCAGTGTATTTCCTTCCAGTTTTTCTATCATAAATACGGGTTTGTTTTTCTTGGAGATGGCTATTAATACCATAAAAGAGGCTGACAACGGAGGTGCAGAAAACAGCCTCGAAGTCGTGACCACACTGTGAGAGTTGTGCCAGAGTCAACAAGGGGCTGAGGAAACTCTGGAAGGGGGGGCGGGTCCCACACCATCCCCTCTGGTTAAACAGATCTCATGCCATTCTGTCATCTTTGCTAGCCAATCAAACACACCGCTCTTTTGTTCTGTCATCTCCTCATTTCAGGGTGAGGCCTCTGCTCAAGGGCCACCTCAGATGCCCACCTGCTTTTTGCACTTATCAATCTTCTCCTTCTCTTGACTGGTAAGGAACGGACCCATTTTTTTCTGCCACTGAAGGACCCATTCATACAACAAGACAAAGTTGCCAGTGGCCGTTTCCAAGGCATTGTAAACTAATTTTCCAAGCTGCTCATCACTGCCTGCACATTGAAAGAAAATATAATGAAATCTCACAGGTATAATTTCTGTGGGGGTAAAGAAAGAGGGGATATATCTTCATTTATTCATTCAACAGTGGATATACCATGTGCTAACTATAAAAAATATGATTTCATGGAATACATGCTCTTCTGTAACCAAATTTGTAATATGTAACAACAGACTCTGAACCCTTAAATATTAATTTTTAGAAAAGGAAAATAAATGAGATTTAGTAGCAGATCAGTGTTTTCCTCTACTAGCCGTTATTCAGCATGTTACTTTTATAACCGTTTCACTTCTGATGACTATGCCTACTAAGGCGATAGCTACTAATATGATGGAAGGAATCTGGAAATAGGAACACTCTATCAAGATAACTCCGTTTAGGGGCGCCTGGGTGGCGCAGTCGGTTAAGCGTCCGACTTCAGCCAGGTCACGATCTCGCGGTCCGTGAGTTCGAGCCCCGCGTCGGGCTCTGGGCTGATGGCTCAGAGCCTGGAGCCTGTTTCCGATTCTGTGTCTCCCTCTCTCTCTGCCCCTCCCCCGTTCATGCTCTGTCTCTCTCTGTCCCAAAAATAATAAATAAAAAACGTTGAAAAAAAATTAAAAAAAAGATAACTCCGTTGATGTAGATTAGTTTGCACAGTAAAAATAAGTTTTAATAATTTGGAAATTTTAAGATATCAATGATCTTCTTACTACAAAATTTGAATATGGTCAGCAAATACAAACTGGCCAATGGTTTTGAGGGAAGGAACAAGAAATGACGGTTTAAATTTGAAGTTAGAAAGACAGACACACTTATTTAGTGATCTGCATATGGTTTCCACTTGTGCCTGGAAAATTACCAGAAAAAAATGGAAATGGAGAAAATCATCACCTATAATATCACCATTTTATTTCTCTTCCTGTTCCCTCTATTCTTTTTCTAATTTACCAAATCATAGCATATGTAACAGGGTTTCTCACCCTTGACACTGTGGACATTTTGTACTAAGATCTTTTGTCGCCAAAGGCTGTCTTGTGCACTGTAAGATGTTAAGCAGTACCCCTGGCCTCTACCCACTAGATGCCAATAGCATCCCTACCCTAGTCTTAACCATCAAAAATATGTCCAAACAGCACCAAATGTCCCCCTGGGGACAAAACTGCCCTCAGTTGAGAACTAAGGATATACACTATTTTGTCTTTTTCTCATAGTATCTAAATATCTTTCCATGATGCTACACTGTCTTCTAATGAAAAAAAGTGTTTCAAAGAAATAATGGTAATTATTTTTTCCACTTAAAAAATGAAAAGTAACCTGGATGTACAAGACAAAGTGGTCTTAGCAAAAGTGAACTAGCTCACCTAGACTTTTTACCTGAGAGGCAGTTTTTATCTCGTAGAAATGCTGGCAATTTAAGAAATTTTAATTAAAATGATTGGTCATGCTAGTTATAAATAATTCCCGACATTCTTAGCCTGAGGAGAAAAAAAACCCTTAATGTTTGAGAATTTGTCAACCAAAGGAAGCAACCTGTGGAATGTGGGGCCTAAGCAGCACACGTTGGAAAACGCACATTAAAATGTTTATGGGATGGAATGTGATGTTATTTACACAAAGCCTAATTAGATGTGTGCATTACACGGTACAACGTCTTGCAATATTTGTCTCCTAAACTGGAACCAGGTCAGTATCTCATAATTCCTGCTTAGAGTTCGTGGTTTTTTGGATTATAATTTTGTCATCACCACCCTCCTCTTGTCACTTTTTTGTGATGGGGGTAATAAGAGACAAAAGAACACACTGCCATGAGGCTGAAGGTAAATAGGTTACCAGCAGAATTCCGACTAAGCCTCTATTATGTGTTAATGGTCATTTTTACAGACGGTGTCTAAAGCGCTTTATCCGTCAGCTGTCTGACTCTAACAGCTTTAAGTTGAAAAACAAATGCCAATGAATTCATCTTTTATAAAAACGTTTCGTAGAAAATCAGGACATATCTTAAAAATTAGACCTGTTGTGGAAAGCAAAATAATTTATGCAATGGTTTTACAAAAAAAATGTTCCGATTGCAAACGTGTCTCCTAATGAGGGTATTAACTAAGGTAAATTGGTCTAATGAGTACCAGCGAGACTGAGCTAAGGTAATAATAAGCAACTGGGTTAATTTGCCTTCCTGATTTCCCCAGATTATTGAAAGTAATGTTTTATGTTGCCAGTAGTGTTTTATGTTGCCAGAATCTGAAATGCCTCTGAGTCAAGGACGTCTCAGGTCCAAGGTCGTCAACCTCACCAAATGGTTGCTTAGTGTGCATATGGCACAGTCAGCGTCCACACAGTCCTGTGCGGTTCAGGCTGCATTCCGTTAGCCAAGGTTAAGTGTCCAGTTCATAGACTATTCAGGTATCTAGTGTCTTCTCCCTCTATCTGCTGCCTGCTCCCTGGCAACTACCACGCTTATCTGCATCTCCTTAAAGGGAAAAAGACACCAAAAGAAAGTAAACTCCATTTAGAAAATTTGGCTGTTAGCTTTGGCAAAGAATATTTATGAGACTAAAAATTAAATTGTCAGATTCACTATATGCAAGTGATCCCTACACCAAGTAGTGGCTGTATCTGTATGGCTGATAAAAGATTTATATTTAGGGCAAAAAAGTAGATAATGAAAGTGTGATTTTAATATAAACAATTCAAATCATGAATTGCTGAACCAGCTTCACCCCAAATACCCATCAGTAGGCAAAACTGCTAAATAAAACATATAGAAAATGAAGTGCTTTTCCTGGTCAGATACAACATGCCAAGAGAAAAGTGCTATTTAGATGGATATCAACTAAAAAATCAGACTTGGGTTAGGAAAGATTATAGGTATTAGAACTCATTTTGTTACACATATTTTATCAGCAATAGATGTGCAAGATACAAAATTCTACTGATTCATATTTCACCCGTTTTGGTTTCAAAAAGCTTGACTGATTATAAAAATGACAAATTTTAAATTATCTCTAATCTAACAGTATTTCTAAGAGCTTAAGTTTTTTGTTTCCATGTTACAGAGGAGGAAACCTGAGTGCTTTCTCATTTTGGTCATTAGGTAATGGGAACGAGAATGACTTATGGTCTTAATAGATTTCCCTGGACCACACTGGTTTAGACCACAGACTCCAATCCACTCTGTTCTTTCATGGTTAACTTTTGTAGTTAGAATAACTGAAATGAAGTTGGCAAGTTTACTCACCAGTGCATTTCCCTTTGTAAACCATGAGCTGATCAGGACTACCCATAGAGAAATACAGGACTTCGCAAGAGCCAGGAGAATCTTCACTACTACATATAGAATACTGACGTTCTCGCCTTAAAAAATAAATGTGGACAATGATTTCTCTCAATTTAAGATTAACACAGGAAATCCTTGCGCTTCCATTTTCTCCTGTTTGCTAGCCCATTCAATGTCTAGCATCTATCTCTACTAGGAATTGAGGTGAAGTGCTAATGGGAATGTTGTTCAACTCCCACCCCCACTCCATTGAGGTCTTCTCCATATGAACTCTACAAACCCCTAACTCTGGATCTGTGTTGTCCCATATGGTAGCCACTAGCCACAAGTGGCTATTTAGATTTAATTAAAATGAAATTAAAAATTCAGTTCTTCAACTGCAATAGCCAAATTTTAGTACTCAATAGCCACAAGTGACTAGTGGCTACCATATTGGACAGCACTGACAGGGTACATTTCCATCATTACAGAAGTTCTACAGCAGTGATTTAGCTCAGTCCCACATTGATCTCACATCTCTGCATTCCCATGCACCTGCACAACTGGAAGAAGCTGCAAATGGGGGGTTTGGAGCATTACAAATTCCTAGTTCCAGTTGGGTCCCCAACCATTGCGTGCTCTCATTCATTGTCTCACTTGTCTTTGATAGATACGCTCAGCCAATCCCCTTTATGACTTCTCCAAAACGTTCAAAACCCACCACCTCCTCCCTTCTTTCCCTTTCCCTGTTTTTTTTCTGAGCAAGGAGCAATAGCTGGGAAGCTAGATTATAATGCAAAAATAGTAATCGGGAAATATAAACAAAAATGAATAAACTGGTAGACGATGTAGTAAAGAGACCACGGAGAGACGGTCAGGATTGGACCCCTGTATGAAATGCTTTGATGGGGCACAAGGACAGATCTCTAGAAAGCAACCCTCTCATTCAAAGCAATGAGCATGATCTTGACTTAAACTTTCACCGAGAACATGAAGCAATGGGCAGTGAAGCCCACTCTACCATTCCACCGATAATGTTTCTTGGCATCTGCACTGTTCTTTTTCCCAGACTTTAAGGACCCTGTTCCTCAGTTCCATTCCCTAGAGTCTCTCTGAGATCTTGGTCCAGCAGCTTGTCCCTCTCTCCTATATGTTCAATCTGCCCCTCCATCTAGGCTCCTTCCCCTCAGACTATAGCTCTCTCCAAGGTCCACATTCCCCTTCCTCAACCTTGCTCCCACCTCCTCTTATTCTTCCCTTTCAAACTTCTACACTTGGCTGTCTGTGTCTTCTCTTTACTCCTCAGGCTACTGCAATGTCAATAAAACGGCCATCACTCTCCTACCCACTCTCAATCTGGTTTTTCCCCTTTGCTCTTTTATTTTGGTTGGTGGCACAGTCATCCATTCTGTCTCTAGTCAGAAACATGTTGAGCCTCCCTGAGCCCCTAGATCTTTCATGTGTAGTTGATCCCCGAGTACCACCCTCTCGTCTCCAATTCTCCTGCCCTGTTCAGGTCACCACCAACGTTCTCCTGGATACATGATATACTCCTTTATTAACTAGTCTCTCCACCTCCAACCTACCTGTCTTCCCCTACCCCGAGCCCCTCCCACATTGTTGACAAGACCCATTAAGATTTGAGTCTCTCACATCACACATGTGTCTACATATTCCAAACGCTAGGGAACTGCTGATACACTGGAGTTCTGTTTAAATTTCTACTTCTAAAGTTCTTTGTGCAACCAAGGGCACACTGAAATTTATGGAGAAAAATGTAAAAGCAAAGGTTTAAAATGATATGGTAGGCTTATTAACATGAATTATCTAGAAGCACCTCTACATTTGCTCAGCTCCCTCCAACAGATGGTGCTAACAGACATTTTACACCATGTCATCTTTTAAGTTGCTTACAGTGTGTAAATGGTTGGTTTAAAGGTGTTTTACACCATGACTGTTAAGTACAAATACAATGAGAATGTTAAGAGTGTTAGTAAGACAAGATGTATCATGAGGACTGAAAGAAAAATAGAATTTTAAAAGTGAAAAGTATCAAGAAAACAATAAATGTGGTACAAACAGAATAGGCTGTATAACAGCAATAACAATTCTGAAAGATAAAAATCACACAAAGTTCGAAGGGATAAAAAGGCAAAATCCAGTGTCATTGATATTTCCTGTTTTCACCCAAAAGATGTATATATATTGAGTGCTCGTATTGTCTATGTTGGACTCGTCCAGAATTGAATTTTAGAACAACCTTCAGGAACTGAATTCATTCATAAGTAAAGCAGCTTCTGAACTCCATCAGAAATAGCCATCCCAATGCAAACAAATGAAATTTAGGAGCAGTAACACTGGTCTCATAGAGGAGGATCTATTCTAGATTATGGAATGTTCACAGAGGTTGCAGTATCATTAGGAACTTCACCCATGTTACCAATTTTTCCAAGTAGCTGTGGCAGTACGTAAAAATAACAGGTATTTTAAACAAAACTGCCAAATGTTATTAACTACGTCTTATAAAAGAGTTAGAGATAAATCAATTTTAGAAGACTAAATTAGGTGTCTGGACCTTGACACCTGAAAAAAGAAGGAAAGAGGATTTAAAAAAAAAAAAAAAAAAAAAGAGCCAAGTAGCAAAGGGGTGCCTGGATGGCTCAGTCGGTAAGCATCCGACTCTTGGTTTCAGCTCAGGTCTTGAGCTCACGTTCCCTGAGTGTAAGCCCCACATTGGGCTCTGCACCGATAGCACGGAGCCTGCTTGGGATTCTCTCTGTCCCTGTCCCACTTACTCTCTCTCTCAAAATAAATTGAAAAAAAACCCTAAAAAAAAAAAAAAAAAAAAAATATATATATATATATATATATATATATATATATATATTTATAGGCTTTGAAAGAGTTACTGAAACTGTGATCTGAAAATTCCATCACATGGCACTCCAAGTTATCTTATTTCTTCTACAACTTTCTCCTTCCAGATCAGAAATCGTAAGGACTTACTTAGACCTTCCAGAGGAGTTGGTCCGATGTTTGCCATTTCCTACAAAGTCGGGAAGGCCTCCATGTAGACTGGCAGCTGTTCCATGTCCTCCTAGGTCTTTCCTAGAATTTTGATCTTGGTTTGATAAGTTAGCAATTTCTAAACGCTCCTAGAAAACAGAAAAGTAAAACCTACTTTAGATACAAGTCATAAATAAGAGACAATCACGGTACATAATCATTAATTCAGCAGAGAGTGAAAGTTTTATTTAAGCTGAATGCTTTCCAGTGGAATAAAATTGAACTTAACTTTTAAAAATTTAACATCCAGATATATACTGATTTAAGAACTGAAGGCCAGGGTTAACAGTTTCAAGAGAATGTGAATTTTATAAATGAAAATGCTTAACATCTCAGAAGATGCATGAAAATTTAGGGAGAAAAGCAAGAGGAGGTAAAGAGAAGAAGACAGTCAAAGAGAATGCTGGTGGGCAGGTGGATCAGAGCAAGAGAGAGCTGGAAGAAACAGTCCCATCATCTTACATTCATGTACGGCTCTGTATTTTCACAGACGACACTTATCTGTGGGAATAACTACATGAGAAGGAAGGGAGGCATCATCAGTCCCATTTTAAGTGATGAGGAAAATGAGTCACATTTAGTGTCACCTGTCAAGGTCACAGGGCCAGCAGTAAAAACGCCAAAGCTTTAAGCCAGGTGCTCCTTACTCGTACATCAGTGCCTCCTCGCAACACCCCCCATAGTTGCCCTTAAGTTAAATGCCATAATTCTACAAAGCGGAACAAGTAAAACTTTCTCTGGATTTCTCCAAATGTGTGTAACTGGTTTTTTGACCAAGTTGCAGTCAGGAAAAATATAGGAAAAAAGGCTTTTTCCTCTTCCACCACTGCTTTTTAAACCTGCCCTGGGGGATCCTTCTTTTCCATCACTGAATGAAATCTCCAGTAGAATGATATGACTTCCATTCGTTCTATTTTCCAAGTACTTATTAACAATTTAAAAAAAAGAAACAGAATTCAAGTCTGGGCTAATATCAAAGCTTCGATCTCTGCTCTCCCTGGACTCATCTGATAAAGTACCGTGATTCCATCAGACTGTGTAATCTACAGATAACACACAACTCTAAGTTTTGCTTCCTCTTTCGGGGAATCTAAAATACGCAATGAATACCACTTGGGGGATTTTTTTTTAGTGCTTCATTTTCAGCTTTACTACTATTACTAACATTGGAGAGGAAAACATCATCAAGGGAAATAACATTTTATGTTTAGCAAAATGCAAAATATTTTAGTATGGTACAACTGATACAGTACCTGCTTAGCCATTTCTTTCCTTTTTCTCTCTTTTCTCTCTTCTTCCCTCCTCTGAATCTCATGAAGGATTTCACGTTGCTGAAATAAAACATACTGCCATCAAATGCCAATCTCTGAAACCCAGACAATATATAAATACTACAACCACAAAAAAACCTTTTACATTTCTGTAATTCAAGCCCTCCTTTCCTAAAGGGCCTGAATATACAGAACCTGACAGCAAAATATAGTTAGGCCGGTTGCAGCAGGTCCTCTGCAGTGGTTGTTCCCATTTAGTAAGGTTTCAAGACTAGGGGGGAGGGGCAGTGACTCCCCACTCTTCATGTTTCCATGTAGAAAGACTTTCACTACAGCATCACCCTTGGCCTCACACTTCTCCCCCACCTTGACCTATTCCCTCCTCTTTGAAGTCTGCCTGTCTATGTGAACACACATTTGTGTCTGTCTGCCCTCGGCCACAGGGGCGTAGGGCCAACGTGGTGGAGGTGGGCTGAGCTGTCTTCAGGGCCTTGACCAGGAATGGCAATGACCCGGGCACCACCCCCACATGCTATAGACCTTAAGCTGCATTCTCTAGTTTGCTCAGTATTCAAAGCAGTATTTGGATCTCCATCCATTTAACTCCTGTATTTGTTGTTCAAGTGGATCTGAATTAAGGTTGAGAAAAATAGTGCGTTTTTGAGTCCCCTAAATTCCAGGTGTAGTGAGTTCAAGCCCCACGTGGGGCTTGCTGCTGTCAGCATAGAGCTCTCTTCAGATCCTCTGTCTTCCTCACTTTCTGCCCCTTCCCTGCTTGTGCTCTCTTCTCAGAAATAAACAAACATTAAAAAGATTGTCTCTCCCTCTGCCTATCTCCCCTACTCATGCGCTCCCTCTTTCTAAAATAAAAAAAAAAATAGAAGTAAACGAATAGGGCCCACAAAGACACAGGTGTTAACTTATAAGCACAGGATGAACAAAATGAAGGGGGGAAAAAAACCCCAAAACCAGCAGTAAGAACCTAAGAAAAGCAGAATAACAAAACCCTAGAAATAACTGCAACAAATAGTAATACTAGGGGCGCCTGGGTGGCTCAGTCAGTTAAGCATCTGACTTCAGCTCACGTCATGATCTCGCAGTTCATGGGTTCGAGCCCCGCGTCAGGCTCTGTGCTGACAGCTCAGAGCCCGGAGCTTGCTTTGGATTCTGTCTCCCTCTCTCTCTGCCCCTCCCCCACTCGCACTCCGCCTCTCTCTCTCCCCAAAATAAACAAACATTAAAAAAAAAGAGATAGTTACATAGTAACATCTACAGGAAGAAAACTAGAAAGCCTCACCAAGAGATAAAAATAAATGGAGAAGAACATTCCTGGATAGGAAGTCTGAATATTGTCAAGACGTCAATTCTTCCTAAATGAATATATAAGTCTAGTGCAGAGTTTGTTTTGATTTTGAGAGAACAATCCTGCAGTTCACCTGTAAGGATAAGTGGGTAAGAATGGCTGAGGAAGAAAGAAAAGCATAAATAATGGAAAATGAAGACAGGGGGATGTGCCTTTTCAGATATTAAATTATTATAAAAGATACAGTAATTCAGAGTCTGGTAAGGAGTCCAGGAAAAAAAACTGAACAAAATAGATAACTCACAAATAGAACTTAGTATACAGAAAGAGTTAAAGTACACTTTAAAGGAAATAATACAAATCAACTAAGAAAAAAAATGGAGAAAAAAGAACTTAGGACGCTCATTTTTATAACCCACACCAAAATGGGTTCCAGGTAAGTTGATTAAAAGACTAAATAGAAAAAAAACCAAAAAATACTAAGTTAAAAATCAAGGAGGAAACTTAGATACATATTATTTTCTTTGGTGAAAGGATTTTTTTTTTTTATTTTATTTTATTTTTAACATTTATTTATCTTTGAGACAGAGAGAGACAGAGCATGAACGGGGGAGGGTCAGAGAGAGGGAGACACAGAATCTGAAATAGGCTCCAGGCTCCGAGCTGTCAGCACAGAGCCCGACGCGGGGCTCGAACTCACGGACCACAGAGATCATGACCTGAGCCGAAGTCGGCCGATCAACTGACTGAGCCACCCAGGCGCCCCGGTGAAAGGATTTTAAAAATAACACAGGAGTGTACACACTTGTGCAAACAGATTAAAAGAAAAAAATACAAATGGTTAGTGAACATAAAAAAAAAATTCAATCTCTGGCTTTGGTACTCATTTGGGTAGGGGATACTTGTTCCACAGAAGGAAGAAGAAAATTCAGTAAAACTCAGTAAATTCCTAGGGCGCCTGGGTGGCTCAATCGGTTAAGCATCAACTTCAGCTCAGGTCATGATCTCCAGGTTTGTGAGTTCGAGCCCCTCCAATGGGCTCCACACTGGTGGTGCAACACCTGCTTGGGATTCTCTCTCTCTCAAAATAAATAAATAACTTAAAAAAAAAAAAAAACCCTCAGTGAATTTGTGCGCAGGTTAACAAGTTCAGAAAGACCATAAATAAAAGAAGTCTGGTTAAACAAACCTTCTTCTCTTCTCGGACTAGACTGAGGGTTCTAGGAGCAGCATGAATATATTGGGAGGAAATGCATACATATATATATATATATATATATATATATATATATATATGGAGAAAACCACTCATAATATTTCTCAGTTACACTTTGGGCCTCTCCTCATTCGAATCTAAAGTTCTTGAATCAAATGCTGAGCAAAACTTAAATAAAGATAAGTGTGTAGGCAGAGACAGAGAAAGAACTCAGAGGAGCTCGCGGTGTTCTGGGCTCGGCCGCCCAGAACGGTAGGGACAAGGGTCTCACCTCCTGCTCCACTTTCTGCTTGGCCTCCAACAGCCTCCGCTGCTCCTCCTGAGCCCGTCTTTCCAGCATTTCTTCATGGAAAGACTTGGGAGGGGGCTTGTTATGTTCGCTGAGAAAGGACTGCACATGGTCGGCCAGTTCAAATATCATCACCTAAACATGCAGATGAAAATCAACCACAGATGGTAAAATGACCGGAAGACAGGGCCCAAAGGAGACTACAGAAAGTCAGGCAGGCTATCAGAGGCCCGCTTACAATGGTGACACTCACTTTGCCATGCCACGTTCTGAATTAGGTATATACGATGCAATCATGGCAGGAGAGAGCTTTTTGGGGGCTCACCAGACAAAAAACTTCACTTTTCTTTCACAGTCCTTTTTTACTTTATTGGCATTTTCTGTATAATAAATCTGACAAAAATATTTTTCTGTACAAACAAATCTGATAAAAGTATTTGTTAACACTGCACAAAAATAAAGTACCCTTCCCAACTAAAAAACCTATCTAGATAACGATAGCTGAAAAATCATCGCCAGCTTAAAAGCCTTCATCTGTCCATACAGTGTACTGAAAACATTCTTTGGGGTACAGAGGCAAACACTTTGAGGCCTCACTCTCTCCCTGCTAGTAACAGGTCAGTAGGAGGCTGATCCATACTAAGAAAGAATTTCATTCCCACTTAGGGCAGCACTCGTGGATAGGACCAGAAGGAAAAATGCCCCCCTCTCAGACATTCTTTATGTGAGCATAGGAGCCACTTTCCCGCACCTCTAGGAGTCATAAATCACATCTAAGGTTGGTAAGCTCATAGCACAAGGGTCTCTGGGACCCCAAAGTGACCACTCCAACCCCCACCCCAACGAGGTCAAGAATGCCAAGCTCCTTCTGCAGATGAGGACCGCCACTGAGAATTTTCTTTTTCCTCAATTACAATAAGGCAGTTTAAAAATTCTTATTTCTAAAGGGACTTGAGAGGGTGGTAATTAGTAATAAAAGTCACTGTACACAAGAATACAGTCAGTTCATTTGGTGGTCACTTACCTTCCTCTTGAGGAGCAAATACAAAGACACCACAGCTCTGGTTGGAGGAAGTTAATGTATTTTCTTTTCTTTTTTTTTTTTTTTTTAATTTTTTTTAGTATTTATTTGTTTTTGAGAGAAAGAGATAGAGTACAAGTGGGGGAGGGGCAGTGAGAGAGGGAGACACAAAATCTGAAGCAGTCCCCATGCTCTCAGCTGTCAGCACAGAGCCTGAGGAGGGGCTCGAACCCACAGACTGTGAGATCATGACCTGAGCTGAAGTCAGACACTTTACCGACTGAGCCACCCAGGCACCCCAATGTATTTTCTGATTATAGCAGAAGCTGTGGCATTCACTGGATATGCTTCACTTTATAGTTAAGTCTAGAGCCTAAGTAGGATGCAAATTCTTCAAAGACAAGCTCTTTTAAGAAAAGTTGGGGAAAGTAGGCAGTTTCTGTGATGCCAATGAGAAACCAATTCCACACCAGAAAGGAGGGAAGAGTCAAGCGGTGTAGGGGTTTTCCTTTGCCAATCGATTTAATTTAGTAGCATTTTCTGTGCAAACACATCAGATACGATATATAGGACTAGATGAAAATAACTGCTTTCCACAGTGGCTCCTGTCCCTCTCTCCCTCTGTACCTATATGGCTGATTGTCTTGCTTCTCTCAGCACTCTGCTCAAATGTGACGTCATCAGAAGCCTCTCCTTATTTATACCAGCCACCCCACCATCACCTCACAACACCTATCTGTATTAGCCAGGGTGCTCCAGAGAAATAGAACCAATAGGATAAGGTAGGGGTGTGTGTGTGTGTGCATGTACAGAGAGAGGGACTGATTTTAAGGAATTGACTCATACAATTACAGAGGCTGGAAAGTTGAAAATATGTGGGGTAGACCAGCAGGCTGGAGACCCAGCAAAGAGCTGCTGTGGCAGTTGTGGTCTGACAGCCCTCTGGCAACTCCCTCCGCTTCCAGGGAGGCCAGTCTTTTTCTGTCAAAGCCCTCAAGGGACTGGATGAGGCCCAAACGTTACGGAGGGTGATCTGCTTAACTCAAACTCTACTAATTTAAATGTTAACCTCATCTAAAAACATACCTTCAAAGAAACACCTAGAACAACGTTTGTCCAAATATCTGGGTACCATAGTCTAGCCAAGTTGACCAAATTAATGATAACATCTATTACAACACAACTGAAATAAAAAATATGACAACACTGGAGCACCTGAGTGGCTCAGTCAGTTAAGCATCCGACTCTTGATTTCAGCTCACTTCATGATCTCATGGCTCCTGAGAATGAGCCCTGTGTCGGGCTCTGTGCTCATTCCTGTTTGGAATTCTCTCTCCCTCTCCCCTGCTTGTGTGCATTAGAACATTCTCTCTCTTAAAATAAACACATAAACTTTTTTTTTTTTTTTTTTAAACGACAACATCAAATGCTGGCAAGGATGTGGAGAAACGGGATCACTCACACATTGGTGGTGGGATGTAAAGTGGTAGAGCCAATCTGGAAAAGTTTGGCAGGTGCTTACAAAATTGAACATGCCACTAACATACACCCACAAATGCACTCCTGGGCATTTATTCTAGAGAAATGAAAATTTATATTTACATAAAAACATAAATTTTTTAATGAGGGGCATCTGGGTACCTCAGTCGGGTAAGCATCCAACTTTGGCTCAGGTCACGATCTCACGGTTTGTGAGTTCAGCCCCCACCCCCCCCACCCCCCCCGCCACTGGGCTGTCTGCTGTCAACACAGAGCCCACTTCGGATCCTCTGTCCCCCTCTCTCTGTGCCTCTCCAGCTCATGTGTGCTATCTCCCAAAAATAAATAAACATAAGGGGTGCCTGGGTGGCTCAGTCGGTTGAGCGTCCGACTTCGGCTCAGGTCATGATCTCACGGTTTGTGGGTTCGAGCCCTACGTGGGGCTCTGGGCTGACAGCTCGAACCCTAGAGCCTGCTTTGGATGCTGTGTCTCCTTCTCTCTCTGTCCCTCCCCCACTCATGCTGTCTCTCTCTCTCTGCCTCTCAAAAATAAAGAAACGTAATAAAAAAATTTTTTTTAATAAAAAAATTAAATAAATAAATAAACATAAAAAAAAAAAAAAGCCCTATAGGGGCATCTGGGTGGCTCAGTCGGTTAAGCATCTGACTTTGGCTCAGGTCATGATCTCACAGTTTGTGGGTTCAAGCCCCGTGCTGTGCTGATAGCTGGAAGTCTGGAGCTTGCTTCGGATTCTGTGTCTCCCTCTCTCCACCCCTCCCCTGCTTGTGCACATGCTCTCTCTCTCTCAAAAATAAACATTAAAAAAAAAATCCTATATATGAATCACTCAACAGCTTCATTTTTTAATAGCCAAAAACTAGAAACAACTCAAAAGTCTTTCACCTGGTGGATGGCTAAATCAACAGTGGTATATCTATACCATGGAATACTACTTAGTAATAAGAAATAATAACTACTGATACATGCAACAATCTGGATATGCTAGAGAATTATGCTCAGGGAAAAGAAAGCCAAGGGGCACCTGGGTGGCTCAGTGGATTAAGCAACCACTCTTGGTTTCAGCTCAGGTCACGATCTTATGGTTCATGGGACTGAGGCCCGGTTCGGGCTCTGCGCTGACATCATGGGAGACTGCTTGGGATTGCCTCTCTCTCTGCTCCTCCCAACTCCCAGTCTCTCTCTCAAAAATAAATAAACTTTAAAAAAAAAGGAAAGTCAGTATCGAAGAATACATACTGTATGATTCCACTTACATAACATCCCTGATGTGCTCGCTTCGGCAGCACATATACATAACATCCCTGAAACTGACTAAAGGGTACATGAGATCTTAGTATTATTTCGTAAAACTCCATGTGAATCTATAATTTTCTCAAAATAAAAACTGTAATTTAAGAGAAAGCCCAAGAAAGGGCATCAGAAGCAAAAATAAACAAGTGGGACTATATCAAATTCTAAAACTTTTGCACAGCAAAGGAAACCATCAACAAAATGAAAAGGCAACTTATGGAATGAGAGGAAATATTTGTACATCACCTATCTGATAGAGCTAATAGTCAAAATATATAAGCAACTCATACACAGCAACAAAATCCCAAATAATCCAGTTAGAAAATGGGCAGAGGATCTGAAGAGACATTTTTCCAAAGAAGACATCCAGAAGGCCAACAGGTACATGAAAAGGTGCTCAACATCACTCATCATCAGGGAAATGCAAGTCAAAAGGACAATGAGCTATTGCCTCACACCTGTTAGAATGGCTGTCATCAAAAAGATCAGAGATAACAAGTGATGTGGAGCAAAGGGAATCCTTGTGCACTGTTGATGGGAATGAGACTGGTTCAGCCGCTGTGGAAAACAGTGAGATTGTTTTCTCAAAAAATAAAAACAGGGGCGCCTGGGTGGCTCACTCGGTTGAGCGTCCGACTTCGGCTCAGGTCACGATCTCGCAGTCCGTGAGTTCGAGCCCCGCGTTGGGCTCTGGGCTGATGGCTCGGAGCCTGGAGCCTGCTTCCGATTCTGTGTCTCCCTCTCTCTCTGCCCCTCCCCCGTTCATGCTCTGTCTCTCTCTGTCTCAACAATAAATAAATGTAAAAAAAATTAAAAAATTAAAAATTAAAAATTAAAAAAAAAAAAACAGACTACCATATGATCCAGCGACCCCACTTCTGGGTACCAAAGGAAATGAAAATAGGATCTTGAAGAGATATCTGCACTCTCATGTTATTGCTGCATTATTCACAAAAGCCGAGTCATGAGAACAACCTCCGTGTCTGTCAACGGATGAATAAGGATGTGGTACACATATACACACACAGGAACACTTTGTGGCCACGAGAAAGGACATCCTGCTGTTGGCAACAACAGAGATGGACCTTGAGGGCATTATGCTAAGTAAAATAAGTCAGACTGAAAAAGACAAATACTGGATGATCTCACTTATATGTGGAATCCAAAAAAGCCCAACTCCTAAAAACAGAGACTGGGGGTAGGAAAAGGGAAGCGATGTTGGTCAAAGGGTACAAACTTCTGGTTATACATTGAATAAGTTCTGGGGATCCAGTGTACAGCTCAGTGAATACAATTAATACTACTGTCTTGTAAAAAACAAAGATATTTTCAAAAAAATATCATACATTACGGATCCAAGAAGCCGGAGGATTCTATAGTCGAATTTTCAATATAATTCCGCGTTATTTTTCAGTTAGACATCAGACTATTTAGAGAAAACTTTGGAATAATTCCTAGGGACTAGCTTTTTATCCAGGCTGTTCTACAATCACCTCTGTAGCTCAACAATCACTGAACATCTTGGAAACAGTACCAGGTGGGGGGAGAGGGGTGAGCGGGTCATGCTGTGACTTGCTGTGTTATAGAACATAACTGGAAAACAGTCCAGTCACTTTACTACAAGTCCAAAAGAGACACAGAGGCCTGGGGTAAGTCCTTCCTTAACTCTTCTCAGTTTTTACAGGATGGGATACTTCAGCATGAGCTGCCTAGGCTCATGTGAATATGAGTGATTTTACACAAAAGCGAGGAAAAGACAGATGATACTTGAAGGGAACTGGTCTGGGCTAAGAAACCCAGAGTAAGTCACCTAGTCTAGCCCTCCAGAGAGATCTACCACCCAAGGGGAAGCTCATGCATATCTTCATGTGCGGAGGATTAAAAGAGAATTAGTAACTAAATGGAAATGCTAAGATACAAAAGGGACGTTGAAGGAGTAGAGTATGTCGCTAATCACCGAGAAGGAAAACAATGAGCTCTTCTGATATGAAACACGGGCAGGTGGCAAGGTTTGGTCAGAAATTACTTGTCTGGGGGCATCTGAGTGGCTCAATCGGTTGAGTGTCCGACTGCAGCTCAGGTCACGATCTCATGATTTGTGAGTCAGAGCCCTGCATCGGCTGGCTACTATCAGCCTGTCAGTGCAGAGCCTGCTCCGAATTCTCTGTCCCCGTCTCTCTGCCCCTACCCTGCTTGCACTCTCCCCAAAATATATACAAAAGAAGAAAGAAAAAAAAAGAAATTGTCTGCAAACATTTTCCAACATAAAGGTTCAAGTCAGTATCAAGTTATGATGCCAGGTCCAAAGCGTGCACACAGTAGGGCCAGGGTCACATGGACTCTTTTCAGAATTCTGAAGCATCAATATACCATTGATACACACTCTATGAATTATCATTAATCAAAACCATAAATTAAAAAAAATACACATAACAATGTTCCTCTTTGTACCTATCAACAAGAAACAAAACATTCTTATCAAAATTGGGTTTGGGGTGCAATGCAACAGCCTCTAAGCCAAAGAAAAAGGCAGGAAGGTGAACACTAGTGAATGGGATGAGATTTCTACTGTCCTCTTACAACTCCAATTAAACACATCTTACCTCTCCACAATGTTTTTTGGCCACTTTCTCTAGGTGGGATTTTAATAAATGAACACTCTCATTTGACAGACCTTTGGCATTCTTTAACTCTATTTCGGGGACTCTGGAAAAGAAAAAGACAAAAAGGAGTTACGCCAAAAAAGTACGGCCTCTTTGCGTTAATATTTGCTAAGTGCAACCTTGAGGCCCAGGATTTCCTACAGGCTTCTATACCACCAGCAGCATTTCCCTTCATCTCAAAGGATTTCAACGGCACCCCAGCAACACTGCTGACACAGTGCTTGACGTGGGGTCACCTGTGCCCCCTGGGGGAGAAGCCCCCAACAATTCTGACTTGCCCCCAACAATTACCCAGCTCTCACAGTTCACCCGCAAGAGTCCAAGTGCTCTGGGCTCATTCCTGTGCTCCAGCATAAAACAGGCCAAGCACAACCAGGCAAGATGAAGCCTTGGTTGGGGCACCTGGCTGGCTCAATCAGTGGAGCACGTGACTCTTGACCTCGAGGTTGTGAGTTCGAGCCCCACGTTGGGTGCAGAGATTACGTAAAAATAAAATCTTTAAAAAAAACCCAAAAAGCAGATGAGGACTCAGCGATCCATCCAGCATCCCCACTACATGCATGTTGTGTCACTCCTTGTGATTGCCAACAAGGTGGAAATGCTCACTCACCCACTCACATCTGAATCTACCTGTGTGTGCTCTGCAAGGATGCCCAGCACGCTCGTCTCCCTGCAGAGCACAAGCGAGACTCAACACTTTCCTGTGCGAGGTACGAAGCTGCCACTCCTCAGCTTCCCCTTGATTCCCCATCAATAGATATCTAATAACAGTTCACTGACATCAAACCGACTTTATTTGATTTCGCTGAAGAGAAGCTGACTCTACTTCCGACCAATTATTTCTGAGTAACTGATGCGATTTTAGGTTAGCAAAGCCTTTACTATTTTACTACCTCTGTGTTCTCTCACTGCCCTGGTGTGCTAGGTTGCTACATCATTATCTCCTTGGATAGATGGAAACCTGAGAGAAAGGAGTTCATACATATGAGAACAAGAAAGGAAAGGCCATACATACAGTCCTGAGTATGGTCCATCTAACCCACAACTCTCTCACATCAAAGACTATCTGCATCCAAGACTATCTTGCAGAAAAACAAAGTTTTCCTGTACCATATTATCTCCAACAATAAGAATGCTCCCCGAAGTCAAGCCTTACATAACTTTTTTAATTCAGCAGTCATTATATAGCAATCATTGTTAATAGAATGATGAAAAAACCCATCTACAATTAAATTAAACTTTAAAAATCCGCCCCAATTTTTTTCCAGCTATGTCCTTGGCACATAATTTATAATTTTATATAGCTGAGATTATAATGTCTACTTTATGGCTCTTTTATAATCATTTCCGTGTTTTTTTTTTCTTTTTTAGAAATCATCCCAGGGCACCTGGGTGACTCCAATGTTTTTTTTGTTTGTTTTTTTGTTTTTTTAAAATTTTTTTTTTCAATGTATTGAGAGAGAGAGAGAGAGAGCACAAGCAGGGAAGGGGCAGAGACAGGGGTGGGGGAGGGGGTAGAGCAGAGAGAAAGGGGGACAGAGGATCTAAAGCAGGCAATGTGCTGACAGCACAGTGAGCCCTACACAGGGCTCAAACTCACAAACCTTGAGTTCATGACCTGAGCCAAAGTCAGACACTCAACTGACTGGAGCCACCCAGGCACCCTGAGTGTCTGACTATTGATTTTGGCTCAGGTCATAATCTCACAGTCATGAGATCAAGCCCCCCCCCAGTCGGACTCCATGCTGGGCATGGAACCTACTTGAGATTCCCTCCCTGTACCCTTCCCTTGCTGGCACACAGGAACACACACACTCTCTCTCTCAAAATAAAATCAATCAATAAATCATCCCAAAATATTTTTATCAATTAGACACATCAAGATTTGCCAGAATGGTCCCCTAGTGCAGTGGTTCTCAATCAGGGGTGACTGTGTCCCCAGGGAATACCTGTCAATGTCCAAAGGCAGACAAACTCTACATTCCTTGCCTACATACCTATCTCATTCTGCTCATCCTGTGTTATATCCTTTATAGTCAGCTGGTAATTAGTTGAAAGCAAAGCCTTCCTGAGTTCTACGAGCTGTTCTAACAAATTTCCAAACCTAAGGACAGGGTTGAAGGCCATATTTACGGCTGGTTGACTGGAAATGCAGTACGTGCAACCGGGGTTTGAAGTTTTGTGGAACTGAGCCCTTAACTCGTGAGGTCTGCAATAACCACAGCTAGTCTGTGGGGCACCCGGGTGGCTCAGC
Source organism: Lynx canadensis (assembly GCF_007474595.2). Taxonomy (NCBI): domain Eukaryota; kingdom Metazoa; phylum Chordata; class Mammalia; order Carnivora; family Felidae; genus Lynx; species Lynx canadensis. The sequence goes on from NC_044308.2 coordinate 62,878,807, forward strand.
TGGTTAAGCATGTGACTTCAGCTCAGGTGATGATCTCACGGACCAGGAGCCCAGCTTTGGGTAACTTCGTGCCCCCCAGTTCAAGAGAGCTCGAGCTCCACTTCTGGCGAGCGCAAGCCCCACATCGGGTGAGCCCTGCTTCTCTCTCTCTGCCCCTTGTGGGATTCTCTCTCTTTCTCTCCCTCTCTCTGCTCCCCCACCCCCCACTCACTTGCACCCTCTGTCTCTGTCTCAAACAACGACAACCACAAAACATGGCTAGTTCATATCAAAACTGAACCCAGCTGTCAGAAAAGACACCACCTATTTGGTGTCAGGCAAAATAAAACCTAGAGAGACACTGCCTTGTTTTTCTTTCATAAATGTAATTACCCTTTTACTAATTCATTAATTAACTTTCTAAATACCTACTATACCTACTCTAGGCGCAGTGTTAGAGGCAAAATTACTAAAATTACTAAATTCAAGCAGCTCATCTTGACCTCTCTGAATTTTCTGGATAACAAATTTCCATAAATTTACCACCCACTCCGTGAGGCATTGCATCCTTTTATTTGTCACTTTTCTCCACTGGTTCCTGCACATGAAGCTCAAACCACAAATATCATCCAAGCCAATCTGCCTCTCCGTGTGTAATGTCTCAGGAAAGATTACACGAAATATACATATACTTCAAAAAGACAATACGTGGGGTGCCTGGGTGGCTCAGCCAGTTGAGCGTCCGACTCTTGATTTCCGCTCAGGTCACAATCCGAGGGTCGTGGGATCGAGTCCTGCATTGGGCTCTGTGCTGGTAGCATGGAGGTGGCTTGGGATTCTCTCTCCCTCCCTTGGCCCCTACCCCAGTTGCTCACATGCAATACTTGACTACTGATTGCCAACGCTCTTGCTCTACCAGTGGTTCTCACCCAGAGGCAGTATGCTTTCAGGGGGAGTTTGAAAATGGTGGGGTCTTGCGGTTGTCTCACAGATTGAAGAGCACTTCTAGCATCACTGGGTAGGGCCAGGGATACAGCAAGCCCTGCATGGTGGAGACACATCAGCAGTGCCCCTAGTAACAGAGAGACTCAAAAGTCCTTTTTCCTCTAGGGAATAAAACTTCCATTAGGTCCAGAAAGCTATTGCTACTCTAAGTTTTAACACCAACCATATTTTAAAACTAAGTATACAAGGGTCTACTGGTTCTCATACGTTTATCTTTTTCTTTTTTTAATTCATTTTTATTTTTGGGAGAGAGAGAGTGTGTGCACGCATGCACACACACATGCAAGCAGGGGAAGGGCAGAGGGAGATGGAGAGAGAGAATTCCAAGCAGGCTCCGTGCTCAGCGTGGAGCCCAACACGGGGCTCGATCTCACAACTCTGAGATCACAACCTGAGACAAAATCAAGAGTTGGACGCCTAACCAACTGAGCCACCCGGGTGCCCCATCCCTTTCTTCTAGATTGTTCCTCTTTCCAATTTAGGAAGAATTAAACAAAAATTAACACATCAGAAAAGAAGAAAAAAAGAAAGAAGAAAATTAACACATCAGAAAACGCAAACAATTGGTCACGGAGCAAATATTAGTATCTGGAGTGACTGTTCTACCACTGTAAGCAGACTTAACATGAGACAGGTTTCATAAAAATGTTTACTGCTGATGTAGTTTTGATGAAATACAGGTGACAGGGAATGAAATTTTAAGTGGAATGGAGGCAGGAAGATGAAAATACCATTAATGTCAATCTGTTTCCATGATGTCAAAACAGAGAAGTGATGTCACATCAAAAGGTATTCATAAATGTACTCACACATCTGGATAGGTTGGTGGGCATTTGACCCTCAAATCCACTTTCACGTATACTTCTTCACCAGTTAGGCCCTGAGGGTACAGAACTAAATTGATTTCAGGAGGCTCATTGACCTAAAAGAGAAAAAGAAATTTTTTTTTTTCCTGCCCCAGAGAGCCAACCATGAGCAATTAAGATAATGACCATCTAGCTCTAATGTTCAACTTTTCAAATAGTACATGTCGTTGTACTTTTATATAGGTGTTCGGTCATCTTTTCCTAAAGTGTGGTTTAAAAACAAAACCTGTGCCAGAGAGACTGCATTTTCCCTTTCAAAGTTATCTAAGGAGTGAGCCAAACATTCCACGTAAGCCTCCATTCATTCAATAGATGTTACTGAGCGCTGATCACATGATTATGCATGGGTACTGATCTACAGGCTAGGAGTACAGGGGTAAATTCAGACAGACATGAGCCTAACTGGCCAATACAGATAAGAAGGCAAATGAGTATTCTCAGTAGTGATGAGAGCTGTAAAGAAAACAACGCAGGGGGGCACCTGGGTGGCGCAGTCGGTTAAGCGCCCGACTTCAGCCAGGTCACGATCTCGCGGTCTGTGAGTTCGAGCCCCGCGTCAGGCTCTGGGCTGATGGCTCGGAGCCTGGAGCCTGTTTCCGATTCTGTGTCTCCCTCTCTCTCTGCCCCTCCCCCGTTCCCGTTCATGCTCTGTCTCTCTCTGTCCCAAAAATAAAAAAAAAATAAAAAAAATAAAAAATAAAAAAAAAAAAAGAAAACAACGCAGGGGCACCTGGGTGGCTCAGCCCGTCAAGCATCCAGCTTCGGCTCAGGTCAGGATCTCACTGTTCCTGAGTTAGTTCCAGCCTCGCATTGGGCTCTCTGCTGTCAGCACAGAGCCTGCTTCAGATCTTCTGTCCCCCACCCCTACCCCCCCCCCCCCCCCCCGCTCATTCTGTCCCTCTCCTGCTCTCTCTCTCTCAAAAATAAATCAACATTAACAAAAAAGAAAGAAAGAAAGAAAGAAAAGAAGGCAAAATGATAGAGTCAGACAGGTGTGCCAAGGAAGGACCTCTTGAGCAGGAAGAGTTTCAATTGGAATCTGAGTAATGAGATAATAACAAGTGAAAACCTTATCATGGAAATCTGATGGCTCTTCTAACTTGGACATGCTTTCATCCAACTGCTTTTCGCCAAATAACTAAATATTCTATTTATTGTTCTTTAACTTATTAAATGTGTTTTTTCCAAAAAAGGTCTGAGGCAGCTGATATTATCTATAATATCTATGTTATCTATAATATCTATAATTATCTATAATTTCATCCCTGAGAGAAGGGACGCTGAGGGAAGAAACATGTACTCTCCTGGTCCAGGCACTTCACCAACTCTGCCAGGTAGGCCCCATCTCTGTTCTACAGAGCAAGCAGCTCGGGCTCAGAAAGTTTCCGTTTCTTGCCCACAGGTACACGGCGACAAGGCCAGATTTCAGATCCAACCTTGACTCCAAACCTGTGTCTTTCTCATTAGCTGCTCCCTTGCTAGTGCCGATCCGAGTTGCTGGGGCTGAGCCTTGACTTTGTCTTGAAACACACAAGTAGCCAGGGCAAAAAGGGAAATGTGACATTCTTTCACACTTCCCAGAAAAGGAAAGGCATAAAAATCTTTCAGGGGCAAGAAAGCACTTAGCAACACTAAATCCTAACAGATGTTTACAACACACGGTACCCCGAATTACATAATAAACAAAATTCTCATCAACCATGCGTATAAAATACATAAGGTCAGTTTTCATGAGGCTTTATCCTAATCCTTGCTAAAAGTTGCGGTAAGGCTCTGCGTGGTCCTGGAAGGGTTAAACACCCTGTGAGCCAGGAGGTCTTTTATCTACTCATTCAGCCATCACGCCTCATCACCCACACTTATTGGGCATCGCTCTGTCAGGCACTGGTAGCACACCAAAGAGAGAAAACAGACGTGGTTCCAGCTGTCACGGAACTTGGGAACACAAATAATAAATACACAGATTCAAGTTCGGAAAGTGCTGTTGAAGACAAGGTGTGATGCTCTTGAACGGTGATGGAATAGGGCACCCCAAAATACGCCACTTTGGCATAAGCATTATTTCGAGCTAAGGGTTCTTAAAAACAGAAGGTGCAAGAAAGGCCCTCCAACCTTCTCTTTTCTTCCTGAAAGCAGGCGATAAAACTCTCATGTGAAAGATGCCCTCCTATATTAAGAAGGAAATCTTCTCACTACCAGAGACAGAATATCGAGGCCGAGAGAATTCTGTACAAACAGAACTTGGTAAAAGGACTCTTGTCTTTCTTCAGCCTCCCCAGATTTGTTAGTTACTTTTCCACAATTCCCTCTCTTTGTTCAACCCACCATCTAAACACTGAGGTCTGGCCACTTCTTTGGGTCTTCATTTTCCTATGGGGTTTCCTATCTACGTGTAAAAAATCTGTATGCTATTTTCCTGTTGATCTGCCTCATCTCATATCAATTAAATTCTCATATCTAGCCAGAGACCCCTAAGAAGACAAAAGCAAAATCTTGTCTCCCTACACTCTAATTCGAGAACGACTGGCAGTGGATGTGAGGGAACATACTTGGACGTGGTCATCAGGAAGACCCATCTGAGGACATCACACCTAAGCTGAGACAAGCCAGAGACGGAGCATTCCAGACAAGGGAAAGGCATGTGAAGAGGTTCAAAGTGAGCAAGAGGTTGGTGTATTCCAAAAACCAAAGGGAGGCCAGCATGCCTGGAACAGAGGAGGGATGCGGAAACCAGGTAAGCAGGTGTGATGAAGATCGGCCGGGGCACAAAGGGCCTTGTCAGCCAGGTGAAATATCGGGCAGGTTTTAAGATGGGAATGATATGATCCAACATATATTTTGAAAGATCACTTTGGTGGCTGAGTAAAGAGTGAACAAGGTAGAGTAAGAGCAAGAGTCAAAAGCTACTGTAACAATTCAGTGTGTTGGTAGCAGAGGAGAAAGAAGGTGTATGTGAGATAGGTGGACAAAAAGACTGGGCCTCCAGGGAGGGAAACGGAAGGAGCAGGCCTTGTCCCAGATGCTCCTGAGGTGGAACGGGATGAGGACAGAGACCATCCCCTGCTGGGGTAACACGGGCCTGTAGGTGACCTTGCCAAGAGCAGGCTCCACAGGCACCGAACGCAGACCCTGGTGTGATGAGGAGTGACCGTGAGACTCAGTGAGTCTAGACAAGCCCTTCAGGGAGGTTTGGGTTTGGGCATTAAGTGCACAGAGAATGGGGCCACAGACAGAGGAGGATGTGAAAGCAAGGGAGGTATCTCTTGCTCCGTCTTTAAAGATGAGAGATACTAGAGCATGTGAGGATGCTGATGGGAAGGAATACTACAGAAGAACTGGAAAGAGACACAATTAGGACCTATCAGAGGGCAGACAGCCATGGATCCTGGGCACAAGAGAGACAGACAGGAGGAGGGGCCCTTCTTTAGAATGACAGAGGAACATGAGAACAAGCAGGGAGAAGCTGGTGGGTTTCCGCGGAGGAGCCTCAAAGGTTTGAGTGTGAGACTGAACTAACAGGGCTCCAGGCCTCCTAGTTCCCCTCTAACCATGGCAGACAGCCGTTCCCTGCTCTATACATTAGACAGAACGTTGCACAGGAAGCATTTAGCTGCTAAGAGCCGCTAAGATACTTAGTTGCTAGGAAGAAAAGGAAAGATTATTGCCATGACCAGCCATTCTTCTTCAACAGACTCACTTTGGAGGAAACTTCTTATTATGGAAAATTTCAAACAAGAGCTGGTAACGATACAATGAACTCCATGTGCCTACCATACAGTTTCAACAATTACCTACTGATGGCCAACCTTGTGTATCTATATGTTACCCCTACCCGCAAACACCACCTGAGATTATTTTGAAGTAAATCTTTCCAACCAGTCTTTGCTGTTACTGTTATTCATTTTCTAACAAGAATCCAGCATGGTAGGGATGTAAAAATTGAGAGAAAGGCTAGACTCAAACAAAATTTTACCAGTGCTTTCTCCACCAGATCAAACCTCTTCAGCCTTTCTCATCTTACGGGCCACAAAGTTTGGAAAGACATTATGATCACCAACTTATCATTTTGCCAAGAGAATACTCTTTTGGGACCACCTGGCTGGCTCAGTCAGTGAAGTATGAGACTCTTGATGTCAGGATTGGGAGTTCAAGCCCCATGTTGGGCATAGAGAGCTTACTAGAAAGAAAAGAAAGAAAAGAAAAGAAAAGAAAAAAGAAAAAGGAAAAGAAAAGAAAAGAAAAGAAAGAAGGAAAGAAAGAAAGTACATTTTTGCTCCCTATTATATATTCATTTCAGAAAACAGAGAATGCTTTAGTATCAAAAGTAGGAGGGGGGTCAATTTATCTTATACTAATAAATCGTCACTTAAAAAAAAGAATATGGGGCCCTGGGTGGCTCAGTCGATTAAGCATCCAACTTTGGCTCAGGTCATGATCTCACAGTTCCTAAGTTTGAGCCCCATGTCAGGCTCTCTGCTGTCAGTGCAGAGGCTGGAACCTGCTTCAGATTCTGTGTCTCCCTCTCTGCCTCCCCCTGCTCGTGCTCTGTCCTCTCTCTCTCTCAAAATAAACAAACACAAAAAAAAAATTTTTTTTTAAGAATAAAAATAAAAAAATAAATCTTCCTTACACATTATTCTGCCTTTCATTCTAGCTTGGCTGTTGACCAGTGAAAATTTTATTCAGAACAAACCGTGAGAATATTGCTCTAACTCTGTATGACTAATAGCTTACAAGAGGCCAAAGAAATAGGTAAGAAAATGAGGAGAAATGCCACACAAACGGTTTTCTTAAAGTAAAATACTCAGCACCTGACAAGCCCAATGTACAATGGGCAGTCAAGATGTTATAATGCAAGCACACCACCCAGGAGTTAACAGCCGATCTTCTGTTTTTTGAAGCAACAAACGAGAGTAGCCCTCTATAGCTTCAAGGAGCAAGAATTAGGTCAACATAAGCAGAACTAAAATTATCAGCAAGCTGCGTAAGTAGAAACTACAAACGTAAACCAAAGAATAGGTCTTTCTGGGCCCAGGGTGGAAATGAACTTCCAACAACACAGACACGTACCCCATGAAGTGAGGTATCCCCGGACAGGAAGATAGCAGATCTGGTTTAACATTTCCCTTTTGTCTTCATCAGGGAAGTGAAAAGTGTATGTCAGTTGTAACCAGGCCTTACAGGAAACGGTACAGAGAGCCCTTCACTGTGCGCACAGAGTCACGGGAACAGGAAGCCAGCTTCAGAAAACGAGGCCGATTGGGGATTACACAGGTTGAAGATATTCTTTACTAAAGGGAATGCTTCATAAAGCACAGTGAATCCAGTTACAGATTGCTGGCAAGCCTCAGGGGAGGAGGCCTCTGCGGCAGTACCTGAAGCACAAGGGGGGACAGCATATACAGAACACTGGGGCCTAAAGAAGTTGTAAGCACCCTGCAGACCCTCGTGGGCTGGACCAGCCGTACACCATGCAGGTCTAGTGTTCCCGTTATTTCCACAACAGGACACCAAGCACAGCAGTGACAATGGCGGTGAGCCAGGTAATGCCAAAACAAACTTTGAGGAAGAGGAAGGAGTTTTGTAACAAAGAGACTCCTGGGTGTGTAGAGGTTGCAGAGCTTTACCAGGTGCACGAGCCCAGTGACGGTGGCTTGGATGAAGGAACAGACCGAGGCCACTGAGGAATGACATACTGGACAAAATCTACCAGCTTGTCTGGGTCTGAGTACCCAGTAAAACTAGCTCCAAGAGCGGGGCACTGAACTATCAGGTGTCTGCTACCTTTTTTTTTTTTTTTTTTTGAGAGAGACAGAGCACAAGTGGGGAAAGGGCAGATAGAGAGACAAGGGAGAATCCCAAGTAGGTTCTGCACTGTCAGTGCAGAGCCTGACATGGGGCTTGAACTCACGAACCGTGAGACAGGACTTGAGCCAATATCAAGAGTCTGGTTCCCCAAGTGACTGAGCCACCCAGGCACCCCCAGGTGTCTGCTACTTTCAAGGCCTTTATCTTTGGCTCACAATTTAACTGGATCAGAATGATATTCTTCTCCATAGGACATAAACTTCAGGGTATTTCCCAGCAGACTATTAATTGTTCCCCCAATATCCATTCTCTCCCTATTTCTTGGCACCAGAGCCCCTGATTTTTTAGTTGGATGCAATCTTTTGCAGCTAAGTGTGGCCACTGGGTTAATCTCTGGCTAATAAGATGAAAGAACTAACACAGGCAACTTCTTCATCCCTATCTCCTTCCTGCTGACTGGAATGCAGATATGATGGTTGGAGCTCAGGCAGCTATTTTGGACCATGAACAGCAATTTAGAAAAAGCCCTAGACTCCAGACTTCTGCTTGCAGCAAAGTGAATTTTGTTAAGTTTTCTTTAACATGTAGCCAAAGTGAATCCTACCCAATACAGGCACATGGGGGGGGGGGGGGAGAACAGTCCAGGAAAAGTGACTTTAGACATAAGAACAGACTATTTGCCAGGCTTTCCTTGAGCAAACTGGGAGGCTTCTCAACATGAGAAGAGGCTTTTAGACAAGCTATGTTTAGGATATCAAGCATTAGCTCACATTAAAGCATTCAAGGAGTCCTGGAGCTGAACAGGGCTCCATTAAAAATGATGTAACAATCAGGATGTGCTGGGGAGGGGGTAGGGAGGGGACCCTTTGTGCATTTGAAAGATAAATAGTTATGAGAACAGTGTTGGTAAAGTTCTCTGACTTAACCTACACAAGGAAATAACAAATTCCTGGAATATTTGCAGGCAAATAAAATAAGGGATAACCAAAAAATTTTGAGAACACTAAGGAAGAGGAAAACACAATGCAGAACGTATCAGATACAAAATATATTAACTATAAAATATACATGAGAAAAAAACCAATTCGTTTCAAAGATTAAAATGCAAGTGAAATGAAAGCAGCATAAAAAGTAGCAATGGAAGCAACTATAAAATAGAAGTTGTATGTGCTTCTCCTTGGGATCGTGAAGCCAGATGCTCTCCTCCACTGTTACAGAGGAGCCCACAGCCAATGCCCCCACACATCCCCTGCTGCTGAGTCTGATGTGCTTTTCTCTGGGCACTTCCTAACACTCAGGGCCAACAAAATAAACTGGTTTAAGAATGTGTCTCTTTTCTCCTCATTAAGATAAAAAAAAAAAAAAAAAAACAAAAAAAACCTTCTGCACAGTGAAGAAACACAACAATCAACAAAACTAAAAGGCAAACGGAGGGCATGGGAGAAGATGTTTGCAAATGACGTACCAGATAAAAGGCTGTATCTAAACAAGGAACTTACCAAACTCCACACCCAAAGAACACATAATCCAGTGAAGAGATGAGCAAAACACATGAACAGACATTTTTTCCAGGAAGACATCCAGATGGCTAACAGACACTGAAAAGATGCTCAACATCAGTCAGGGAAATACAAATCAAAACCACAATGAGATACCACCTCCACCTGTCAGAATGGCTAACATTAACAGCTCAGGAAACCACAAATGTTGGCAAGGATTTGGAGAAAGGGGAACCCTCTTGCATTGCTGGTGGGAATGCAAACTGGTGCATCCGCTCTGGAAAACAGTGTGGAGGTTCCTCAAAAAATTAAAAATAGAACCACCCTATGACCCAGCAATTGCACCACTAGGTATATATCCAAAGGATACAATAGGTTGATTTTGAAGGGGCACATGCACCCAATGTTTATAGCAGCACTACTGACAATAGCCAGATAATGGAAAGAGCCCAAATGTCCATAGATTGATGAATGGATAAAGAAGCCTGATAAGGCAGCCTGCTTGGGATTCTCTCCCTCTCTCTGGCCTCCCTCCTCTCAAAAATAAATAAATAAAAACAAACAAACAAACAAATAAATAAAACAAAGTCATGAAAGAATTAAAAGAAGGAGTCCCTGGATGGCTCAATTAGTTAAGTGTCCATTTCAGCTCAGGTCATGATCTAGCGGTTAGTGAGTTCAAGCCCCCATCAGGCTCTCTGCTGTCAGCTTGGAGCCCACTTTCTTATCCTGTTTCCTTCACTCTGCCTCCTCCCTCAAAAATGTTTTAAACATAAAATAGCTGACAAATGAATAAGAAAAAAAAATACATGAGGTGCTTGGCTGGCTCAGTCAGGTGAGCGTGTGACTCTTGATCTCAGGGTTCTGAGTTCGAGCCTCACACCGGGCACAGAGACTACTAAAAAAATTAAAATAAAATAAAATAAAATAGACAATACAGCAGGAAAAAAAAATGTTTCATCTGCCTACTGGCAAAGATGAAAAAGCCTGACGTTCACAATATTGGCAAAAAGTAGGAAAACAAGGACTCTCGTATACTATTGGGAGGCCCAAGGACAGAAGCAAGCTTTTGGGAGGAAACTTTGCAATGGACAGACATCAGATTATAAATAAACAGACCTTTGTTGACATGGAAAATAAACCAAAATAATTAATAATAAACATGTAACTCTAGAGTAAATTAAATTTTAATCTAGTAGTATCTGATCTTTAGTATATAAAATAATTTTTAGCATTCACTCCCAAAATGTTTATAAATGATATACATATGCTCGTGAACTGAAATCTACATAATAACACATCCCCCCAAAAAGTTAAAGAAACCTGAAACTTATTCAGGTCAATAAATTCTGATCTGAATTTATTGACAGCAAAATCGGCAGCAAATTGGCAGCCTGACATGATGAGGCTATTAAAAGCCTTTATTGATCCCAGTCAGTGTGAATAGCTGAACATTCACATTTCATTGTGTTTAATTCTGGATGCTGCCCCCCCACCAGCCCCCACATCAAGGTATGGAATGTGCACACAGGGACGTGAACACAAACACTTCTGAATTTTTAAAACTAACAGATCGCTAGCGTTTTCGAGAAAGGGTTGTGGACCTGCGTAACCTCTCCCTGAAGACTGGCAAACAGCAGGTGATAATAAGTACTTGTTGAATGACTACACTTCTGCTTCTTGTTAATGGCCATCAGTTATTTGCCTGCAAGGCCTATGAAAGTACAGAGGCTATTCACCCTGGGCCAGGAGCCACAGACAGCTATCTGAATTCTTCTGCCAGCCTTTTATTGCTTTTGTTTGCTTTTGTTAATCTTCTTTCTTGTTACAAAGACCACCAACTGTAAATTCTGGGATTACTGATATCCCCACGTACAGCAGCACCTTTTCCTTTCATTTTTCTGCAGCCTTAGAACTTGATAATTAAGCATGTATAAGTAATATAAAGTAGCTTGGAAGGGAAGTCTTACAGGCTTTGCCCGGAGTACAGCGGGTACACTTTGTAACTCCCATTTCGGCTGTTTAGTGGGCCTATGTCCTGATTCTCAGTGTTTAGAAAGAGAAGTTACCAGATCGCCAGAAAGTTATGTTTTTATTTTAGTATAAGGGGGATATTTACCTTTTTTACTACTTCAGGTTAAAAAAAACCTCTTGAAATTTAAGCACTAGAAAAGTAAGGTCCCTGGGGTGCCTGGGTGGCTCAGTTGATGAAGCATCTGATTTCGGCTCAGGTCATGATCTCAGGGTTCGTGAGTCTGAGCCTACACCAGGCTTGCAGATGTCAGCAGAGCCTGCTTGGGATCCTTGGTCCCCCCCTCTCTGCCCCTCTCCCATTCACACCTGTGCTCCAGGCACTCTCTCTTTCTCTCCCAAAAATAAACAAACATTTAAAAAAGAAAAAAAGAAAAGTCCGCTCTCTGAGGACCAGAGGTTTGATTGTTTTGCCCTGGGCTGTTTCCCTGATGGCTGGAATAATAAATATTTAATGAAGGAAGAAGCCCTTGGAGAGAGAGAGAAGGTTTGGTTCTGAAAGCTACAAAGAAGATCCTGTTTGTTGAGGAAATCCTGGATGTGTCCATAAGACAGATGTGAAATGCAGGAATTACAGGCAGATGAAGGAAGGTCCTGCTTGTCAAATGACAATACTCAGAGATAATTCTCCAAAATTGGGGGAAAAACCATCAGGGTCAACAGCGTATAATAAGCCTTTACTCCATGACAGAAAGGGAAATAATATTTTAAACCAAATGTCATTTAAAAGGTCTAACTCAGCGCACTCCTTTGCACTCTCCTTACCGCCAAGATGAATATATTCTATATACTCTCTGGTAAGTTCCTTCAAGGAAGTTCCTCCACCTCCGAAAACAGAGAGGACACCTGGGGAGTACAGTGGGGTATAACACGACTTACAGTTTTGAACACAAGGGAGGGTTAGACTTAAAGAGAATTCTGACTGGGGGGATCCGTAAGGTCTGTGAAAGTCGCCCAAAGCGTTCTCAGAACAAAGTTGCAATCATCTCTATGAAACGCTGTTGTATCAAATTCAAGGGCTTTCAGCGGGGGGAAGAAAGGACAAGGCTGGAAGGAGGCAGAGATGTTACGGGGTGTCAGTGGAAATGAGAAGCAGTGTCAGGTAGGGGAGAGGAGTCCACCTGGAGACAAGGCTGTGAAAGAATTCGGCCCAGGTGGGGGTTCCGGAGACCAGCCAAACGGCTGCGGGTGCAAGGACCAAAAGTAAGCGTGGGTGGAATCGGGAGAGACTGAACGACTGAAGATCCCAAAAAGGGCCTGTGGCTCGGCCTCGGCAAGGCCGGGCCTGGCCTAGCCAGGGGAAGTCACAGAGAAAAGGCTGGGCCGCAACACGCCAGCACCGCCCGGGCCAGCCACGTTCCTACCGATCTGCACGCGTCCGGCCGCAGGTCCTGGAAGTCGGCGCCGTAGATGGCCTCCAGAGCCTGCAGCTCGTGCTCCTGCCGCTGCCGGTAGCTCTCCGGCGGTTCGTCCGGGCCGCGCCCGGGGCCCCCACGGCCCCCAGCCATGGCGACGCGGAGGCCCAGGCCGGGCAGCCGTGCGGTGGCGGTGGTGGGCCCGGGGCGGGCTCCGGAGCTGGGCTGGGCTCTCCAGACTGGCCGTGGCGGGGTTCGGCGCCGGGGGCGGGCAGTGGGAGGGGTTAGGCGCCGGGGCGGGGCCCCGCTGGGGACAGGCCCCGGGGCGGAGCGAAGCTCCCCAAATTGCCTCCAGCGGCGGGAGGAGCTCCAGCAAGGGAGCCAGGGAACAATGGGCGGATACGGCTTTGCACCGGTACATTGCGGGAGAACTAGAGCAAAGAAATCTGCAGGAACGTGAGAAGTTAAATCAGTGAGAATGAAATGATAAGGGCAAATATTTTCACGAAATAAGTCTCTTTAACAGAAATGCCTCGGGCTTCTTTACATTAGCACAGGTAGTGACAAGAAACTCAAAAGGGCAGACTTTGATGAATTTTCAAGGCACTTAGGGTCTAACCTTGAACCTTCCCAGGAGACTACTAGGAGTAAAGATCGTGACCTCTACTTCCCGTCTCCCCAGCTTCGTGCCCCCAGAGTCAACCCCTTAACGATGGATTCAACATCCCGTGCATGTCCTGTCCCTACATTCCCATCTTTAAGAATCTCCGGTACCGCCTTCCAATTTCAATTGAAAAATTCCTTTCCCTCAGGCATCTTCATGAGCTACGGTCCCCTGAAGAGAATTATGTCCGATGGCCAGTTTACTTAATGTGAACCTAGGAGGTCTTTCTGTTATATCCTGCCTCTAATCATATTTTTTCAAGTTTATAAAATAAACTACCTACCTAGACGTTGTCATGGCACTTCATTTTCAGTTACCTACTAATGCAGCGCGTCAATTAAGAATAATCATATTAGGGACACCTGAGTGGCTCAGTTGATTGCGTTTCCAACTTCAACTCAGGTCATGGTCTCACGGTTCCTAGGTTCCAGACCCCCCTTTGGGCTCCTTGCCCCCCCTTGGGAGGCCTGGAGCCTGCTTTGGATTCTGTGTCTCTTCCCCCACCCCCGCCCTTTCGGCCCCTCCCCCACTCGTGCTTTGTCTCTCTCAAAAATAAATACACATCTTTTAAAAAATTAAAAATGAAAAACAATAATCATATTACTGGGGCACCTGGGTAGCTCAGCTGGTTAAGTGCTGGACTTTGGCTAAGGTCAGGATCTCATGGTTCCTGGATTGAAGCCCTTATCAGGCTCTGGGCTGATAGCTTAGAGCCCAGAGCCTACTTGGGATTCTGTATCTTCTCTCTCTCTCTCTCTCTCTCTCTCTCTCTCTCTCCTCTCCTCTCTCTCTCTCTCAAAAATGAATAAACATTAAAAAAAAATCATATTACCTCAAGTTAGATTTCAGGTCTCAGTGATACTTCTTTATCTACCTTTCCTACCCCTGTACTGTTTGCTAAATAATGATTGCTTAAGTATCTTGCTGTCATTTATCACTCAATTCTGGCCCAGATAACACCCTTATCTGGCTCAGATAATGTGATAACACAAATGTAATCCTTCAACCCAAGGCTTCTTCAAACCATCTTTTCCTTCCTTCCCTTGGGATTCATCTCCCCCCCGCCCCCCCACCCAGTGTTGTCTAGGTAAATGGTGCCACCCTGCCCACCTTGGGCCAAGCCAACAAAGAGGGATTCTGCGTTCCTTTTCTTTCAACTTTCACATCCAGGTAGTCCATTTCTGCAGTCTGTCCACTTCATTCCCTCCCATTACCACTAACTTAGTTCAAGCCACTATCACCTCTTCCTTGGATGACTTCAACAGCTCAAAAAACAGTCACTGTTTTTCATTCTTGCCCCACTTGACATTTTTTCCTATTGTATCCAGAGTAATGTTTCTAAATCACAAATATGATACCACTACAATCTTTACAATCCTTCAATTTCTCCATTGGTGTTTCATTTAAAAACTCTCAAATTATGGAAAATTTGAAACATATATCAAAGTAGAAGAAATATTATAATAAACCCTCCTGTACTCATCACCCAGCTTCAACAATGATAGATGTCTTGCCAGTCTTATTTCATTTGTCACCTTCCATTCCACCTCCCTGAGGATTGAATCTCAAAGAAAATCTCAAACATCATTTTTTTAAATAAATACTTAGGTATGTATCTCTAATATGCAAAGACTTTTTACAAACATAATGTCATCCTTACAGATTAAAAATGTAACAATTGTTTAACATCATTTAATACCCATCTATGTTCAAAATTCTCTATTTGTCTAAAATTGGAATCTGTACTGGATGATGGACCTATAAATGACATAATCAAAGCAATCAGCAAAATTTGAGGGGGGATGGTGTGTGTAGATTAGATGGCAGGAGTATGTTAGTGTTCTTTTCCTGACATTAGTTGTACTCTGGTCACTTAGAAAAACGCCCTTGTTACTAGGAAATTTCCACTGCAGCCTTAATGGGTAATAGGAATATGCAGTTAGCTCTCCAACGATTCAGAAAATAGAGGGAGAGATGATGATAAGTCACATGCAGAATATGGACTATTGGGGAATTTAGTAAAAGGATATATGAAAGTTCTTTGGAAGATTCTTGTAACTTTTATGTAAGTTTGAAGATATTTCAAAGTTGAAATTTCACAATAAAAGAAACTGACAAACTGTTTTCCAAAGTGGTTGTACCATTTTAAATTCCCACCAGTTTAGGAGAGTTCTAGGTATTTTACATCCTTGCTAGTAATCGGTATTATCAGTCTTTTATATTTTAAACCTTGTAATAGGTGTGTAGTAATAATTCACTGGGTCTTAATTTACATTTTCCTAATGACTAATGATGTTGAGCATTTGTTCTTGTGCTCATTTAGCATTTATATTTTTGGTCCGTTCAAATCTTCTGCCCATTTTATTTTTTATTTGTTTGTTTGTTTGTTTGTCTGCTTAAATTTACTTATTTTAAGTAGACTCCATGCCCAGCAGGGAACCCAATATGGGGCTTGAGCTCAAGACTTTGAGATCAAGACCCGAGCTGAGATCAAGAGTTACATGCTTAACTTGACTGAGTCAGCCAGGTGTTCCTCTTCTGCTCATTTCAAAACTTGAGTTACTTGTTTTCTTATCATTTTGTTTTGAGAATCCCTTATATATTCTCAAAGTAAGTCCTTTCTCAGATGTATGATTTACAAAGCTTTTCTCCCAATCTATGGTTTCTCTTTTCATTCTCTTAACAGTGTTTGACAAAAAATTTAGTTCTTTTTTTTTTAACGTTTTTATTTATTTTTGAGACAGAGAGAGACAGAGCATGAATGGGGAGGGGCAGGGAGAGAGGGAGACACAGAATCGGAAGCAGGCTGCAGGCTCTGAGCCATCAGCCCAGAGCCCGACACGGGGCTCCAACTCACGGACCATGAGATCGTGACCTGAGCTGAAGTCGGACGCTTAACCGACTGAGCCACCCAGGCACCCCAAATTTAGTTCTTTTATTTATTTTTTTGCCTTCCACCTCCCTCCCCCATGTAGTCCTTACTTTTGAGGAAGTGCAAATTTATCAGTTTTTTTCTTCTATGAATCATGTTTTATTGTGATATCCAAGAAATTTTTGCCTAACTCAAGATCACAAAGATTTTTCCCTATATTTTCTTCCAAAAGTTCTATAGTGTTAGGTTTTACATTTAGGTCCCAGCATGCAGTTTTAGTTAAAAACTTAAATATATACCTACCATATGACACAGCTATTCCACTCTAAGGTTTTTAACCCAGAGAAGCGAAAGCACATGTATGTGAATGTCCATGATACCTTCATTCCCAAACTGGAAACAATCCAAAATGCTTATCAAGATACAGGTGATGGAAAAATTGAGGTAAAAATAAATTGAGATCTATCAATATAATGGGATACTATCCAGCAATAAAAAGGAATACACTATCCATGTAGTAATAAAATAAAAGAATCTCAAAGTAATTGTGCTGAGTGAATAATGCCAGACATACATACACTATGTTCCATTTATATAAAATTCTAAATACAAACTTAGTAATAGAAGATAAGTGACTGGCTGGGATAGGGAGGATAGGGATAAGCCAGAGGGAGAGATTCCAGAGGGACAAGAAGAAACTCTTGGGGCTCAAGAATATGGACATTATTTTGATCTTGGCGATGGTTATGCTCTCCTCAGCAGCACATATACTAAAATTGGAATGGTGGTGATGTTTTCACAGATGTATGCATGTATCACTATCTATCTATCAGTACATTTGAGTATATGCAATTTATCGTATGTCAGTTATACTTTAATAAACTGTTAAAAGAAAAAGGTCATTGTTTTGCTTTGTTTTACAGTGTTGTGTTTTGTTTTGTTTCCCAAATCAAGATCCAGATAAAGTCCACACATTGCATTTGGTTGCTCTTTGTCATTTGGTTAGCTCAGCAGGCTTGGGATGTACAAACTCTGTACCTTCCAAAGGAAAGACTGGCCCTTAAGTGGATCCTTGGAGATAACTTCTGAGTCCTTGGAGCATCCAGCCTGAGAAGAGTATCACTGCATAAGTAGGGTTTACAAAGAACTTTTCAGAATACCCCAAGATTTTCTTGTTCTCCAGGCCTTCTCTATGCCCCTCCCCCATTCATGCTCTGTCTCTCTCTGTCCCAAAAATAAATAAACGTTGAAAAAAAAAAATTTTTTTTAATTAAAAAAATAAATAAATAAATAAACCCTTAGATCAATTCCTTAAGGAACAGTCTCTACTCTCCCATTTACTCCTTGCTTCCCCAAAGTACCTCTCCTGATCTTACCGTTTACCCTTACCTTCCCAAGGAAAAGATCCCAGATTGGCTGCTGTACCCCAAATCTTAAAAACCACAATCCCTTTTCCCTTCATTTTTTAAGGTTATTTTAACTGGATAGGGAATTCTGGGTTGATAGTTTTTTTCTTTCAGCACTTGAAAACTGTTTTGCAACTTCTTTCTGGCCCATAGGTTTCAATGAAAACTCTGCTGTCATTCACATTGCTTTTCACCCTACAGGTAACATGGTATTTCTCTTTGGCTACTTTCAAGATATTTTTCTTCTTCTTCTTCTTCTTTTTGGAGTTTGACCATGATGTGTCTCGGTGTGGATTTTGCCACACCAAGCTTCCGAATCTCTAGTTTTGCCAAATATGGAAATCTTCAGCCTATTACTTCTTTGAATACTTTTCCTGTGTCCTGCCTTCTTTTTCCTCTCCATCTCAGAGGTAAAGGCACTTATTTGTTCTTGAAGGTTGGTGGCCTGGCAGCCAGAAGCAGGAGAGGTAATATAGCTTCTGCTGTTCAAGAAAGTATGAAATAAAAATTACTTAGTGACTTTGTATTACTTTTGTGGGTATTTGTGTACATTTACACATTATATGCCCTAATGAAATCTTGTCCTTCAAATTCTGGAATAAGTTAATATAAGTTAATAATATACTTTCATCCAAACCTGTGCTTATTAATTCTAAGTCAGACTATGAGTCATAGGAGTTGTATAGTCTATCTCACTTTTAGAAAGAGAGATTACTATCTTATCATTTAATTAATCATAATAGGTCCGAGGTAACTTTAGACTCCTGCCAAAAAAAAAATCAAATTTATTTCTTAAAGGATATATTTGTTGTGATCAGGGATATAGGAAGAATGTGCCGGCTTCTGAGTCACAAGATGATGTTGGAGTCAACAAAAGAAGGGTTGAGAAGGTCCTGATATTCGTCACAGCTAACCAGCTTCCCAGAGTGATTCCTTTAAAGGTGATAATACTCATGTGGTATTTTAATTTTGGCCTCTTTGCTATTAAAAAATAGTCAGGTTTGTTCATGTGCAGGTATGTGTGAGACTACTGAGCTACCTGGGGGAGACGAGTATTAAAGCTTCCACCTCCCAGATATTTGTGATGAATTTAATAGCAATTTATAGGTGTAATGACTATTACAAAATTAGGAAACTGAATTGAGAGACATATTCATGATTTATATCATTAGAAAAACCATTCCCAGGCCACATAGTGAGATAATTTACAGTACATGGGAGACTGTCTTTTAAGAGAGTACTGCTTTGATGCAACTTAGCATATTAAAAACTAAGAACCACAAAGTAAATATATTTATCCCAATAATGTAAAGACAAATTTCTGGACTTCTTTTTTTTTTTTTTTTAACGTTTATTTATTTTTGAGACAGAGAGAGACAGAGCATGAGTGGGGTAGGGGCAGAGAGAGAGAGGGAGACACAGAATCGGAAGCAGGCTCCAGGCTCTGGCATCAGCCCAGAGCCGGACGCGGGCTCGAACTCACGGACCACGAGTCCTGACCTAAGCTGAAGCAGGACGCTTAAACCGACTGAGCCACCCAGGCGCCCCAAATTTCTGGACTTCTAAATCTTCAAGTGAAATTTTCCAAAGCCACACTGTCCTTTGCTAAATGCAAATTAAGTAGTTCTCACATTTTTTGCAATACAAGGCTTGTTAGGCAGTGTTTGATTTAAATATACAAAGAGAATTATTTTTCTCCTTTGATATTTGTTAAGTGTAAAAAACAGAAATAGATCTTATAAAGTTACCTTTTATTGATTTCTTATAATGTG
This sequence comes from Lynx canadensis, assembly GCF_007474595.2. Classification (NCBI taxonomy): domain Eukaryota; kingdom Metazoa; phylum Chordata; class Mammalia; order Carnivora; family Felidae; genus Lynx; species Lynx canadensis. The sequence continues at coordinate 62,898,064 of NC_044308.2, forward strand.
CCAGCTACCGTTAGAGGTTTTCATTATTTCAATATTTTATAGTCCACAAAATAACCTTACAAAATAGACATTTTAAAAAAGTAATCCCTACACCCAACGAGGGGCTCAAACTTACGACCCTGAGATCAACAGTCACAGGCTGTACTGAGCCAGCCAGATGTCCCCCAAATAGGCATTTTTATCCTTATTTGGTAGATGAGGAAACTAAACTTAGAGAGGTCATGTTAACTGCCCAGTGTCACAAATGGAAACGGTAGAGCAGGCATTCAAACCCAGGTCTAACTGACTCCATTCCCCAGAAATAAATCAATACCTTCCATTCCCAGAAATAAAAGTCTGTGCTTTTTTTTTTTTTTAATATGGAACACTTTAATAAATTTGTGTGTCACGCTTGTGCAGGGGCCACCAGCTAATCTCTCTGTAGCATTCTAATTTTAGTATATGGTGCTGCCCAAAGCGAGCACAAGTTTGTGTTTTCTTAAATATGCAGGCCCCAGTTTTCATAATTATATCTGGCAGGATAGTCTGGGTTATGCTATGATATTGAGCAGCTCTGAAAATCTTGGTTGTTTAGCATAATCAAGATTTATTTCTCGCTCCTACAAAAGTTGTTGTGGGTCTGGGTGGCTCATCAGGGCTACCCTCCCCTTATCCCAATCCACAGTGGTGGCTCAAAAATATAGGCTACCTCTGGGGTGCCTGGGTGGCTCAGTTGGTTAAGCATCTGACTTCAGCTCAGGTCATGATCTTGCAGTCCATGGGTTCGAGCCCCATGTCAGGCTCTGTGCTGACCACTCAGAGCCTGGAGCTTGCTTCAGATTCTCTGCTCCCCCGCCTCTCTGCCCTTCCCACTCATGCTCTGTCTCTCTCTCAAAAATAAAAAAAAACATAAAAAGAATTTTTTTTGAAAGATAGGCTACTTCTGAGCCCATGTTTTATCTCTTCCAGTTCCACCCAAGATCCCTTCCACTACTGCAATAACAAGGCAGCAGAGAGACTTGAGAATCACAAACAGCTTTGCACTGCCACAGCCCAGAAATGATTTGTCACTTTTGCCCACGTATTGTTAGTCATAATAGTCACATGACCCTGCTCACTTGCAGGGCAGCTGAGAAAAGTAGTCTTCTGTGTAGTCTGGAAGAAGAGAATAAGATAATGTTGAAACCTAATAATAGCTACATAATAACATGCATTAGCCATGTCTCATACAGGCATAGAAATAGCCATGTGGAAATAGAACCCCTTGTTCCAGATGGGTAACCAGGGGCCATAAGGACCCCTCTTCTCTCTGCAGGCTGCTGCTTGGGCTTACCAACTCCAAACACTCCCATTTCTCCAGCTTTTCTCTTCTTTTCACCTTTAGTGAGAGGCCACACAGGGGCAGGTGAGGATGTGGTGTCAGGGACCAGAAGGAGGAGGAGAAGACCCTCAGTGAAGAAAGGAGAGAAGGGAGGAAAAAATAAAGCCCCAGGCTCCTCCTCACTTACCTCCACATCTTGGGCTTTGTAATTATCCTAAATCCTATTCCATCTCTTCTTCCTGCTACCTAACCCCCTCCCGCTGTTTAATAAATGCCCAAGAAAGTTGGAATCTGGGAATTCTCTTGAACATAGATGAATCCTATTTTTTTTTTTTAATTTAAGTTCAAGTTAGTTAACATACAGTACAGTCTTAGCTTCAGGAATAGAACCCAGCGATGTATCTCCTACATATGACACCCAGGGCTCATCCCCAGAAGTGCCCTTCTTAACGCCCATCACCCATTTAACCCATCCCTCTACCTTCCACCCCTACAGCAACCCTCAGTTTGTTCTCTGTATCTAAGAGTCTCTATGGTTTGCCTCCCTCTCTGTTTTTATATTATTTTTCCTTCCCTTCCCCTCTATTCCTCTGTTGTGTTTCTCAAATTCCATGAGTGAAATCATATGATACATAGATGAATCCTATCATAGTTTATAATTAGGGAAAGACATGTTATTACCACCCACATGCAAATTTTGCCTACCACTACACCATAGTAATATAAGGAAAAAAGAAAAGAGAGACAGAGTAGGCTTTTTAAAATTATCTATTACCTTATTTGTTCTAGTCAGACTTTAACTAATTGGATGAGACCCACCCACAGTAAGGACAGGAATCTTTACTCAGTCTGCAGATTCAATTTTTTTTTTAATTTTTTGGTAATGTTTGTTTATTTTTGAGAGAGTGGCAGAGAGAAGGAGACAGAATCCAAAGCAGGCTCCAGGCTCTGAGCTGTCAGCAGAGCCTGATGCAGGGCTTGAACCCAGGAACTGTGAGATCATGACCTGAGCTGAAGTCGGACACTTAACTGCCTGAGCCACGCAGGCATCCCTGAATAGTGTTTGGCCAAATACCTGAGCAAGTCAAGTGGTCTAGTCAAGTTGACACATAAAATTAACCATCATATCTATCTCACATGGTTCCAAGAACGAAAATCCCTAAGCAAATTCCAGTAGGTGTATGATTAAGAAAGGTGATTGGAGAAAGCTATGAGAAACTGTTCTATTCCACACTACTGTATTCCTGCCTTCCCAGCAAAAAGGCATAAACTTTTGTTAAATGAGTGTATTACTGGCATAAGAAGAATCACTGGCTCTTTTAAATGCCATGGAGACTAAAGAAAGTAGACCTAAAGACTAAGTAGGACCTCCCTGGGAGTCCTTAATCTCTAGAGCCTCTCACTCCTTTTTGTCCCCACTCTTCCCGAGAGCCCTATCAGTATGTTTATTATTTCAGTAAGAAAATGGACCCTGAGTGCTAAAGAACTTATTTAAGAACTTTGGGAACACAGCTGTTTTAAGTTGGGAAAATGTCTTAGTAATATTATTCATTATGAGAAAGGAATGTTACTTGTAACAGTACTATCTAAGAGCCAGCGGTTTCTTATTTTCTCCTCCATTTCCCATTAAGACAGGGAAACTGAAAGACCCCATAAATGATGGCTTTTTTACTGTTGTTGTTACTATTCCTGCTAGGACCTGCACCCTGCCTTACACATGGCTTATTGTATGTCCTCTTTGTTTTTTAATTTTTTAAATATATTTAAATTTTTAAAATGTTTATTCATTTTTGAGAGAGACAGACAGAAAGAGACAGCATGATTGGGGGAGGGGCAGAGAGAGAGGGAGACACAGAATCCAATGCAGGTTCCAAGCTCCAAGCTGACAGCACAGAGCCCAATACGGGGCTCAAACTCACCAACCTTGAGATCATGACCTGAGCCAAAGACGCTTAACCAACCGAACCACCCAGGCACCCCACTGTATGTCCTCTTTGTAAAGGTGAAGGAGTTAATGAATGGTTACTTTGGAGGCTTCCAGCACAATAGGCAACAGATAGGAGTGACTGGTCAAGGTCATCATGAATGTTTTCCAAGACCACTGACTCCTCACACCTTGATACCAACACCCCTAGCTCCAGGGCGTAAGTGACTTATGGAGGACACTTGAGCACAACTTGTTTTGACCAATGCCTGGATGCCTGAGAGGACACATATGGCAGACCACCATCACCAATTAAAAAAAAAACAGGGGCGCCTGGGTGGCTCAGTCGGTTCTGCGTCTGACTTCAACTCAGGTCACGATCTCGCGGTCTGTGAGTTTGAGCCCCGTGTCGGGCTCTGGGCTGATGGCTCAGAGCCTGCAGCCTGCTTCCGATTCTGTGTCTCCCTCTCTCTCTGCCCCTCCCCCGTTCATGCTCTGTCTCTCTCGGTCTCAAGAATAAATAAACGTTAAAAAAATTAAAAACAAAAAACAAAAAAACAAAAAAACAGACCCCAAGCAATGACAAGACTCTTTTCTTTCCTTGGTGAGTCTCTCAGACATCCTATCTGTATCTTCTCTCTCTGTACATGTCTTTGATAAACATCACTCTCACTTCCTCTTGGCTAGTGTTTGATTTCCATCCTGTGCAAGGCCAAGGATCCTCCTGGCTGGTCCTGCAGAACCCCCTCTGCATCCTCAGACTCAGCTAGCCTGCGTCACCATTATCTGACTTTACTGTAGTTCCAGAAATTTTACTGTAGTTTCAGAAATTTTTGGATAAAAATTAGGTAGCACATAAATGTAGGCTTGTAGTCCTTCCACCTGCTTTTAGCCATGGCTGTGTACTTGACTGTTGTTTGGTATTAATATTGACCAGCTCATATCTACATAACACCTGGACATGGTAAGTAATTGGAGCAGACTCCAATTAGCTTGTTTTTTGTTTCTTTTTTACCTCTTCAGGTTTAATTCTGAAAAAAAAAATATCGAAAAAGAGACCTTTTGAATGATTTTTTTGGACAAAATTTTCCTTAAATGGCCACAATATTTCTCTTTCCACATGCTCTTCTTACAATATAACTGTTACTTCTCCCATTAAGAAGTATAGTCACGTTCTCTCCCCTTAAATGTGTTTGTTTTCCATTGCTTCAACAAATAGAATATAGTGAAAATGATGTTATTTGACTTCTGAGATTAGGCCATGGAATTCAATGCATCTTCTGCATTTGAAAGAGGACTTCCAGCTACCTCCAAACATTTTAATTAAGTTCTTCCTAGCTTATTTCTTAACTCAGGCAAAAGACCCTATGGGCAAAGCATCCCCTGAGAGAAACTGAAGGTACTCCCTCAAGCAACAAGGACTGCCCTGACCCAGCAACACCCTGCCCATGACCCAGCAACACCCTGCCCACGATAGACGTCAAGACAATGATCGACCTGACCTTCACTGTCCACCTGCACATACCAACTGACCTTTGCCCTACAATTTCCTTATATAAACCTGGATGCATTTTCAGCCCTTTGGGGACAGTCTGAAATGCTAGTCGGCTGTCCTCCCAGCGTTGGTCTCACTGAAATAAATTCCTTTCTTGTCTCACCACTACTCATCTCTCTGCTTTTGATTTGGTGAGCGGTGAGTGGCCCAACCTGGTCTGTTTGAGACACCCAGAGCTACGTGCTCTTGTACCCCTGTGCCCCAGCTATACCTTGTCCTCTTGGGACTTTCTCTTGGAGTGCTCACTTTTGGAACATAGTTGCCAGGCAGGGAGGAAGTCAAGCAACCAGATGGAGGGGCCACGTATAGGCATTCCAGCTCACAGTTCTAGCTGAAGTCCCAACAACAGCTAGCATCAACTGCCAGATGCGTGAATGATCAAGCCTTCAGATTCCAGACCCTGGCCTTGATTTTGAGCTGCGCCAGCCGATGTCATGTGGTGCAGACGAGCTGTTCCACTGAGCCTTGCCCAAATTGCATATCTGTGAGCAAAATAAGGAATAGGTGCTGTTTAGGCTACTAAGTTTGCAATGACCAGACAAGTATAAGTAACACTACTATAGACACAACTTCTATTTAAATCATATCCAAACTCTTCTATCAATCTTGAATTCTCCTGTACTTAGTGAAAAGTTCACAAAGCACACAGCCATTGTGTACACACAGCCATTGCTACTCTATTCCTGTCCGTGATCTTATATTTTCACAATGCAATCCATTCCCAAGTCTGGGGATCATGGTCACCTCAGCTGATCAGGTTCCTTTTTTTTAAAATTTTGTTTTTAAGTAATCTCTACACCCAACATGGGGCTCAAACTTGTGACCCCAAGATCAAGAGTCACATGCTCTACTGACTGAGCCAGCCAGGTGCCCCAAGTTAATTCTTGATTCTGTTATGGAACTAGGCTGGAACGCTGGCGGAAAAACCAAGCAGCACTCGGAGATCTTGGTGGATCAGAGATTTATTTAACACCGGCAGGCTCAGAGGAGACAGTTTTTCCAAAGATTTGAGTGCTGAATGCAAGCGGGAAGGGTTATTTATAGTTGTCAGCCTCCATATTTGTGTGTGTGTGTGCGCGCGCGCGCGCGCGCGCACGTGGGGGGGGGGGGGCCTCGCACGCGCAGCAAACGGGGCAAGAAGAACTCAGAAGAGGGGTCTCTAAGCTAGAGACCAGAGCTTGTTTTAGTCCCATGGACCATCTTATGGTGTAAAAATTTATTCATTTTCCCAACATTCCCCCCCTTGATGCCTTTTTAAAAATCTTTTATTAGGCATCACTTTTTAGCTCTAAGGGTTGTACCCTTGGAAGGCTAAGATATGTGCTCCAGTTTGGCAAGCAACAGTGTCTTCAATAAAACGTACCAGGGTATTTAGTATACAAGGGCTTCTGGTCACAAGTAAAATTTTGGAAAGCAGGGAGCCAGGATGCCCAGTCTGTGAGATCCCATCCTTTCCATTGACTGATACTTTCCTGTTGTCTATGTTGAATTCTTTCCTTGAGTTCCTTAACCTTAGTCCTGGCTATTCCTGATTGGCTTACAAAATAGCAACATCCCTCCCCCAGAGAGATACAAGTCCCTCCTTCTTCTGAAGTGAGGAGGTCGAGGGCTCGCCTATTTTGCAGGGACACTGCTGCCAGGGAATTTATTTGGTTTGTAAGGTTACCAGGGATTCTGCCATCTGTCCCATGTCCAGCTTGTTGGTGCAGTCTCTATTGGCCCAACAGCAAGAAGCAAGATCAGGGCTATGACACCAGTAAGGGGCAAGGGCTGGCAGAGTTGCATCTGAACCGTTGGGCTCGGTGCACACGTTGATTCCTCAAACTTCTGCCGTGCACAGGCCAGCCAGCTTCTGGGGTGTGGCTGGGGCAGGGCTGGAGATCTCAGGGGCCAGTGTCTTTATGAGGGTCACTTTAAGCAGGTTGACTGGATCTGGATCACTTTGCCAGGTTGAGGGTTCCACTGAGTTGGCCTTCTTAGCTCTGGAGTGATGGACCCACGGGGTGATACCTGAAACTGAATCCTCTATTTGGTTGTATGTCTGTAAAATCCACCTCCAAGTCTTCGAAAGGTGTGGGTTTCTGCTGTCAGACCAGGTTTAGGGAACATATGGGTTGCATATTTAGAGATCCATCCTGTTTTTCAGTTGTTTAAATAATAATATGCTCACGGGGTCTTATTATTATCCCCACAGAATAACAAGCACAGAAGATTGTCTTTACATGAAACAGTGTGACAATTTTTCTCAAGTTTACCTCAAGTTGTCCAGTTTAGGTAAACAACAAACATTTAAAGACAATCATAACTAGACTTTAACATCCATAATGGTGCATTGTTGGAACATAGTTTTTTCTCCCTAAAAAACCCCCCTTTCCAGAGATAGCCAAATTGAGACCAATGCATTTGTAGAACAAGTCCAGTCTTAACAAACCTGGCCTAATTATTTACATAAGCTCAGCAAGAATAGCAATTGATCATGAGGATCTTTTAAAGTTTGCTTTGCTAGAACCTTTTATAAAGAATCTCTGGGTTGAACTTTTAGTAGCCTCTCCAGGCCAAAAGCCAAGCCAAATACTTGCCATCGGACAGGCCTGCAATACCTGTAGAATTGGGCGAATTCCTCTTCATGAGGTCCCCAAGATATCCTGAGGTTCCTGCACCTGCCAGGAAGTGACCTTCTTTACTCACCTGGTGAGGCTGCTGGGAACTCTGTAAGCAAGGCACCAGGCCAACATTTCCAAGGGGCTTTAAGGCTCCATGTTTCATAAAGCCAACCTTAGTTCCTTAAAGCTGTCTGGTCATATCTGAGTCTATGGATGTCACTCTCACAAATGACATTCTAGTCAAAGCCTTGGTAAAATAACCAGTATTTCCAATGGTGACCTGTTACAGGATGAACAGGTTCTTATTGAACTTATGCAAACAATTGTAATTGCCATGAAAGAAAGAATACTGATTGAGAGTTTTTGAATTTCAGGGGAGTTATGTAGAGAGAAAAGATAAATGCTTCAGTTTACAAATGAATACTTATGACACTTCTGTATATCATAGATATCTTAAGAGAAAGTTTCCTTAATCTGGAAAAGCAAACATTAGAGAACCAGCAATATTTTCTTTATTATTTTTTTTATTTTTATTTTTTAACGTTTATTTACTTTTGAGACAGAGAGAGACAGAGCATGAGCAGGGGAGGGGCAGAGACAGAGGAAGACACAGAATCTGAAACAAGCTCCAGGCTCTGAGCTGTCAGCACAGAGCCTGACGCGGGGCTCAAACTCTCGAACCGTGAGATCATGACCTGAGCTGAAATCGGACGCTTAACCGACTGAGCCACCCAGGCGCCCCGAACCAGCAATATTTTCAACAAGAATCACAAAACTATAATCTTCCTCAGTTCATTTAATCCCATGTTCCTAATTCTTGTTCAATTTGAATGTAGCTTTTTAGTTCTGGAAATTCTTACCCATTTGAGTATTAATCTTAAAGCTGTCGAATACCTGTATGTGTCCCCAAAGTCCTTTTTATAAATCTCCTTGAAGAAGAAATACATTTTGTGAGAGAATAAGAACAATTATAAATGACAAAATCTCAGAAATGGACATTGTTAAAGATCTGATGAGAGTTCATTATGATGCAATTGACAAAGAAATTCAGTTATTTCTGTGACACATAACACTTTAAGTAATCAGAATACTAAGTGATTACCTTATACCAAAACATTAAAACTTTAGGAACTGCATATATATTTGGCAGTTACAGTATTTACCTGTGCAAAACAAGCTAAGTTTTATCATTGCACGACAGTGCCTTTCCAAGTAACTTAGCATCCCAAATAAAAGGGCCTAATTGGTCAAAAAGACTTCATTTACCATTTAAATCCTGGGAAATTTGTTAAAACCTTAGGAAGTTATAAGTAAATCCTAAATAGGATTACAGATCATTACAAATCTTAAAACTTTATTCAACCACGGTGGCAATAAAAGATCCTAAAGGTGAATGTATAGCATTATGTAGTAGTTACCAAAACCTAGCTCCTTTCACATTGAGAAGTTTTAACTAAGTAATCAAAGACCTGATAAAGATGAAACCTAAAACTTTGGTTTTCCCGGAAGACAAAACTTTGTTTGCATTGTCTTCTCAAGAGCAGATCAACAGTCCAAGAAAACTTTGTCATCTGAGCAGAGAGAAAAGCAGAATTTCAACCTTATACCAGTGTACTTTTAAAATTCCATTCATCTCAACCTTAGTCCATCCTGAGCACACATAAAATTCCATTCCAAAGATTTCCCTTCACGAACCTTCCACAACTTTCCTTTGACTTCAAACTTTGTCCCATAGCTATCTCTCTCCAAATAAACAGTCTCACTTAGGACAAAATTACTTTCTTCTACCCTCAACAAAAATGTATTTCCATTCCTTATATCTTTCTTACATACCTCCTACTTTCCTACACACAGGGTTGCTTTTCTTATTTCCATCAGTCTTAAGTACACTTAGCAGAATTTTAACTCTTAGGAAACCTTAATCTCCAATTGAGGACTTAGTAACCAACTGAGAGGTATTTTCACCAGAATTTTCTTGGGTGGTAAATTCATGAACCAATGAAGTACAAAGCATGTTTTCCAATAGGTCCAAAAAGCCTTAATTTCTCTGCAATAAGAAGTTAAAAACACAAACCTATGTTCAATAATAAAAGCTTTAGCAATTTATTCTATTTGGAAAAGACCTAGATGTCCAAGGGGGTGCACTTTACTCCTTGACCTTGAGGATGGGAGGAGGAACCCAAGGCACCTGAGGCACTGAGGAGGGTATAGGAACCAGTTATGCAGACCACACCCAAGTTGGTGCAGAAACAGCACGGGAACAGGAAGGCAGAAGAGGCAAAATGCCAGTAGAAGGCAGAGAAGGAAAACCTAATTCAAAACCTTAACTCAGAGGAGCAGACACCATGTTTTTTCCATCAAAGTGGAAATATGGAGTCCCCATCATGCCGGAGAAGATGGGGAATTTCCCTGAAACAAATGGAGTTTCAGCAACTGCTTGGGAACATTCCTTAAAATCTCCATCCTGAGGTACACTAACCACAGTTGGCTCCACTTATAGCTGTTAACCCGGGAAATGAGAGAGAATCCCTCACATCTATTAGGCAAAGGAACAGGGTAAGAGAGTCAGTGGCCCCTTCAGTCTGATTCTATCTTAGCCAGACCAATAAGGTCCCCTTCTTGGGGTTCCTCCTGATATCGGCTGGGTTTCTGGGACTTTCGCTGGTTGGGATATTCTTTTAATGTCCTTTCTCCTTGCAGTAGGCTCATGACCTCTTTCTAAGGAGGTTCTGGGCCTCCCCCCTTTTGGCGGCTAGACCTTCCCCATCCTTCTGTCGTGGCTCTCTTGTGCCTCTGGAGCAAACAGGGTGTAAGCCTTGCATTGTCTCTCATAATAATCCCTGGGGGAATCCCTTTGCTGCTGGGCATATTCATGGGCTTCTCAGCCCCTGCTCTGATCCCCAGAGGAGAGCCTCTTTGTACTGGCAGATGTGGACTGACATCTGGAGAGTGCCTGCGCCTGGCCAAGGGCACAATCTGGCCTCTGGTCCTTGTGGGGGAGAGTTCTCTGGGTCCGGGAGGGGAGGAGAGATGGGCAGCTGGGCCGTGTAGGGGGTGGTGGAGGAGAGACAGACTGGGGAGGAGTTTCAAGCTCAGGGGCAGGGGGGAGGTAGCCCGGTGAGTCACAAGGTGGTGGAAAGAAAGGATCCTCCTCCAGGTTTCTTGCAAACACTAGGGGAGCAGTGGGTTGCTCCTTTGGCTCCCTGGGTGAGTCTCCGGATAAAGCAGCTAAAACCTTTGCCTGGCTCTGTTTGCTATGGATGAATCACACCTAAGGCAGAGGATTTTGGGCAATTTCAAGCCAGGAGTCATGTACGGAAATTGATCAGGGTGACCTGGGTCTCTGGAGACAACATTCCAGATGCAACAGACCTTTGGGACATCCAAGGTTCCCTCAGAGGGCCCTCCTACACCAAAAGTGGGCCATTCTTTTTTTACTTTAAAAAATTTTTTTTTAACGTTTATTTATTTTTGAGACAGAGAGAGACAGAGCACGAACGGGGGAGGGTCAGAGAGAGGGAGACACAGAATCTGAAACAGGCTCCAGGCTCTGAGCTGTCAGCACAGAGCCCGACGCGGGGCTCGAACTCACGGACCGCGAGATCATGACCTGAGCCGAAGTCGGCCGCTTAACTGACCAAGCCACCCAGGCGCCCCAAAAGTGGGCCATTCTAACTCACATAGGGCCCTTAACGTGCCAGGAGTTATCTTAATTCCATAGTCTCCCCACCCCTTCTTTGCTCTGTCCTGACCCCATAATGTTCCCGTGAGGCAGAGTCACAAAGACAGAGGGATAGGAGTGACCCCTCTAATGTAGAGACCAGTCAGATGCCCATCTTATCTGGCCATGTCCCGAAGGAACTTAAGTGACGCTTAGCTCTAGCGGTTTCAGCTGTGACTTACGATAGGAAACTATTCTGATGCCACCATAGAGTGTGTGCCATTTCCCACGGAATCACAGACAGGCCCACTCAGACTCCGTGGGCTTTTGGGGACCTTAAGGGTGCCCGCCCGTGGAGCCACAGAATCGAACTCGGCAGGCAAGCTAGACCGTCACACATTCACACTCACATACACACCGGAGGTTATTACATTCCCTCCCACAGAATTCCTACCTGTGAGACCTCTGAGGTCTCCTGGGAGTGATCAGGTCCCCCTTCCACTCTTGCTAGTGGGTCTGACGAAATAACAGCTTTGTTTTGACATTGTAGGTTAAGAGATAACAGCCCTGTCCTATCAATCAAGGGAACAAAAGTTCAAGGAAAATCAACTGGATCGGTGATTGATTGGATTGGGACAAGGGCACATTGAGAACTTTGAAAAAGTGGTGCCAGAGGCAGGGTCAAGGAGGTCAACTGGTTGCAGCTTAAGGGCAGAAGGTGTGAACTGTTTCCACCCCCATCTGGAAACTATTTCTTTGTTCTGTTCCCAGGTGATGATAAGATGATGTGGTTGGCTATAAAAACTCTGTACCCCAGCTGTTCGGCTGTTGGAGGCTGCACTCTGGTCAAGAGCGTCGGTCCCGATTGGTCGGCCTTACCTCTCGTTGCAATAAACTTTGCTGTGACTGTCACTGGTGCGCCAGTAGCATTCTGTTTCAGGAGTGTGGCATCCTGTTTCAGGAGTCGTGTGGATGCAACATGACTAGATTGGGCCCCAGCCTTACTGGTTCCGACGTCAGGTCCACGTCCTCACCTGCCAAGTCTCCTTGAGTCCAGCGGGAATGGTGGAGTGGGGGGCCGGCCGGAGACAACGAGCAGGAGACTGCCGAAATTCAGGCAGGGTGTGCCTTCTCCCTTGCAATCCCTGGCTCTGTCACCGCCTCACCCTTCTCCCAAACTGGTGGCAACAATGGGCCAGAGTGGTTGGGTTTCCTGGTCAGAGAACCAAATCTGTTACGGAACCAGGCTGGAATGCTGGTGGAAAAACCAAGCGGCACTCGGAGATCTTAATGGATCAGAGATTTATTTAACACTGGTAGGCTCAGAGGAGACTGTTCCTCCAAAGATCTGAGTGCCGAATGCAAGTGGGAAGGGTCATTTATAGTTGTCAGTCTCCATGTTTGTGTGTGTGTGTGTGTGGGGGGGTTCACGCATGCGGCAAACAGGGCAAGAACATGGAAGAGGGGTCTCTAAGCTAGAGACCAGAGCTTGTTTTAGTCCTGGTGTAAAACCTTATTCATTTTCCCAACAATTCAACTAACCCTATACCCTAACACTGTCATCAGCTAGATCCCAAGACCTGACCTTTGTACCCACCAGTCTTTGTCCTACAGTTTTCTTAAGCTCTTCCTCCCAAGTTATCTCTCAACTCAGGCAAAACACCCTACAGGCATAGCGTCCTGTGCGGGGGTGGGGGGCACGGGACACACAGAAACTACCCATCAAGCAATAATGACAGCCTTGACAAGAGGTGGCCTAGACCACCTGGCCAGTTTGAGCTTATCCCTGACGTATACCTGTGCAAATGGACCATGGAGTGACCCATGGGGTGATCAACAGTTATCTTTACCTCATTATAATACTAAAATCTCCACCCAAGGAGGAGCACAAACCTTATTTATATACCATACAATGGTATAGACATGTTTTCTTAAGGCAAACGTGAGACCTTACACCTGCCTCTATACAATAACAAGACTCCCCTATCTAAATATTCATCCTAACCCTAGATAAAAGGAACCCATTCTTCCTTGCTCCTAAGTCAGGCTTTGGAAGTTATTCCCCCTTGATCTATTTATTTGCTGCAAATAAAGTTTCTTTTGTGTGACAACTCACCTGGTTTAGTTTCTGTTTGTGACTCACCAAGAACCTAACTCAGGTAAGTTTGGTTACAATACCAATTTAGGGCCTGTAGAGGATTTACTGGTATCTTTTCAGAATAAAAAAATGAGAAGTTTCTTACTTTACTACTTTTTGCATCTACAAAACTGACTCTTTCCTACTTCTTTATCCCAACTTTTCCTAGCAGTTTTGAATAGGGAGTTGATGAGGGAGACTGGGTGTAAGCTGAGGGCAAAGTGCAGGCTAACAGCACCCCTCCTTCCCCCCACCAGGTGGTATATGTGTGATATTCCTTGGACACTCACAGCTACTCAAAAACCAGAAAGGACAAAAAAAACAAAGAGTTAAACTGATAAGAGTCGCCACCAGTTTACCAGAAAAAGGCAATCCCATCAATGTCAATGTCCTAAAATCCAGAAACTCCCAACTTTTTTTTTTAAATGTTTATTTATTTTTAAGAGAGAGAGACAGAGCGTGAGCAGAGGAGGGGCAGAGAGAGAGGGAGACACAGACTCCAAAGCAGGCTCCAGGCTCTGAGCTGTCAGCACAGAGCCTGACTAGGGGGCTCGAACCACCAACCCGTGAGATCATGACCTGAGGTGAAGCCCAGGTGCCCCTCCCTACCGTCTTAATGTTAATGCTTTGCTAGAGGGAAAAACCTTAGCTTGACAATAGCTAGGACTCCAGTAAGTCTTCAGCATGTGAAACTCTTTGGAAACTCCCTCTGGACTTTATTTCCCCAGACTCCATACAATGGTCACTGCTGCCCCCTCCCCCCTTGTAATGCAGCTCTTTCTGCCTACAGGCCCTGCCCCTGTGCTTTAACACAATCACCATCTTCAAGAATTCTTTCTTGGTTGTTGGCTCTGGACCACAGGAAGCCCTCCGTCATCCCAACACTTCCATCAGAGTGGCAGGTAAAGAGGTATTTTTATAACTGCTACTAAACTCATTTACACACATTCTCCTGCAACCCTTCTTGACAGAATGTGCTGGATGTTGCCAAACAACTACTACATTTTGTTACTTCCGTAATGATTCCAGGGCAAGGGGTTTCATCTTAAAACTTTGGTCTCTGAGAACTAAACTACTGGAAATGCCTTAAAAAATTCAACTAGTCAGTAAGTTTGCCTCTTCTTTTTTTATAGCCTCTGAAATGTTTAAAATAACTGCTTACATAGAGGATTATTATGTGTAGGTATTGTGGGAACCCAAAGATACAACGCATTTGCTTTTTAAGACTTCATTGCTCGTAGAGTAAAAGTCGAGTAGTCTTGAGCCAGCATCAGCCTTGAGACAAGAAATTCGGTAAATTTTTTTTTATCTTTATTTTGAGAGACAGAGTGTGAGCAGGGGAGGAGCAGAGGTAGGGAGTCACGGAATCCCAAGCAGGCTCCAGACTCTGAGCTGTCAGCACAGAGCCCAACATGGGGCTCGAACTCACAAACTGAGATCATGACCTGAGCCAAAGTCAGACGCTTAACGACTGAGCCACCCAGGTGCCCCATGAATTCAATAAAGTTTTTATTTAAAAAAAAATATTTTTTTTAACATTTATTTATTTTTGAAAGGCAGAGAGAGACAGAGCGCGAACGGGGGAGGGGCAGAGAGAGAGAGGGAGACACAGAAACAGAAGCAGGCTCCAGGCTCTGAGCTGTCAGCACAGAGCCCGACGTGGGGCTCGAACTCACGGACTGGGAGATCACGACCTGAGCCGAAGTCGGCGCTTAACCCACTGAGCCACCCAGGCACCCCTCAGTAAAAATTTTAAAGTAATCTCTCTACGCCCAACATAGCGCTGGAACACACAACCCGCAGATCAAGAGTTGCATGTTCTATGGAGCCAGCCAGGGACTCCCCCCCAAATTCTGTAATTTTATTCAGTTTTGAAGAGTTAGTATTCTGGGACCTAATGCTATCGGTCAATATGTTAAAGCCCTCTACCAAGTCCTTCATTAATTAAAAAAGAAACCACTTTCCATAAGCTCAAAACAAGCAAATCGTTAGCTGCCTTCCCCGGTCTCATTTCTCCTTTTCTCCAGATCCTTTCTCTGGATGCGGTACACGTTCCTTTTACTACTCAGTTTCTCTGTACCGTTTCTTCTGCACGTGGTTATTGCAGCTTCCCAACTTTTTGCATTAGCTCGCAGGAAGTTGCTCCCTGCCCGAGTTCATCCCCCGGAACCCACCAGACTTGAGCTGTACTGCAAACCTTTTAGAGATGAGACGCAGTAAAGAGGCCCAGGAAACCGTGCACCGGCTCCTAAATTCCATCTTTCACCTTCAGCTGCAGCCCAGACTCACTGAAGGGCGGGAGGCTGGGCTTCTTGCCCAGGTGGCAGCGTAGTGTGTAATCATGGGCCTCTCACGCAGCCCCCCTGCTGACGCTACAGGGAGCCGTAACCACAGGAGTAAATAAAGCGAAGCCGGGTTAGCGCCTTGAACGCGTCCACCGCAGCCAAAGGACGATCCTCCGCGCTGCCCACGCTCCAGCCAAATGGCCAAAATGGCGCCATCCCCGCGGCCCCTCCGGCGTGGGGGGCGGAGTCGCGCGTCACGTGACCGCCCCACCCCCGCGGGCCGCGCGCCCTCCTCTGCCCCCGGCGTGCGCTGGCAGTCGGGCTGTCGCGCAGACGGCTCCTTGACTTTCTAGGCGCGTTCTCCCTTGTTCTCGAGCATCCGCGAGCGTCTCTCCCGGTAGCAAAGGCGGGATCAGGGCCACGAAGGGGGGCTCTGGGTCGTGCAGAGGCAAAGGGGCTGTAAGAGGGGGTCCCTGCCGCTGGCACCGAGGCGGGAGGTCGGATTCCCGGACGAGGGGCTGGGCCAGAGGAGACTTCGCGGGCGTCCTGGGGGACGGCCGGCCGCGGAGGGCGAGGCTGTTGCGCGTAAATTCAGGGCATTCCGCCCAGACCGTGGGTGCCGTCGGGGACTCGGGGGTCCCCTCGGAGCTCCGGTCATTTGGCTTGGGTATTTCGCAGCTTTCCCATCGCCATCCAGCCCCTCGAAGCCAGCAGGATTCAAAAACGGCTTCAGCCAAATGTTCTCTTCCTTCTGAGAGAGACCGAGCGGGTCAGCCGGCTGGGACTCGAGAGGGATGGCCCGGCCCTCGGGGCGTGGAAGGAGAAGTTGAAGGGGGCGGCGGGAGCGGGGAGCGCCTTCCTTGACTCTCAAATGCCTCCCGTGTTTCCATCTCTGCTGAGTGTGCTTGGCGGCGCTGACTACCCGGGAGGAGGGACGGACGCAGCTCAGCGGTCTCAGACCACGCCGCCTCCATGTGGTTGCTGACTGGGACCCAGGAGGGAACCGGCTTGGGGCGCGGCCTCGATCTCCCCCCTCCCCGCCTCCCAGGCGGCGGGGCTGGCGATGTGGAGACGTGAGGGGACCCGCGGCTGCCCCGGGTTCTCCAGGACTCCACCAGGCGCCCGCGCGTTGCTCCGCACCCGGGGCGAGAGAGACCCGGGCGGGGCTCCGTGGTGGGCGGACGGGCGGGCGACGATCAGAGCCGGAACCCCAGCCTCGCTATGGGGCACAACGGCAGCTGGATCTCCAGGAACGCCAGCGAGCCGCGCAACGCGTCCGGCGCCGAGGCTGGGGGCGCCAACCGCAGCGCGCTCGGGGAGTTGGGCGAGGTGCAGCTGTACCGCCAGTTCACCACCACCGTGCAGGTCGTCATCTTCATAGGCTCGCTGCTCGGTAAGCCACCCGCGGGGGCGCCTCCCGGGTGGGCTTCCCTGAGCGCACAGGCTCGGAGAGGGCACGGGATTGGGGGTCGCCGGAGCCGCCGTGGGTTTCGGAGTGCCTGGCAAAGTGGAGATAGTGGGGTTTAAGAATGCCCGGGTAACTGCAGGGAAGTTAGGCAGGGATCGTCGACTCCAGCCCCCATGCTGGAAGCAGAAGAGTTCTGGTAGGGCTTTATCTCGGCCGGCCCGAGGACCGAGCTTGGTGCAGGCGGAGGTCCGCCTCCCAGGACGACTCTTGCAGAACACAACCCTGTGCCCATCATACCAGGTGGGCGCGGTGGCCCGAGCTCTTGTTTACAAATAGCAACAAAGATTCTGTTTTGTTACTGACGACTGCTGTGTTTTGCACTACCATCTATTCCTATATACAAAATTATTGTGAAAGTCTTATTTTGTGCGTGTTTTATGGCTGGCTTCAGATCACCGACCTACTTGCTGATAAATGGAGTTCATCTCTGTTGCCTTCTGATATTTTTAGAAACCCCAAACAACAAATCCCAGTCTATTTCTCTACCTGTGTTTTGTTTTGAAGTGCAAAATAAAGACAGGATAAAAACCTCAAAACACCACTGACAGATTTAGATATACTTGTTCAACTAACTGAAATGAGTGGTTAGTAAAAAACGTTTGTCCACTATCATGAGAATTACCTGTACTTCTGGTAGTTACTCTTTAAATGATAAATGATGACAATATTCATTTCTTTTGAGGTTAGTTGAACATGTTGCATATTACTTGTACATATGTGGCTTCCCTTCAAATGTAAATTTTCTGATGTGGCATTTAAAAGATGTAAAAAGATGTGATTATGTGTGATATTATGGCCAAGAGCAGCCTTAAAGTTTCAAAGTAGGAATAGATTACTTTTTTGCAGACACCTGTGAGTTTCCATGGCAACCAAGATACGTGACATCAAAAAGACTGGAAGGATTTTAAGTGCTTGGAATTTCCCTTCATTATTTCTCTAATTGTCATCATCCTGTCTTACTCTGTCATAATATTTATCTTCCACATTTTCTCATAAGGGCATTTTCAGGATTAGACATCAGTGTGGCTATGTCTGTGTGTGTGTGTGTGTGTGTGTGAGAGAGAGAGAGAGAGAGAGAGAGAGATGTATTTTTATGAAAATGATACATGCACATTAACAAAAGGCTTGTGTCTACCAGTTATTTCAGTATTAACAAACAAATACTGAACACCTAATAGGTACCATGCACAATGAATTGTAGATTATTGGGAATTAAATTTTAGTGTTGTCACATTTGCTTAAAGTGTAGATTATTGGGGAGGCAGTAGAAGTGGCTGCATTTTTATTTCTGCAGGGATATATCTATATCTATCTAAACATATCTATATATCTAAAACATTTATATCTATATCTGTTTTTATTTTGCTTTGTTTTCCCCATTGGTAACTTTAACCATGAAGAAAGATGGTGTTGGGAGAAATTTTCCCATAGTTTGACTCCGAAATTTTGAGTACTATTGAAATAGAAAACAGCATGTATGTGAAGGGCACAAGAGTGCACACTTAATAAATGTTAGTTCTGCTTCCAGTTACCTTCTGTTTTTGTAAATTACATTGGATTCAGAAATCCTAGGTAAATCTGCCCTTACATCAACTCTTTTCTCCCACAGCATCTTTTGTTTTGTTTTTGTTTTTTTGTTTTTGGTTTTGTTTTTTTGAGAGAGAGAGGGAGGGTCAGAGGGAGAGGGAAAGAGACTCTTAAGCCAGCTTTGTGCCCAGCATACAGCCAGACAACCCCGGAGATCATGACCTGGGCAGAAATCAAGAATTGGTTGCTTAACCTGCTGAGCCCCCCAGGTGCGCCCTGCCCCTACAGCACTTTAATTGACATACAAGAACAATATTTGTGGGTTTTTCCCAAGAGGAGACGGATTTCCCCCTTGATCTTTAGTTATGCCTCACTTGGCCAAGGAGGACATATTTTTTCCCTTCCATGTTACTTGGCCTTCCAAGGAGAGAGAAAATTCCATTTGTTCCTTTTTATTTTCAGAAAAACTATAAATATGATTAAATTTATTCAAGTCACAAGTTAGAGAACTTGTTCAAAAGTGAAAGCATTTCAGGTTCCCTTAAAAGTTTAGCTGAATCATAACATTGCCTGTGTACTTCTTATTTACTACTATTCTTAATTGTTGTCTGAGGATTTGACCTGTATAAACATATCTATGTAGTTGAATCCTCCTAAGTAATGCCAGAGTTTAAGTTGCAAAGCCGTGTACATTTAGTTTCAGGGCAAGTAAACTTGTGAAGCAAGTTTTATAAAGTACTCCCTCTCAAAAAAAAATAGAGCAAAATCATAGATTAGGAATAAAATAAAATAATTTATCATGGAAGAGTCTGTAAGACTGAAAAGTAAGTGGAGGATGGAACAGCATCTGGAATAGCATGAGATGCTTATTTAATCTGTTCTCTTGTCCTCAAACAGACAAATGAGTTTTACTTTTATTTTTTTCCCTTTAATCAAATTCAGACTTACTTCCTAGATTGCCTCAATAGATTTTTTTTTCATTAGAATTTTCAGAGGCCCGCTGTTAGGGGAAAATAATTCCTTTGTACTGCTGATGTCTTGCACTCTTTTTTGGAAACTTTATTTGCCCTGTATGAGGAAAAAACCCAATTTGGGATAACTGTAATATTCCAGCCCTAGGGAACATTAATTGCCTTTTGAAAATGAACTCAAGAATTGTATATGATATTCTTTCAAATAATGCCTTTTGAGGGCTTGTGTAAACTAGTGTTTCTCGGCCTTCTTTATGCAACATCTTGGGATATCTTCAGATACGCTGTAGTTCTTGAAAGAGTGAAGTAATTTAGATTCCCCTTTAGTAAATATAGGCACACAACACTTTTAGTATTGAACAGGATGAAATCAAAGACTCAGAAGGATATGAAATCACCATTTCCAATAAGTGTTTTGGATCTAACTCCTCATAGTTGATCTTTCTTTCCCTTTTTCCCACTCTTGGGATTCACAGTCCAAGTGCATGGAAAGCTCAGCTACTCTCTGGTGCTTTCACCTGACAAAGGTCAGTGGCTGTTAACTAGCCTATTACCTCTAGCCGCCCCCTGTACAAATTGGAGGCATCTGCTTGTCATGATTGGAGGCAGGAGATTTTTATAAATGAATTTGCTCTTACTTAAAGAGAATGAGCATTGTGGAAAATAGCCAACAAGCTATCTCCTTCCTTACCAATGGTCTATAGTATGAAATTGATGACCCTAAGTGGAGGTCCATCTTGTCGATGACCTGATACCTTGAGGTGCTTATTGAAGTATTGATTTCAAAGGAAATGTAGGGAACTGTCTTACTGGTTTGACAGATGACCTGGATAGACACCATTTTTGCTCATGATTGTTCATGAACAGTCTTTCAACAAAACCAAGTCTTTGTACTTGACAAGTCTTTCAACAAAACCATATGGGGCACCAACAATGTTTATGGAACTTGTTTGACAGAAATATACTTTTGTTTTTGATACTGGTCGAAATGAACCAGATAACAGCTGGCTAATTCTTGCAGTTCCTTCGTTAAAAGTTTGTTAGAAACAGTGCTAATACTAGTGTGTGCTTAGGAGTCATGATTATACAGGATAATTTTTTACTTAACTATAGGTATAGCCAATAATAATGTGATATCAGCAGCCTTATTCTACCTGCTGTTTTGGTATTTGGTATGCCTGGAAACCTAGTAGACGAAATCAAGAGTAAGATGTCTTGGATTGACCTAAGAAGTTTGAATTGGTGAAGTCAGTTGTTAATCAGCCAGTGATAGTAGGTGAACTCATAATGTATTGATTCAAATTCTCTCACGTTGTCTTTGATTTCCATGTGATGTATGCATTCCCACCTATTCTTTTCTAATGTAGGATATTAGGTGCAGAAAATCCATCTGACCTCCATCTGCATGAAACACTTTTTTTTTTTTTAAATTTTTTTTTTTTTAATGTTTATTTATTTTTGGGACAGAGAGAGACAGAGCATGAACGGGGGAGGGGCAGAGAGAGAGGGAGACACAGAATCGGAAACAGGCTCCAGGCTCTGAGCCATCAGCCCAGAGCCTGACGCGGGGCTCGAACTCACGGACCGCGAGATCGTGACCTGGCTGAAGTCGGACGCCCAACCGACTGCGCCACCCAGGCGCCCCAATGAAACACTTTTGGTAACGCTATGCTTCTCCTTACTAGGTCTTCAATGTATATCCTTCCACTTTTTAATTCTTCCTGGAAATTGAATTCTGTGAAAACTTAGAATAGTAGATTTATTGACGTAAAATTTCTATACTACACAATTCATGCAATTATAGTATATAATTCAGTGATTTTAAATTTATTCACAAAGTTAAGCAGCCATCATCACTGTTAATTCTAGAACTTTTTTTTTTTATCACCCCCCAAAGAAATCATGTACCCATTAGTAGTTGCTTCCCATTTTCCCTCAATACCCTGAGACCTAGGCAACCACTAATCTATGTTCTGTGTCAGTGAATTTGTTCTGGACATTTCATATGTATGGAGTCATACTATTGTATGTTCTTTGTAATTGGCTTCTTCTTTCACTTGGCATAATGTTTTCAAGGTTCATTGGTGTTGTAGTATATACTTTATTCCTTTTCTGTTGCTGAATAATGTTCCATTTTACGAATATATCACCTTTTCTTTATCCATTCATCCATTGATGGACATTTGGGTTGTTTTCACTTCCTGACCATTATGAATACTACTCTGAACATTTGTGTAGTTTTTGTGTGGACTTAATGTTTTTAATTCTCCTGGGTATATAGCAAGGGTGAACTTTCTGAGTCATATGGTAACTCTAAGTTTATTCTTTTAGGAATTGCCAGACTGCTTTCCAAAGTGACTGCATCATTTTACATTCCCACTGGCAGTATATGAAGGTTCTAATTTGTCCATATCTTTGCCAACATTTGTTACTGTCTTTTTGATGATAGCCATGCTAGTGGGCATTAAATGGTATCTCACTGTGGTTTTGATTTGCATTTTGTAATAACTGGTGATGTTGCACATCATTTCATGCTCTTTTTGGCCACTTGCGTATCTTCTTTGGAGATTTGTCTGTTAGGATCTTTTGTTCATTTTTTAAAAGTTTTATTTATTTAAGTAATCTCCACACCCAACTGGGGCTTGAACTTACAATCCTGAGCTTAAGAGGCACACCCTCTTTTGACAGAGCCAGCCAGGTACCCCTCTTTTGCCCGTTTCTAAGTTGGGTTTTTTGTCTTTTTGTCTTGAGTTGTAATCGTTCTTTATATATTCTGGACACTAGATTCTTGTTGATACATGGTTTGCCAAAGTTTTCTCCTGTGGATTGTCTTTTCATTTTACTTTTGGTGTGCTTTAAATAAAAGGTTTTATATGTTGATGAAGTCCAATTTATCTAAATTTTTTTTCTTAATTATTTTATTTTAGAGAGAGAGAAAGAGTGAGCCAGGGAGAGGGTCAGAAGGAGAGAGAGAGAATCCCAAGAAGTCTCCGTGCTTGTCTTCTGTTTTATCCAGCATTTCTAGGTCTTCATAGCAGTCTTCCAAGTTCTGCCATGTTGCCAGAATCTGGAGTTGTAGAATAAGCAGAATCCAATAAAAGCGGAAGGTGGAGTGATTGCTAGACAGGATTCTAGGAGATATGTAACCAAAAGTTAGGTCATGGTAAAGTGAGGTGGTGACATCTGGTCAGAGGAGGAATGCCTTAGAAGATTAAGGAAAATAAGTTGGTAAGTGGAATGAGGGAAGGGGAACTCAAGAAAGTTTAGGCTGAAAAACATTAAGAATGTGTATATCTGTTTATATGTTTCCAATATCATTTTGACCTTTGACCATATTTTACTGCAGTTTCATATGGTTCAAACTAATAGTCTGTTTTTTTTTTTTTTTTTAAGCAAACGTGTTGAAATAAGTTAGGGTTAATAGTAGCATATTTTAAAACAATTATTTAGGGAAGACAAAATGGACTATTGGTCCAAAATGGACTAATGGACTATTGATGATACACAGATTTGAATTGGGTATGGAGAAAGGAGCCCCCCTGTCTTTTGTTTATTTATTTTTTAAAATGTTTATTTATTTATTTTTTGAGAAGGAGAGAGACAGAGTGCAAGCAGGGGAGGGGCAGACGGAGAAAGAGACACAGAATCTGAAGCAGGCTCCAGGCTCTGAGCTAACAACAGCAAGCCCACCGTGGGGCTTTTACTCATGAACCACGAGATCATGACCTGAGCCGAAGTCAGATACTTAACTGACTGATCCACCCAGGTTCCCTCCCTGCTCCCCCCCCCCCCCCCCCCCCCCCCCCCCCCCCGCCCCGGCTTTGTTTTTTAAAGTTTATTTATTTATTTTGAGAGAGAGAGCGCAAGTAGGGGAGAGAGAGAGGGAGAGAGAGAATCCCAAGCAGGCTCCACACTGTCAGGGCACAGCCCTGTGGGGCTGGGACACACGAGACTGTGAGATCATGACCTGAGCTGAAACCAAGAGTTGGACGCTTAACCGAATGAGCCACCCAGGCACCCCAGGAGGCCCCTGTCTTTTGAGGCTACCGGGAGGGAGTAAAGCAGTCGAAGGTGAAATGGATGTTTGGAAAGAAGAGTACTGAGACCCATATGGATCTGAGTACCTGTTTCTGATATGCTGCTTTTGCATTTGCAAGCAATTTTCAGGGAAAATGCCTTCAAATGGACTTAAGCAATATGTATATTTTTTGAAGATTTTATTTTTAAGTAATCTGCATACCCTGTGTGGGGCTGAACCCACAACCCTGAGATCAAGAGTCACATGCTCTACTGACCAAGCAGCCAGGCATCTTGGACTCAAGCGATGTTTTGATTGGTGTCCACACTTGATTCAGAGGAATACTGGGAAACAGTTTTCTTTTTAAGTTTGTATGTATGTGTATGTATGTATGTATTTAAAATTTTTTTTTTTTTCAATGTTTATTTATTTTTGGGACAGAGAGAGACAGAGCATGAATGGGGGAGGGGCAGAGAGAGAGGGAGACACAGAATCGGAAACAGGCTCCAGGCTCCTAGCCATCAGCCCGGAGCCTGACGCGGGGCTCGAACTCACGGACCGCGAGATCGTGACCTGGCTGAAATCGGACGCTTAACCGACTGCGCCACCCAGGCGCCCCTGTATGTATGTATTTAGAGAGAATAAGAGAGAGCACAAGCAGGAGAGGGGCAGAACGAAGGAGAGACAGAATCCCAAGCAGGCTCTGTACCATCAGCACATAGCCGGATGTGGCACTTGAACTCCTGAACTGTGAGATCATGACCTGAGCCCAGATCAAGAGTTGGACCCACTCAGGCTCAACATACTGCACCACCCAGGTGCCCCAGAAAATAGTTTTTTCTGGCCTGCAGTGAAATCTTGCTTCATCAAATCTGAGCCACTCTGAAAAACTTCCAGATTAATCCACAAATATCAAGGCAACTTAGCACTTTGAATACATTTCTAACAATGGGTTATTAAAAGTTTTGGACTTTGATTAAAAAATATTATTTCTGGGGCGCCTTGGTGCTCAGTCGGTTAAGCATCTGACTTTTGGTTTCGGCTTAGTCATCTCTCTGTTAGTGAGTTTGAGTCCCGCGTGGGCTCGCACTGTCAGCACAGAGCCTGCTTGGAATTCTCTCGTCTCTTTCTACCTCCCTGCCCGGTTCCTGCGTTCTCTCTCAGATTAAATAAAATTAAAAAAAAAATGTTCACATACATTTGAATCTCCTCTGATGCCTCTCCTCATGCCATTCTCTCCCATGTCTTCAAGAGCTGATGGCTACACTGAATTGGGTATCCAGTTTAAACTCCCTTCCTGTCTGTCCTTTTGGTGCTCCTGTCGCTGACCTGTGATCGTGAAGTTTTTTGCCAGTGATGCTTAGTCAATGCCTATTGCATGGACACATGACTCTGTATGCAGTGTTGATTTACAAATAATGGTCTCATTGGCGCCTGGGTGGCTCAGTCGGTTGAGCGTCCGATTTCGGCTCAGGTCATGATCTCACAGCTCGTGAGTTCGAGCCCCGCGTTGGGCTCTGTGCTGACAGCTCAGAGCCTGGAGCCTGCTTCTGCTTCTGTGTCTCCCTCTCTCTCTGCCCCTAACCCACTTGCAGTCTGTTTTTGTCTCTGTCAAAAATAAATAAACATTAAAAAAAAATTAAAAAAAAAAATAATGGTCTCGTCTAGGAAGACTACATGTGGGCAGTTTAGGAAAGAGGGTCTTTAATGAGGAAAGACTAGGAAGGTTTTGCTAGTAGGATATGGGTGTCTCCTGTGCAGTGCAGGTACCCGTGACTTACCAGCCAGTGTGGTAACTACCAGTCAAGAATATTCCTTTTGCCTTACATTTACATTGGGTTTTGCAGTGTATAGCATAAACCACATTGTTCCATTCAGTCACGATAACCTTATGAAATAGTATAGCGACATTTTCTGTTTTTGTTTTCTCAACACGTTTTCTTCCCCACATAACACTGCCCTCCCTCTATAACGTGTGCACGTCTATCAGTGAGCCTCCCTTCCAGTATTCATCAGGGATTTTAGTTGCAAACAACAGAGCCTATTGTCAAAAGAAGACACAGCTACAAAAGCATTCAGTAAAGAGAAACATTTTACCTGCAAAGCTGACTTGTAAAGGGCGTTCAGATTTTAGAGGGACTATTGCCAATTGAAATGTACAACAGGTATTTAAAAGCAGCCACAAGACTACCATGTTTATAATTACTGTGTTTGCTGTGGGGAAAAAAGTAGTTACCTTACACGAGTGTTACAACCTCTAAGAGTGTGTCACATCAGCATCGCAGGAGTCAATAAGGTTGTGAATAAAGTCGTTTTTATTAGGAGTCAGTGACTTATAGGAAAGTCTCAAGATTTCATTTGTTTTGTGGACCAGAACTAGACAGTGGACCCTGAGTCTTTTAATGTTTTTATTTTGGGGGAGGGAACGGGGCTCAGGTAGCAAGTATTTACTTTCTCGTGGTGGGACATAATGTGCACATTTTTGCATAATGCAGCAGGGCAAGGTGTTGTACTTCTACATCAAACTAGCCAGTTTATGAAGAAAGAAATTTATTACAGGATATTAGGTTACTTTCAGAATTTATGGGAGAGTCTGGGAACCAGGGACACTCAAATATGCACAGTCATACCACTGGTTCTAGCAGAATTTATGAAGCTATTGTCATATACTACCAATGACAAGGGTTTCGATTCTAGAACCCTAGGGCACAGCTGGCCCAGATCTACAACCAAAGCGTCTTTTTTTTTTTGTTTTTTGTATTTACAAGAACCTGATCACTGCACCCAGCCACCACCTCACATAAATCATGTCTGCTTGGGAACATCTTCTGGACAGAATATAGATCATAAGCCTGTACCATAACTGCAAGGCTCTGAAAAGTAGTATTTTTAGCTTTCCAGCCTTTATAGCAGAGGGTAGCAGCTGGTTGAAAGATTATGGAATGAATATTTAGCGAATCAAACTAATATCTGCCGCTTTGTACTTCATGTGGTTCCTTATGTGACTATCCTTCCCAGTGCTCAGTAGAGCCTCCCACCCTGGGAGACAAGGGTGGGCACATGATCCAGGCCTTGCTGGTCCCAGGATCCTATTTCCCTTTCCCCACTGATTAGTTCGGGGGTGGTCATGCGATCCAAGCTTGGTCAGAGTACTTGATATTAGAGATGCTGGTAGAAAAGCCTTTTTCCAAAGGGGCTGTTAAGCAGGGATGAAGGAAGCCAGGAGCTGTCTGCTTCGGAGGGAATGAGGGCAGAGAGACAAGCAGACATGAGGGTGAGAGAAGAGAGGGGGAGGAGGAGGGAGAGAGGATGAGAGAGAAACCATCATGATATTGTGGGAGTCCCTGGAAGAGCTTGTATTTCCCAATTACATGAACGGAAAAACCCAAAGTCTCAGGGTTTTTTTTTGCTTAAACTTGGATGACATAGGTTCCTGTCACACACAATAAAACTATCCTGGTATCTATATCTATACTAAGTATTTCTATACTGTCTGTATATCTATCTACCTATCTATGTATGTATGTATCTATCTATCTATCTATCTATCTATCTATCATCTACCTATATATTTATGTAGTATTTTTCTTTCCATGCATATCCATCATTTGGGTAAACAGATTCAGAGGGATAGTGACTTGCTGATTAGCACACTCACAGCCGGGCAGGGCCTGGTGCCCTGGAAGTCTGATGCCCAGGAAGGAAGAGTTACTGAAACCCAGAGCTCTGAGAATTCAGCAGGAGCAGGATGTAAGTCTGGTAGGTCAAGAGGTCAGCAGTGGAAGGCTGTATCCAGGTCCAGGAAAATAAAGGCGACTGAAAGCCATGGGGTGTTAAAGCCCATGTGTGTGCAGAGGCAGAAGGCCAGAAATTTTACTGGGCCAGGAAATACTGTGGGAATTGTTCCTAATCAGCATTTAGCCTCATTCTTTTTCTCTCTCTGTTAAACATCTTTATGGAAAAAACCAACGGTTACTTACACATCGTTATTGGTAGTTAATTGATACAAAAACCTAGTAGCAAGAAAAAACCTGGCTGTGTTAGAAGAGGGAAAAGTTGCCACTGTTAGATGAGCCCTGAGCTCAAGTCTCTGGGTTATAAACTGGCTTCTGCTTTCTTGAGTTGTTTCTAAGAGAGTTTGGGAGGTCATGGGGCAAGGCTATGGGTGAGTCCTGGGAACAACCATCACCAGTCACTTGGAGGGTGTGGATGAAGTCCTGGACATTTGCTTGGTCCATGGTTGAGGGAGTGGGCTGCTCTACATTTTCTCCTTCAAATTCACCATGGCCAATGTCTGGCTCTCAGGACTGTCGAAGCAGAATCCTTCTGTGGGGGTGAAATGTGTATCCTCAGCTGACCCAAGCCCAGGACATGGAGGGGAGAACAGGGGCTTTGTTAGTACGAGGTCCAGGCCTCCAAGTGCAAGGAAGAACCTGGGCCAGACTCTTGTGGGCACTGTCACATTAAACAGATAATATAAAGGCAGAAGGCACAGAACAAGTGGCAGAAGGTGGAGAGGAGCAAAGCAGAGATACTTATCCTCCACAGCTTCCAAACCATCTTTCAGTTTCTTTAACATGTCAATTAAAATTTTTTCAAGTTTATTTATTTTTAAGAGAGAGAGAGAGGCAGACACAGATTCTGAAGCAGGCTCCAGGCTGTCAGTGCAGAGCCTGACATGGGGCTTAAACCCACGAGCTGTGAGATCTTGATCTCAGCCAAAGTAGGATGCTTAACTGACTGAGCCACCCAGGAGCCCCTAACAAGTCAATTTAAATACTACTAAAGGCTGTGGTATTGTCTTTGCTGTTCTCTCTGCCCTGGGATATTCTTCCCTAGGCGTGTTCTGTGGCTGGCGTGTGTTCCTCCTTTAAACTGCAGCTCAGACGTCACCCTCTCCAAGATAGCTTACCTAAACTAGTCCCCCCTTCACTTTTATGACATCATCCTCTCCATTAGGATGCAGCATGTCCTCCATGAGGACAGAGATTTTGTTTCATTCACTAGCATCTAGAATGGTACCTGGCATGTAGTTGGTGCTCAGTAAGTACTGATTAGTTAATTGAGTGAAATGCTTAGGGACCATTAACCAGAACCAAGAATTAAATAGCCACTGTCTTGATTTGCATGCAGCTTAGGAGCTTTCTGGAAAAAAAACATGAATTTTGCCCAAAGCCAGGACTCAGCCACACATAATCATATCCAGTGGCCTGGAGAGTGCTCACAGAAGCCAGATATTTGGAGGGACAGCAGGTCTCTTGATAGGAAATTCACAAGGACAGGAGTTATAGCCTGATTTAAGAGTGAGTCTATGAAATCAGACAGGCAGCATTTTGAACCAGGCAGCATAATGTGTGTGGGGATGTCACTCTAGCTTTAAAAGCTTTTGGATCCGAGACAAAGTCAAAATTATTGCTTGAAGCAGCTTGGGCATGACCCAGCCTATGGGAGAGTGGCTGAGAGATAGTGTTGTCATCAGGGAGCTACAGGTGGCGTTTGACTGTTTATACTGAGACAGATGGCTCCTAGCTGTGTGAGATCAGAGTGGTGCCCGTGAGTTTCTACCAACTATTCTGGAAATACTCCTTCCTCCTGTCTATCCGGGAAGCTCAGTGGACGGATGGGAGTGTTCAAGAAGTCTGAAGACAACAAATAGGATATTTTCACTCAGCCAATTATGGGTTGAATTATGTGCCCTCCCCACCAAAAAGAGAGAGAGAGAGAAAGATATGTAAAAGTCCTAACGTCTGGTACCTCAGAAGGTGACCATATTTATTTGGAAATAGGGCTGTTGTAGATGTCATTGCTTAAGATGAGGTCATAATGGAGTAGGGTGGATCCTTAATCCAACACAACTAGTGTCCTTATAAAGACCACAAAAAGGCAGAGACACACTATGTGCTGGAGAACACTATGTGATGATGCCTTCACATAGTGAGTTTGGAGTTTCATGGCTGTGAAGCCAGGGAACACTAAAGAGCCGCTAGAAGTGGGGAAGAGGCAAGGCGGATCCCCTACAGGTGTCAGAGGGAGCACGGCCCTGCCAACACCTGGATTTCAGACTTCTATCTTATCTAACTGCAAGATAAGACATTTTTGTGGCTTTAAGCCATCTTGTTTCTGGTCTTTTGTTTTGGCAGCCCTAGTAAACTACTACACCAAAGCAGTGGACAGATAGTAGGTTGAAAACCCCGATTGTTGCACAACATTGAATGCAGTGGGTTTTACAAAAGAGCAACTTCAGCTGATAGAATGTGAATCGATGCAATGCAGGCTGGTCATCACTTGTTCTGTCCACTTGTGCATACACAGCTTTCAGCACCTTTTCAAAACTTTAATTTTTTATTTTAAGCTAATCGTAGATTCATGTGCGGTTTTAGAAGATAATACAGGCGTGCCGTGTATCCTCTACCTGGTTTCCCGCAATAGTACACGTGTGGTATGTGTGTATGCTGGGTACAGTATCACAACCAGGATATTGACGTAATCCAGATACATCACTGCAAGGGTTCTTTTTGTTACCTTGTCATAACCATATCCACTTTCCTCTGTCTCCTACCCTTTTCTTAACTCTTGGCAACCAAGAGTTATATGATCTCCATTTCTATAAATTTGTCATTTCAAGAGCTTTACATAAATGGAATAATAATATAACACTTTGGGGATATATAAAAATAATAACACTTTGGGGATTGGCGTTTTTATCCAGTATTACTTCCCTGGAGATTCATCCAAATTGTTGTCTGTATCTATGGTTTATTGTTCCTTTTTATTTCAATTCTCTTTACATGACCCTCTGGAATCAAAGCATATGGGCAACTCCACATCTTTTCTGTTCTTAAGTCACGAAACACTTTTGATTTAGTACATAAGATGTGCAGTCCGATGAAAGAGGCAAAGCTCCAAACTTCATAGAAAATGAAAACTTGTCCCCTCCTCACAATCCCCAGTCCAGGCCTATTGCCTGGGAGAAGCTTGAAGTTGGACAAGAGAGTCTGGTTGGCTTCCTTTTCCATCTTGAGCTTCTGGCCAAGGTTTCTTGGCCCTCCAGGATTGGTGCTGAGGTGGGGCTTGGTTGATGCAGGGGTGGAATACGGAGATGTAGGAGGGCCAGAAAAAAGCCATAAAGATGCATCCTGGTGTAAGTGGGTTCATACTCTCTGGACTGTCACTTGTCCCTTGATAGTGGTGATGCCTTCCCATATTCATAGTTGGTAGCTTACTCTGTCCTTGGTCCTTTGAATGCTGCTGGACCTCCAGCTTCTCTCTGTTGAGGGCTGTTTGTCCCTGCAGGTGGCCCTCTTGGACAACTGTCGTGACCCCAGGCCATTGCTTTCACTCCTTGGCCCTCACCTGGTACAAGGGAACACATATGATGAATTCTGAGAGTGCAGGCTGCCCCCTGTAGCTTCTTCTTTGAGTACTCATCAGCCCATCTCTGGCCCTTTAAGTTTCTCAGAGAGGAACTAGTCATAATTCACTATAAGCCCCGATTGCAGAGGACACACATCAAAGCTGTCTGCATGGGCTTGCTGAACCCCCCCCTTACTCACTAGGCTTGAGGAAAGATGGGCAATGCCCTCCCTTCTCTTCTTGGTGGGTAGGACTCGGTGCCCACCCATAGCTCTCTGTCTATTCTTGTATACACTCCAGACAGGTGATAGTTCAAGTGTTGTAACCATTGAACCATAACTTTGAAAAATTCGCATCTTGTTCTGATACCTTACTCTGGTATTTATGGTATCTTGATGCCTTGGTAAAATTTTCCCAATTCCAGTGACTAAATAGTATGTTAATTTAGAAATACTTCTTTTCTACTTAAAAATTATGAAGCAGTTTTGCTCATACCTCTTTGACATCTGCAACTGTTTTTGTTGGGGAAACATTTTGGAATCTTCTCATCCAGTTTTTCAGGGCCCATCACCATGACTTCTAAGCTCTGTGAACGAGACACTGTGCTTCCCCCCTAACCCCCCAACTCCTGCATGACATGGCCCCTGAGATTTCACCCTAAGCCGCAAGGCCAGTAACTGGTTTCTTTAGGGCAGGAATGGTGAATGATACCGTTGCCTTCTTTCTCAATTATTCCATCAGATGACTCTTATAGGAAGTCCAAAGTAACATTGACTGAGGTAATTTGAGGTCATTGTGCCTTTGCCAAACAAAATTCTGAATCAAGTAACTTATTACTTGTTCCAAGTAAAGTAATTGAGCGAATGTCTTGTATTAATAGTGATTTTGTATTTTCTGAGCGAGAATGTTTGAGGACATCTCTGCTTTGTGTTAGAGGGTCTGAGATATTTACTCCTTGATTCCCTGGGTATCCCTGTGTGCTCATTTGCACCTTTAATTACAGCTACATTTTGTTGGGGCTTCCTGGGCAGTTTCTTAGGGCAAGAAACACTTCCCACGGCTGCTAAATGGAAAGGAAAGAATAACTCTCTGAAGTCCACCTAAGTGTGAATTTAATTTCCAGGAACACAGAGTTCAAGCGAGACTCAAGCAGAGACAAAATAATCAAATTTTGGTTTTCAGACCTTCTCACTGATGAGAATAGCACCTATTGTATTTGTCCCGTTGTTTCCGTGGCCTTCTTCCAAGGCTGCAAATCTTTAGCAGCAATGATTGTACAAATTATCAGAAGCCCTAAAATGAAGCCCATGTGAAGGTCAGGATTAGGGGCTAGAGAGTTAACTGCCTGTTTCTCTGTGGGATGCTGTTATTCTTAAGAGTACATGGGACTTTTCTCTGAAGAGCACCAAATCATTTTTCTGGTTAGTAGCAAGTCAGTGGGCTCTAGCTAGTGAGGATCACATCAGGTGTTTAGGAAGGGTAGCTTCTAACCTGGCCCTGCTGTTCAGTGATGGGTTTACTGCCTCTCTTTGTGGTTGTAATTGTGAGGCAGAGATTCTTAACCTCCGGTGCATAAAGATCACTTGTTAAAAATGCAGATTCCTGGGGCTACTGGGTGACTCAGTCGGTTGAGCGGCTGACTTCAGCTCAGGTCATGATCTCACAGCCTGTGAGTTCGAGTCCCACGTCGGGCTCCGTGCTGATAGATCGGAGACAGCAGCCGGCTTCAGATTGTGTCTCCTTCTTTCTCTGCTCCTTCTCCCTCCCACACTCTGTCTCTCTCTGTCTCTGAAAAAAATGAATAAACCTTTAAAAAATAAATTTAAGAAATGCAGATTCCTGAGTTCCACCATCAGAAGTTTCGTTTGGTGGGTTAGACATGGAGTCTTGGTGTCTATATTTTCATTTATTTATTTATTTGTTTGTTTGTTTGTTTTAAATTTTAATTAATTTTTTATTTAATTTTTTAAAAAGTTTACTTATTTATTTTTGAGAGAGAGAGAGAGAGAAAGAGAAAGAGCAAGCACAAGTGGGGGAGAGGCAGAGAGAGAGAGGGAGACACAGAATCTGAATCAGGCTCCAGGCTCTGAACTGCCAGCACAGAGCCCGATGCGGGGCTTGAACTCACTAACTGTGAGATCATGACATGAGCCAAAGTTGGATGCTCAGCCAACTGAGCCACCCAAGCTCCCCTATTTAATTTATTTTTTTAATTTACATCCAAGTTAGTTAGCATATAGTGCAACAATGATTTCAGGAGTAGATTCCTTAGTGCCCCTGACCCATTTAGCCCATACCCCCTCCTACATCCCCTCTGGTAACCCTCTGTTTGTTCTCCATATTTAAGAGTCTCTTATGTTTTGTCCC
Organism: Lynx canadensis; assembly: GCF_007474595.2. Lineage (NCBI taxonomy): Eukaryota > Metazoa > Chordata > Mammalia > Carnivora > Felidae > Lynx > Lynx canadensis. The sequence goes on from NC_044308.2 coordinate 62,931,233, forward strand.
CCTCCGTGTTTCTATATTATTTTTGCTTCCCTTCCCCTAGGTTCATCTGTTTTGTATCTTAAAGTCCTGAGTGTCTATATTTTTAATGAACACTTTCTGTGATTTTGATGCTGGTGTTTCACACTTACACATTGATCTAAGGGATGTCTGGCTGACATCTTAGTCTGTGGACATGACAGGTGGGCATCATGCACACTCCCAGGTTATAGAAGGGAGACGACTAGTTATTTAAGGTAAGTGCTTGAACCATTAGAAGACATTCCCCCCACCCCTCCCCAACTTCTAGGGGAGTAATAACGTTGCCTTCAGACTTACTCTTGCAAAGAAAGTTGTTGGGGGGGGAGTAGGAATTTAATTTTGGTGTTCTTGGTACCAGTTCTACCCACCCATCTTTTAATGGCAAGTGTTGTTTAAGGTCTGAAGGTACCGTGGAGAGAATACATACCTTAATTATGAATAGGCCGAGCCTCTTCTCAAATCGGACTTAGAAAAAGGAACTTACCTTAAAGTTTTATGAATGAGGTAATCTGATTTCCTAATTCCTCCCTTGCTGACCGTCTCCATCTCAATATATATCCTATAGGTAATAACAGAATTATTTATTTAAAAAGGCAAGAGGGGGGGTTTCTGACAGTTGCCTTTTGAGACAGACCTTTTTATAAAAGCCGTGGAGGGTTATGTGACTCCTCCCTTGTACGTGTGTTTTCTCTGCCTCTCCACCTAATGTTTCATTATGAGGTTCAGCTGGAATACTTGACTGTCGAAAAGAAACATGAGAGAACTGTCCGAAGCCACGTAAATTGGCAAACACAAAGTCATCCTAATTATTCTATGCAGACTCAAGACACTTTTTCAGAATTTCCACTGAGATTGAAACCAAAAATGTAGACAATTTGCACCATCTCATGGGGATTCGTCATATACTCACCCCTAGTGTCTTTGGCTGCTTTGCCATCAGCCATTTTGGTCGTGCTGTGCTCTACCTTCTTCTGGGACTTTTTTTTTTTATTTAAATTTTTAAATCTTTATTTATTTATGAGAGAGGGACAGAGTGTGAGCGGGGAAGGGGTAGAGACAGAATCCAAAGCAGGTACCAGGCTCCGAGGGGTCAGCAGAGAGCCCAACCACGGGGCTAGAACCCATGGACCTGGAGATTATGACCTGAGCCAAAGTTGGATGCTTCACCAACTGAGCCACCCAGGCTCCCCCTTCTGGGACTTCTTGATGCCTCTATAATTGAGGTCTTGAAATTCCACCCACGTGCCACCACTGTGGACTTTCCAGTGTCCTTGAAATGTTTTAAGCCTAAGTGTATCCTCCAAATATCCAGTATATGTGCAGCAAGAGTCCCAAACTGGGAAACTAAGTCTTTATCAAAAGAACCACAGGCAGTTTAGATATAGGAGTTCACATAATATAGTTACGGGTCATTTTTAGCCTGGCACCAAGGAGAACAGAGGGGGCAAGTGAGTGACCAGAAGGACCAATTCAGGGCCATTTGGCTTTGGAGAGTATTGTGGTGTGCAAATCTCTTGTTAGAATACGAACAACAAGGGAGCAGTTGGGCAGCTTTAAAAGTCTACTCCACTGCAATTTGGTGTGCTTCTTAGGCCTTTTTATTGTTAATATTAGGTATCTTTAATTTTGACTGTGGGATCTTTGTGTACTGTCTCAAGGTATAGAATGCAAAAGTCTAGTTTAGCTGCCCCTTTGTAACCTTTTTTTTTTTTTAATCTTTATTTTTGAGAGAGAGAGAGAGCAAGAGAGAGAGTGAGACACAGACTGGGAAGCAGGCTCCAGGCTCTGAGCTGTCAGCACAGAGCCCGCTGTGGGGCTCGAACTCACAAACGGTGAGATCATGCTCTGAGCTAAAGTCGGACACTTAACCAACTGAGCCACACAGGTGCCCCTGCCTCTTTATAATCTTACCATGAGTCTTGCGCTGTTGGGGAGTTTGGCATATAGGTTGAATTGAACTCACGTACGCTGTTAACTTCATGTTAACGTCAGTATGTCGACTCATATTGAATTGAACATCTACTGAAACTCCCAAGCTTTTATTTCATGTACTGCTGTTATGCTTCTTTTTCATCATTCTTGTTTTGATTCAGTTTAGGAGCCCAGCTTAGTACTTCGGTTTATCATCTTTTTAAATTCATCATTCATCTAAATTCTCAAACAAATTATTGAATGGTATAGGGAGAAAAGGTTGGAGATCTTGTGACTAGTGATCTGGTTATTGAGGTTAGTTTGAATTTACTATTCAAAAACCCTTTTGCAATAATTGTTAACAAGTTATTAACTAGAACTCTCAGGTTATATTTCTTCATCTTGTTTACAAAAACATTTGGAGACACCCTCTCAGATATTTTACTGAAAGCCAGGTATATCATGTCTACTATATCTCCTAGGCTTACTGATAGAAGAAAATAAGGAGATTCTGGTATGATTGATTCTTAGTGCATCTGGGCTGGCTCCCAGTGATTACTTCTGGCCTTCCCATCAATAATTAATTCTATGTCAGGTTGGCCAAGATGAGTTTTGCTATATTTTTCTTCTTCCTCTTTTCCATGTCTCCAGTCTTCTGGTTCCTTTCCTCTTCTCCATAATTCCTTAAAGTTCTCCAGAGTTGGTCTGGAATAGTGCTTCTCAGACTTTAATGTGTGAGTGAATCTGCTAGGGGTCTTGTTACATTGCAGGTTCTGATTCAGGCGGTCTGGGATAGGGCCTGAGATTCTGCCTTTCTAACAAACTACTAGGTGCTGTCGGTCCTCAAACTATTCACGCTGTGTAGGTAGGAACTAGAAGACTTGGTGTTCTCGGTAACAGGTCTAGATTTGAGTGCTCCGCTAGAGCAGGAAGGAGATCTCTGGTGGAGGTCTCTTATTTCAACACTTATAAACTCATCAGCACCTGTATACTCCAACAGTTATCTCCTTCGTTCCGTTATTTTCAGTGTCTCTTACTCCCACTGGCTCCTTTGCCCCATCCTTCTTGTATCTTTCACCTTATAGTGCCTTTCTTCTTCTGTTCACAGACTTCTTGGGAGAATAGCCTTGTATTTCATTCTTCCATTTTAGTCGCTCCTGATTATTCCTCAACCAGCGACTCTGATCATGTCACTCTCCTCTTAGAAACCCTTCCATGGCTTCCCAATCCTTCTGGCTCCTTATAGTGACATTCCACAACCTGGCTCCTATTTCCTTCACCAGCCCAATCATCTTACACTCCAGGAATTCCAGTCTACTTGTTGTTCCCAGGGCACATTATTTTGTTTCCAGTCTCCTTGCCTTTGCTTTTGTTGTTTATTTGTCCATAAAAGCTCTCCCCTGCCTTAGTACCTGGCTAATTTCCCTCATTCTTCAGACATTCCTTTCTCTCTCTCTCGCTCTCGCTCTCTCTCTCTCTCCTTAGAAACTTAAGTTAAGGGGTGCCTGGGTGGCTCAGTCGGTTAAGCGTCCGACTTCGGCTCAGGTCATGGTTTTGAGGTTCGTGAGTTTGAGCCCCGTGTCGAGCTCTGTGCTGACAACTGAGAGCCTGGAGCCTGCTAAAGATTCTATGTCTCCCTCTCTCTCTCTGCTCCTTCCCCACTCATGCTGTGTCTCAATCTCTCTCAAGAATAAATAAACATTAAAGAAATTAAAAAAAAAAGAAACTTAAGTTCATATCTCTATTTATATTTGTTATTTGTATAATTCAAGAATGATTGAAATGAGGTGTATTGGTGCTTTTCCCCCTTTAGGCTGCAGCTATAACTGTAGAATTATTGGAAGGAGGTATTAACCTGACATGATGGTGGTCGGTTGTATTGAAGGATTTTAAGGATACAAAGTCACTTGGCAAAGTCACCATAAATCTTATTAAATATTTTTTTTACATTTGTTTTTTTTTTTTAAATTTTTTTTTTTTCAACGTTTATTTATTTTTGGGACAGAGAGAGACAGAGCATGAACGGGGGAGGGGCAGAGAGAGAGGGAGACACAGAATCGGAAACAGGCTCCAGGCTCTGAGCCATCAGCCCAGAGCCTGACGCGGGGCTCGAACTCCCGGACCGCGAGATCGTGACCTGGCTGAAGTCGGACGCTTAACCGACTGCGCCACCCAGGCGCCCCTACATTTGTTTTTGAGAAAGAGAGAGAGAGAGAGAGAGAGACAGAATATGAGCAGGTGAGGGGCATAGAGACAGGGAGATACAGAATCTGAAGCAGGCTCCAGGCTCTGAGCTGTCAGCACAGAACCTGACACGGGGCTCAGACCCACAAACTGCAAGATCATGACCTGAGCCAAAGTTGGATGCTTAACTGACTCAGCCACCCAGGCGCCCCCATAAGTCTTATTTTTTAAAAAGGGCATACTTAATACTCATCACTCTCTAAATGAAGAGGGAAGATACTTTTATTTTGTTTAAGTTTATTTATTTTTGAGAGAGAGAGAGAGAGAGAGAGAGAGAGAGAGAGGGAGCATGTGCATGGGGGAGAGGCAGAGAGAGAGGAAAAGAGAGAATCCCAAGTAGGCTCCATGCTGTCAGCGCAGAGACCCATGCAGGGCTTGATTTCACGAACCGTGAGATCATGACCTCAGCCAAAATCGAGTCGGAGGCTTAACGAACTGAGCCACCCAGGCGCCCTGAGGTAAAATATTTTTAATTAGTTTATCATGTGTGAATTATTCCAGCTGACCTGTACAATGTTCATTGACATAGCTTCATGGGAATGAAGCAATAAAATAAAAATGGCAAGTTTTATCAGATGAGAATATTTTCACTAATGTGGTCCACAGAGACAGTGTGAACGGTGAGGTTTTCAGATGATACTTCAGAACCTTGACGGCGTCTTGCATTGCCTGCCCGTGGGTGCAGAGTAACAGACAAGGTCACTTGCTGGCTTAGAGAGGAGCCTCTTGTAAATCACTAAACTAATTGGGGTTCCTTGATAGTAGCAGGGAATACAGATGGAGAGCTGCCTGAAAAGATGCAAACACTGAGGACTTGATGGATTATTAGCTGATTATTCAAACTAGAGAGGCTCAGGACTTGAAATAAGTGAAGTCCAAAAGAAACTAGACTCACATCAGATAAAAATTTTTAATAAAATTTAAAAATATGTCCCATAGCTGTGGTTATGATCTCTCAGGCAACAAATGCAATTTGCCACCAGATGTGTCGTTGCTATGACACTTGCAGATAGATATACGAAGGGATGGTGAAAGGTGGAGATTGAAGGGCAATAGTTTTGAAACCTTATTTGCCAAATGATTTTAATGTGTGTGTTTCACAGATAAGTCTTAATCCTTTGAACATAATAGGTATTCTATAAATGTGTGTGGAGGAAATATAGAAATACGTGAAATATTTAAAATTCAATGTGGGAGGGGCGCCTGGGTGGCGCAGTCGGTTAAGCGTCCGACTTCAGCCAGGTCACAATCTCGCGGTCCGTGAGTTCGAGCCCCGCGTCAGGCTCTGGGCTGATGGCTCGGAGCCTGGAGCCTGTTTCCGATTCTGTGTCTCCCTCTCTCCCTGCCCCTCCCCTGTTCATGCTCTGTCTCTCTCTGTCCCAAAAAAAAAAAAAAAAAAAAAAAAAAAAAAAACCCAAAAAAACCGTAAAATTCAATGTGGGAAATAACCTTTGCTTTTCTTAAGGAATTGTTTTTTATGGTGCAGTTTTGTGCCTGCTGGGTCACATTGTGTCCTGTGTTCCTGTGACTATAGAGAAAGGCATGCAAAAGAGAATAAGAATTGTCAGCTTCATTAAGGATATAGCATGTACTCATATAATTTCCTTTTCTCCAGGGAGGTGGAACTGTGAATGAATTACTTTCTAGCCGAAATACCTGAGTTGGAGCTCTGGTCTCCATTCTCTTCCCTGATTTCCCGGTCAGTCTGTCTCTGGGTAATGACTCTTTTGGTGTATGTTGCCTTTCAGCATAATACATTTATTTGAACTGAACTGTGTGTCTGGTAGGTTGTGCCACAAAACCAAGAACCCACAGCTATAGTCATAATAGTCTATTTTGTGAAATAGTACTTGCCCGTGCCAAATTATTTCTCTTTTGAAAATAATGTTCCTGGGATAAAAATAGGATTTTAGATAAGATTAGTATCGGTTAGTGGGCCACAGGGCTTAAGAATCAGATAGTTCCTTTTATTTTATTTATGTTTAATTTTTTAAGTTTATTTATTTATTTTGAGAGAGAGAGAGAGAGCACAGAAGGGGCAGAGAGAGAGGGAGAGAGAATCCCAAGCAGGCTCCGTGCTGCCAGTGGTGGGGCCCTATGTGAGTTCATGACCTGAGCCGAAGTCAGATGCCCAACCATCTGAGCTACCCAGGCGCCCCTAGAATCACATATTTCTGAGTGTAAGCCCTCATTCAGCCACTTGCTAGCATTTTGTCTTTGGGCTAGCTTTTATTATTTTTAAAATAATTTTTTTCTCATTGTAAAATAGTAAAGAATTTTGAAAGCCTAGAAAGTTATGAAGAATGAATGTTCATATAACATATGAGCACTTTCTTATCAGTAGACATTCTTTGAAAGCCCCATTTCATATTTATGTTCATGAAATTGTTTAATTATTTAATCATTTTCTCAACTTTTTTTTTAAGTTTACTTATTTATTGAGAGAGAGCATGCACATGCTCTCTCAGGGGAGGGGCAGAGAGAGAGGGAGAGGGAGAGGGAGAGGGAGAGGGAGAGAGAGAGAGAGAGAGAGAGAGAGAGAATCCTAAGCAGACTCTGTGCTGTCAGCCCAAAGCCCAAAGTGGGGCTTGAACTTACGAACCATAACATCATGACGAGAAGTGAAATCAAGAGTTGGATGCTTACCCCACTGAGCCACCCAGGCACCCCAATCATTTAATCGTTCTTATATTTTTGGACATTTGTGGTGTTTCTTGGTTAAAACCATGGTAAGTAGTGCTGTGATAAAGATCTTTTAATTAAAAAAAATTTTTGTCCAACTTGCTATTTCCATGGGATAGTTTCTTGGGAAGGGTGTTACAGAATTTTATTTGTACATTTTTAATAGTGGTTTTTGAAGCATTTGATAACCAAAATAGAGTGAAGGATAAGTAATGTAATTGAGCTTCAGTTTTCTTATTTATCTATATCCTAAGGGTAGGAGGATATGGGTTAATATATGCAAAGAACATAGCACAATGACTGGCAAATATTGTTAATGGTTTTGGTCTTTGCTTTAACATATCCATTGTCCATACCATATAATTAAGTGCTCAACCACCTCCATTATCTGTTTAAAAAAAAAAAAAAAGGAAAATAAACTTTTATTGAGTGGTGTGTGTTTATTGTGAGACAGAATTTGTATGTGTGAACATCTAGCCTAATGCTCTTGTTTTTGAAAACTGCCTTAAAAATGTATGTATGAAAGTGAAAGGTAGAGTGGAAAACAGTGTTGTGTTTTTTAAAAGTAATTCTTTGAATTAAAAAACAAACTAATAGGAAATTACTACAGGCAGTGGAAAGCTTGGCCTAACTGGTCATTATATCTGTATTGGTTTTCACCTAGTATCAAAGCTTGTAATTCACAGCTCTGTGAATTTAATGTGTGTTTCAGTTATATGAGAATGGGCTGATGAGAGAAGTAAGAGAGACAGAGAGGGATCAATATTCTTGATACTCCAAATTGTCAGTGTAATGAATATAATTTGAGGCCTGTGAGCCACCTCAAAAGTACCATAAAATGGTACTTTTAATAAATGAATCAGAGAATAATGAAATGTCACGTCTGATTTTTTCCGTTTTCACACAGTTCCTGTATAGAACATGGCTGCGTTAGTTTCTTTTTTTTTTTTTTTTTAATTTTTTTAATGTTTATTTAATTTTGAGAGAGAGAGAGATTGAGAGTGAGTATGAGCGGGAGAGGGGCAGAGAGAGAGGGAGACACAGAATCTGAAGCAGGCTCCAGGCTCTGAGCTGTCAGCACAGAGCCCGACGCGGGGCTCGAACTCACAAACCGGGAGATCATGACCTGAGCCTAAGTTGGATGCTTAACCGACAGCCACCCAGATGCCCTGCATGAGTTTCTTAGGGCTGCTGTAACAGATTAGCCCAAACTGAGTGGTTTAAAATAACAAAAGTTTCTTCTCTCACAGTTCAGGAAACCAGAAGTCTCAAATTGAGGTGTCCACCGGGTCGGTTCCTTCTGGAGGCCCTGGAGGCACCTCGTCCGTGCCTCTGTCCTGCCTCGTGATGGCTCCCACATCACTGGTACTTCCTGGTTTGTAGCCACGCTGCTCCAGATTCTGCTTCTGTCTTCCTATGGCCTTCCTCCCTGTGTCTGTTCTGTGTGTGTGTCCTCTCCTAAAAAGGACGCTAGTCATTGGATTTGAGGCCCACTCTAATCCAGTATGGCCTCATTTTTTTTTTTTTTTTTTTTTTTTTTTTTTATGAAATTTATTGACAAATTGGTCTCCATACAACACCCAGTGCTCATCCCAAAAGGTGCCCTCCTCAATACCCATCACCCACCCTCCCCTCCCTCCCACCCCCCATCAACCCTCAGTTTGTTCTCAGTTTTTAACAGTCTCTTATGCTTTGGCTCTCTCCCACTCTAACCTCTTTTTTTTTTTTTTTTCCTTCCCCTCCCCCATGGGTTCCTGTTAAGTTTCTCAGGATCCACATAAGAGTGAAACCATATGGTATCTGTCTTTCTCTGTATGGCTTATTTCACTTAGCATTACACTCTCCAGTTCCATCCACGTTGCTACAAAGGGCCATATTTCATTTTTTCTCATTGCCACATAGTATTCCATTGTGTATATAAACCACAATTTCTTTATCCATTCATCAGTTGATGGACATTTAGGCTCTTTCCATAATTTGGCTATTGTTGAGAGTGCTGCTATGAACATTGGGGTACAAGTGCCCCTATGCATCAGTACTCCTGTATCCCTTGGATAAATTCCTAGCAGTGCTATTGCTGGGTCATAGGGTAGGTCTATTTTTAATTTTCTGAGGAACCTCCACACTGCTTTCCAGAGCGGCTGCACCAATTTGCATTCCCACCAACAGTGCAAGAGGGTTCCCGTTTCTCCACATCCTCTCCAGCATCTATAGTCTCCTGATTTGTTCATTTTGGCCACTCTGACTGGCGTGAGGTGATACCTGAGTGTGGTTTTGATTTGTATTTCCCTGATAAGGAGCGACGCTGAACATCTTTTCATGTGCCTGTTGGCCCAGTATGGCCTCATCTTATCTTGACCATATCTGCAAAGATCGTGTTTCTAAATAAGGTCACATTCATAGCCAGGAAGAGCTGGGGTTAGGACTTGGACATATCTTTTTAGGGGGACAGGGTTTAACCCATTGCAATGGCAAATACACAAGTTCCAATAGAAACTCACCATCTCTCCTTCCTCCCCATACCCTGCCGGCTTCTCTAACCACAGCTTTATCAAGTTGTGTTACTTACCTACCTGTTTCTCCCTTGTGTTTTCTATTCGCTTCAACTTTTCTGCTTGACTCTACCCTATCTACCCAAGATGGTTTCTTGCTGTAAGAAATTGGTCTCCTTAACCTTCTCTCATAGCCTATTTCTCCTTTCTTTGTGCTGTTCCTCCTGCGTGGAAGGCCTTCTCTCCCTCTTCATCTAAGTAAATCTTATTTCTAAGGACGCGGATTGTGCTTTATACTTTCTTTTTTCCTGTAGCATCTAGTCCAGTGGTAGCACATAGTATGGGCTCAATAGACTTTGATTGACTTTCTGATAAAGTAGAAGGATATAGACCATAGATTGGCAAGAAAATTAAATAATGGTTTTATGTGCCTGAATTCCAAAATTCAAGCTGCTTGAGAATCGGTCTCTCTTGATAGCTTAAATGGTTTAGGTAGACTATTGTTTTTCTCTTTGATTGAAAACTTCCACCCAATATTGTATTTTAGTCTCATTCTGGTGCTATAACCTATTTTGGCTCAAAAATAGCATAAGGAGACGATCCTGACATATCAGTTACTCTGAGAAAATTTTGTTACTTATTGTCAATACTAAGTTCAGGGTTTGGAAGATAATTTCTTATCAGTGGTATAATTTCTTTTTAATGTTTATTTATTTTTGAGAGAGAGAGAGAGAGAGAGAGAGAGAGCGTGAGTCGGGGAGGGGCAGAGAGAGAGGGAGACACAGAATCCGAAACAGGCTCCAGGCTCTGAGCTGTCACTACAGAGCCCGACGTGGGGCTCGAAGCCATGAACTGTGAGATCGTGACCTGAGCCAAAGTCAGGCGCTCAACCGACTGAGCCACCCAGGCGCCCCTTAGTGGTGTAATTTCTGAACACATAAATAAAACCGGCTTTGTAGTTTTGTTTTCTAATTATTATCATCATGGTTACATAGCTGGAAGAAAAGGTTTTCTCCCTTCCTTCCTTCCTTCCTTCCTTCCTTCCTTCCTTCCTTCCTTTCTTTCTTTCTTTCTTTCTTTCTTTCCTTCTTTCATTTAATGAAGTTTTCTTTTCCCAAATAAACAGTTGGTGGGATCTGTCCACGCATCTCCACCAGCAGCTGGGGCATTTCCACCCTTGGTGTTCCTGGTGTAAATTACTTGAGCTCTGTGCTTTGAAACCAGCTTAATAAGGAGCTCCTGAAGGGCTGTCTCAGCCAGGGAACCTCAAATCTTCGGTCTCTTAGAGGCAGCAGCTGGAGTTATAAGCTTATAGTTGGGAACTTTCTTACAGAGTTTGTTATATGTCACTTTGTCAAATAAGACCAGGTTATTGAGCTTGTCCCAAACTTTGCCTTTGGACCACCTCTTCTTTTTGGACCTGCCCCCAGATTCACTGGGTCTTTGTCTTTTTTGGTTGACTTTCCGGCGTCTTTCTTCTTGTTGTTGTCCTTCGGCGGCATGGCAGAGCTTGGAGAGCAGTGGCCATCCCTGCAGCCTCGCTAAGGTGTCATACAAAAAAACTTAAAGGTTTTCTAATCCAGTTTTCTACCTCTTCAAAAAGGAGAAGGACTGTAGCAACACTGACTGCTTCCTGTCCCTTGGGTTCTGTCTTATTCCAGTAAACTCCACAGTTGTATATCTGAAGGGACATGTATGCCACATTTAGTCTGGGGCCCTGAAGGAGATCTAGTCAAGGCCATCCGTGGTTCCGTGGACCTTAGTGCCAGTTCTTACCATTAACAAACCCAGAGCCATTAAGTGGGTGGTGAGCAGATTTAAGTTTCTGGTTTTTCATGAACAAAAGGGTCAGGGCCAGTAGAGTTTCTTTTGTCTGGGTTATATTGAATACTTGTGCATGTGTGGTATTCGTAGCTAGAATAATGAGTAAATGTTTGCTAAGCAAATTGACTAGTGGCTGGCACATAGTAAATGCTATAAATACCTTTGAAAATAAGATAAAAAGTATAAATTGCAGTCAAAATCAGGGTATATGTTTCTATACTGGTCCGCTCCAAGAGTTCTATGCTTAGCATTTCTACAGGCTGCCAGTGGGTTGGGCCTAAGGCTCATCTCCTCAGCCTTCCATTCACCCCTGTTGTCAGATTTTTGTCTTTGTTTATTCAACTCTCATTAACTGTAACTTTCTGCAAATGGGGACTGTCATCAGAGGGGAGCCCCTTCAGTTTTCATGTGATTTCTCCCATATAGACCGGCAAGAGCCTGGATCACAGACTGGTGTGAATTGGTACTTTTACAAAATAAGTTGACAAATACTGCTTTATTTTCTAGCTTGGAGCCTTCAAAAACTCAGCTTAATTCTTTTTTGCCTTTATGTCCACAGAAAAGAGACTTTGTAAGTCTTAAGGGCCGTGGTGGGCTGGTAAGTATTTAACAACTGGCTTTGTCTGGAGAAAGCCCTGATTTGTTGTGTTTGCCAGTTTTCATGGCATAGATACTCCCACCGTGGCCAAGCTACCAATGACGTGGATAGTTGGGAAGGGATGTTTACATTTGGCTCTCCCAAGCTGGGGTCAGGCTCCTGCATGCCACTGTAAATAGAGGATTGAGGGGATGTGCCTTAGGCCTAGCCCATGGAAGGTTTATGCAGATGCCGAGAGTAGCTTTTTCTAGTATCATTTGTTTACTATGGACATTTGTTTACTATGTCCATTGCCATGGACAGGCACTGCTTTAGGTATTGGGGATGTAGGAGTGAATCATATGAAGTCTCTGCCCTCAGGGAGCTTATATACCACTGAAAGCTATTCAGAAGTTTCCAATTTCAACCTCTTGGGACCCTAGCATTCCCCCATTTGGGGACAATGAGGAAAATAGCGTGGGCTCATTGTAGCTTTCCTGGGTGTGAAGCAGGGATTGTGGAGGAGGCAGAATTGCTCTCTGGATTGTCTCCATCTTGGAGGTGCAGAGGCCCTAAACCTTGCAATGCCAGGAATGTTGGCAGTGTGCCATGAGGGGTAGACATTAAAGAGCAGAGAAGGTAAGGGTCTTACTTGGAGTTCCAGTTCCCTAACTAATCCAGAGGATTAGTCATCAATAGGTGACTATTGATTATAAGCCATTAGTTGCCTCATTAATAGTTAATGATCTGGAAGCTTACTGAGTGGACAAGATTCTGGCAACCGAAAGCATGTCAAAGCATTGCAAAGGTCTACATCCTCAAGAAGGGTAGGAAAGGGGTTGGAGAAGCTACCGATGGCAGAGCTCAGAGACACGGATGGCAGACATGCTTTTTTGAAGGATTTAGGATTCTTGGTGAAGAACCTCAAATCTTTGCTATCGAGAATCACTGAGCCAGGTGGTGTGATTTGAGAGGGTGAGACTTTCCATTAGGAAGGTAGGTCCTCAAGAAACTCAAAACCTTTAGACAAGCAAAGGTAGGAAGAAAGGAGACAATTTATTCTTGAAAATGATTGTTTGGTGCTGCGTAATTCCTGCTCAGGGTTGCAGGGCTCTCTAGAACCTCTGCCTGTGCTGTTTTTCACCCATTGAGTGAATGGTTTATTCTCACACAGCATCTAATGCTGCTGCTGCCTTACCCAGTATCACCATTCTGGGAGAGGGAGATTGTGGACCGTTTACTTCTCTATGTTTGTCTGGAATATGCATTGCTCCATTCATGCCGAGTCACCTCGATCTTCCTTGGAAGCAAATGCCTACCCATTTCTCATCCTGGTTTGGAATTTAATTCTTGACCGTGCAAGTTTTAGTCACATGAAGAAAACCCAGGCTTCTTTCTAGTACGAGGACCCCTCCCAGCTGCTTTGGAATAACCAGGGTGTTTCCAAGTGTGGGTTTTGGATTACCTATATCACCTTCTGGTGGTTTTTAAAATACTCATTCCTGTAAGTGCACCAACCTATTGAACTAAAGTCTCTGGAGTGGGATATAGGATTTTGCATTTTGACAAGTTTCTCAGGTGATTTATAGGCGCACTAAAGTTTGAGAACCCCTGATTTAGGCTCATAGACTGTTAGGAAATAATTTCTGAGTTCCCCTGGGAACCAACCTGTGTCCCATTGGAACAAATGCAGCCTGCTTGACCCTGCAGGTCAGCCTGGGAAAGGTCTGGAGCCTTCTTTTTCCTTTTAAGTTAGGATACCCACACAATCTGGTAAGCCAGTGAGGACAAAGCCTCTTCCCAAGAGTCACTGTTATGTGACATGCTGCTATCAGACACAGGTCAATTAGCTTATTACAGCTGAAGTTAAATGTAATGGATTATTTTGTTTTCAGCAGCTGAAGTTTAATTCTATGATTATGATTATGTTATGAAACCCAGACATTTGCATGGTAGTTGACAAAGAAGGAGGTCAGTATGAATAAACACTTTTTATGCCCTTGACTCCTGCTTTGTCAGTCTAGTATTTACATGCCATATGTGGGTTCTCTCAACTGGTCACGTTGTTTTTTAAAGTTTTTACTTAAATTTCAGTTAGTTAACATACAGTGTAATATTAGTTTCTTTTCTTTTTCTTTTTTTTTTTTTTTTGGTGTAATATTAGTTTCAAGTGTACAATACAGTGATTCAGCAGTTCCATACAACACCTGGTGCTCATCACACGTGCCCACTTTAAACCCCATCACCTATTTAACCCATACCTCCAGCCCCTCCCGTCTGGTAAACATCAGTTTGTTCTCTACAGTTAAGAGTCTGTTTAAAAAAAAAATTTTTTTAACGTTTATTTATTTTTGAGAGAGAGACAGAGCACACAAGCAGGGGAGGGACAGAGAGAGAGGGAGACACAGAATCTGAAGCAGGCTCCAGGCTCTGAGCTGTCGGCACAGAGCCTGACGTGGGGCTTGAACTCACGAACCATGAGATCATGACCTGAGCTGAAGTTGGACGCATAACTGACTGAGTCACCCAGGCACCCCAAGAGTCTGTTTTTGATTTGCCTCTTTCTCTCTCTCTTTTTTCCCCTTTGTTAATTTGTTTTGTTTCTTAAATTCCACATATGAGTGAAATCATATGATATTTGTCTTGCTCTGACTGACTTATTTCACTTAGCATCATACTCTGTAGTTCTGTCCATGCCATTGCTAAGGGTAAGATTTCATTTTTCATGGCTGAGTAATATTCCAGTGTGTGTGTATATGTGTGTGTGTGTGTGTGTGTGTGTGTGTGTATAAAACCATATTTTCTTTTTTTATTTTATTTTTTTTAATGTTTACTTATTTTTGAGAGAGAGAGAGAGAGAGAGAGAGAAAATGTGAGTGGGGGAGGGGCAGAGAAAGGAAGACACAGAGTCTGAAGCAGGCTCCAGGTTCTGAGCTGTCAGCACAGAGCCTGACATGGGGCTTGAACTCACAAACCATGAGATCATGCTCTGGGCCAAAGTCAGCCGCCCAACCAACTGAACCACCCAGGCGCCCTATATATAACCACATTAAAAAAAAAATTTTTTTTTATGTTTATTTATTTTTGAGACTGAGAGAGACAGAGTGCAAGTGGGGGAGGGGCAGAGTGAGAGGGAGACACAGAATCTGAGACAGGTTCCAGGCTCTGAGCTGTCAGCACAGAGCCCGACGCGGGGCTTGAACCCACGGACCGCGAGATCATGACCTGAGCCGAAGTCGGACGCTTAACCGACTGAGCCACCCAGGCGCCCCTATATAACCACATTTTTAAAAATCCATTCTTCATGGACACTGTCTCCATATCTTGGCTATTGTAGATAATGCTACTATAAACATAAGGGTGCATGTATCCATTTGAATTAGTATTTTTGTATTCTTTGGGTAATTACTTAGTAGTTCAATTGCTGGATTATAGGGTAGTTCTATTTTTTTTTTTTTTTTTTTGAGACAGAGAGAGAGACAGAGCATGAACGGGGGAGGGTAGAAGAGAGGGAGACACAGAATCCGAAACAGGCTCCAGGCTCCGAGCTGTCAGCACAGAGCCCGACGCGGGGCTCGAACTCATGGACCGTGATTTCATGACCTGAGCCGAAGTCGGCCGCTCAACCGACTGAGCCATCTAGGCGCCCCTAGGGTAGTTCTGTTTTTAACTTTTTGAGAAACCTCCCTACTGTTTTCCAGAGTGGCTGGACCAGTTTGTCTTCCCACTAACAGTGCAAGAATTTGTGTTCCCACCAACAGTTCCCACGTCCTCGCCAAACCCTGTTGTTTCTTGTGTTGATTTTAACCATTCTGATAGGTGTGAGGTGATATCTCCTTGTAGTTTTGATTTGCATTTCTCTGATGATAACTGATGTTGAGCATGTTTTCATGTGTCTGTTGGCCATCTGTATGTGTTCTTTAGAAAAATGTCTCTTCACGTTTTCTGCCCATTTTTTAATTGGATTATTTATTTTTTGGGTATTGAGATTGGTTTTTATAGATTTTGGATACTGACCTTTTATCTGATATGTCATTTTCAAATATCTTCTCCCATTCCATAGGTTGCCTTTTATTAAGTTTTGTTGATTGTTTCCTTTGCTGTGCGGAAGGTTTTATTTTGATGTATCCCAATAGTTTATTTTGCTTTTGTTTCTCTTGCCTCAGGAGACATATCTAGAATGAAGTTGCTATAGCTGATGTTAAAGAAATCACTACCTGTGTTTTCTTCTAGGATTTTTATGACTTCAGGTATCACATTTAGGTCTTTAATCCATTTTGAATTTATTTTTGTGTATGGTGTAAGAAAGTGGTCCAGTTTCATTCTTTTGCGTGTAACTGTCCAGTTCTCCCAGTACTATGTATTGAAGACATTCTCTTTTCCCCACTGGATATTCTTTCTTGCTTTGTCAAAAATTAACTGACCATATAATTGTGGGTTCAATTTTGTGTTTTCTATTCTGTGCCATTGATCTGTGTTTTTGTGCCAGTACCATTTTGTCTTGGTCACTGTAGCTTTACAGTATAACTCGAAGTCTGGAATTGTTATGCCTCCGGCTTTGCTTTGGTTTTTCAAGGTTGCTTTGGCTATTTGGGGCCTTTTGTGGTTCCATACAAATTTTTGGATTGTTCATTCTAGCTCTGTGAAAAATGCTATGGGTAGTTTGATAAGGATTGCATTAAATGTATAGACAGCTTTGGACACTGTAGACATTTTAACAATATTTGTTCTTCCAGTCCATGAGCAGAGAGTGTGTTTCCATTTCTTTTTGTCATTTTCAATTTCTTTTCTTTTTTTAAGTTTTAAAAAAAATTTATTTATTTTTGACAGACAGTGAGACAGAGTGTGAGTGGGGGAGGGGCAGAGAGAGAAGGAGACACAGAATCTGAAGCAGGCTCGAGGCTCTGAGCAAGTGTTCAGCAGAGAGCGTGATGTGCGGCTTGAACCCACAAACCGCGAGATCATGACTTGAGCCAAAGTTGGACGCGCAACTGACTGAGCCACCCGGGTGCCCCGATTTTGTTTTCTTTTTTAAAATGTTTATTTACTTTGAGAGAGAGAGGGAGAGAGAGAGCGAGCGAGCAGGGGACGAGCAGAGAGAGGAGAGAGAGAATCCTAAGCAGGGGAGGAGCTGTCACTGCAGAGCCCGATGCGGGGCGCCATCTCACAAACCATAAGATCATGACCTGAGCTGAAATCAAGAGTCAGAAGTTCAACCAACTGAGCCCCTCGGGCGCCCCATCTTCAGTTTCTTTCATTAGTATTTTATAGTTTTGAGAGTAGAGTACAGGTCTTTTACTTCCTTGATTAGGTTTATTCTTAGGTATCTTATTGTGTTTGGTGCAGTTGTAAATGGGATTGGTTCCATAATTGCTCTTTCTGATGCTAATTATTGGTATATAGAAATGCAACAGATTTCTGTATGTTGATTTTGTATCCTGCAGCTCTACTGAATTCGTTTATCAGTTCTAGCAGTTTTTTGGTGGCATCTTTAGGTCTCTACAAAGTATGGTGTCGTCTGCAAATAGTGAATGTTTTACTTACTCCTTGCTGATTTGGCTGCCTTTTATTTCTTTTTGTTGTCTGATTGCTGTTGCTAGGACTTCCGGTACTATGTTATTTAAATAACAGTGGTGAGAGTCGACATCCCTGTCTTATTCCTGACCATAGAAGAAATGCTCTCGGTTTTTCCCCATTTAGGATAAGGTTAGCTGTGAGTTTTCCATATGTTGCCTTTATTACGTTGAGGTATGTTCCCTCTACACCAACTGTTTTGAGGGTTTTTATCGTGAATGGATGTTGTACTTTGTCCAGTGCTTTTTTTCCATCTATTGAAATGATGATATGGTTCTTATCCTTTTTTTAAAAAATTAATGTGGGTTGCCATGTTGATTGATTTGCAAATACTGAACTACCCTGGCAACCCAGGTATAAATCCCACCTGATAGTGGTGAATGATTTTTTTTAATGTATTGTTGGATTTGGTTTGCTAATATTTGATTGAGAAGTTTTGCATCTGTGTTCGTCAGGGGTATTTAGCTGTAGCTCTCTTTTTTAGTGGTGTCTTTTTTTTTAATTTTTTTTTTTTTTTGAGAAAGAGAGAGAGAGAACATGGGAAAGGCAGAGGGAGGGAGGGAAGGAGGGAGAGAGAGAGAGAGAGAGAGAGAGCGAGAGCGAGAGAGCGATCTGAAGCAGGCTCTGTGCCCACAGCAGAGAACCCGATGCGGTGCTCGAACTCATGAATTGCAAGATCAGACCTGAGCCAAAGTTAGATGCTTAACTGACTGAGCCACCCAGGTGCCCCTAGTGGTGTCTTTATCTCATTTCAGTATGAGAGTAGGTCTGGCCTCATAGAATGAATTTGGAAGTTGTCCTTTCTTTCCTGTTTGTTTTTTGGAATAGTTTGAGAAGAATAGGTATTAACTCTTCTTTAAATGTTTGATAGAATTTGCCTATGAAGCCATCTGGTCCTGGACTTTTGTTTGTTGGGATTTTTTTGATTATTGAGCCACTTTCTTTGCAGGTTATAGATTTGTTCAAGTTTGCAATTTCTTCCTGTTTCAGTTTTGGTAGTTTATATGTTTGTAGGAATGTATCCATTTCTTCTAGGTTGTCCAATTTATTGGCATAATATTTCATAATCTGTTATAATTGTTTGTATTTCTGTGGTGTTGGTTGTTATTTCTCCTCTCTCATTTGTGATTTTATTTATTAAAGTCCTTTCTCTTTTCTTTTTGATAAGTCTGGCTAGAAGTTAGTTTCAAAGAATCAGCTTCCGGCTTCATTGATCTGTTCTTTCTTTCTTTCTTTTTTTTCATTTCTATATCATTTATATCTGCTCTAATCTTTTTTAAAAAATTTTTTATGTTTATTTATTTTTGAGAGAGAGAGAAACAGAGTGTGAACAGGCGAGGGGCAGAGAGAGAGAGGGGGAGACACAGAATCGAAGCAGGCTCCAGGCTCTGAGCTGTCAGCACAGAGCCTCATGTGGGGCTCAAACCCATGAACTGTGAGATCATGACCTGAACCGAAGTTGGACACTTAACTGACTGAGCCACGCAGGTGCCCCAATTTCTGCTCTAATCTTTATTATTTCCTTCCTTCTGCTGGCTTTAGGCTTTGTTTGTTGTTCTTTTTCTAGCTCTTTTAGATGTAAGGTTAGGTTGTTTATTTGAGATTTTTCTTGCTTCTTGAGGTAGACCTGTATTGCTGTAAACTTCCTTTGTAGGACTGCTTTTGCTGCATCCCAAAGGTTTTGGACCATTGTGTTTTCATTTTCATTTGTTTCCATGTATTTTTAAAAATTTCTTCTTTGATTTCCTGGTTGACCCATTTGTTGTTTAGTAGCATGTTGTTTAATCTCTGTGTATTTGTGGTGTTTCCACATTTTTTCTTGTGGTTGACTTCTAGTTTCATAGTGTTGTGGTCAGAAAAGGTGCATGGTATGACTTCAGTCTTTTTGTATTTGTTGAGGCCTGTTTCATGACCTAATATGTGATCTATTCTGGAAAATGTCCTATGTGCACTTGAACAGAATGTGTATTCTGGTATTTTAGGATGGAATGTTCTGAATATATGTGTTATGTCCATCTGGTCCCGTGTGTCATTCAAAGCCATTGTTTCCTTGTTGATTTTCTGTTTAGGTGACTGTCTATTAATTTAAGTGGGGTATTAAAGTCCCCTATTATTGTTGTATTATTTTCAATGAATTTCTTTATGTTTGTTATTAATTTTTTTTATATATTTGGGTGCTCTCTTGTTGGGTGAATAAATATTTACAATTGTTATTTATATCTTGTTGGACTGTTTATTTTGTGATTATATAGTGCCCTTTTTCATTTCTTGTTACAATCTTTGTTTTAAAGTCTAGTTTGTAGGATATAAATATTGCTACTCCAGCTTCCTTTTTTAAAAAAAATATTTATTTATTTTTGAGAGAGAGAGAGAGAGAGAGAGAGAGAGAGGCAGCAGGGGAGTGACAGAGAGAGAGGGAAATAGAGAATCCCAAACAGGCTCCTTGCTGTCAGCACAGAGCCCAATGTGGGGCTTGAACCCACAAATTGTGAGATCATGACCTGAACCAAAAGCAAGAGTCAGATCCTTAACTCACTGAGCCACCCAGGTGCTCCCCGCCCCCCCCACCCCCATCCCCAGCTACTTTGACATCCATTTGTATGATAAATGTTTCTCCATCCTCTCACTTTCAATCTGTAGGTGTCTTTAGGTCTAAAATGAGTCTTCTATAGGAAGCATATAGATGGGTCTTGTTTTTTTATCCATTCTCTCACCCTATGTCTTTTGATTGGAGCATTTAGTTCACTTTACATTCAAAGTAATTATTATTTAAAAAATTTTTTTAATGTTTTATTTATTTATTTTTTCGAGACAGAGAGTGTGAGCAGGGGAGGGGCAGAGAGAGGGAGACACAGAATCTGAAACAGGCTCCAGGCTCTGAGCCATCAGCACAGAGCCCAGTGCAGGGCTTGAACTCATCAACTGTGAGATCATGACCTGAGCTGAAGTTGGCCGCTTAACCAACTGAGCCACTCAGGTGCCCCACATTCAAAGTAATTATTGATAGATATGTATTTATTGCCATTTTATTACTTATTTTCTTGTTTTTTCTGGAGATTTTCTCTGATCCTTTCTTGTCTTTGTCACTTTTGGTCTCTCCTTTCCACTCAGCGAATCCTCTTTTATGTTTCTTGCAGGGCTGGCTTAGTGATCATGAACTCTTTTAGTTTTTGTTTCTCTGGGAAACTCTTTATCGCTCCTTCTATTCTGAATGATAGCCTTGCTGGATAGAGTATTCTTGGCATCAGATTCTTACCATTCAGCAAGTTGAATATATCATGCCACTCCCTTCTGGCTTGCTAAGTTTCTGTTGAGAAATCTCCAGCTAGCCTTATAGGTTTTCCATTGTAAGTTAAAGACTTCTTTTGTCTTGCTGCTTTTAAGATTTTTTTCCTTATCACTGTATTTTACAGATTTAATTACAGTGTGCTTTGGTGTTGACCTGTGTTGTTGATTTTAATGGGAGTTCTCTGTGCCTTCCTGATCCAGATGTCTGTTTCCTTCTCCAGATTAGCGAATTTTTTTGCTATTATTTCTTGAAATAAATTTTCTGCCCCCTTTTCTCTCTCTTCTTCTTCCCGGACTCCTATAATACGAACGTTATTGTGTTTGATGGAGCCACTGAGTTCTCTAAGTCTATTCTTGTGTTGTAGGACTCTTCTTTCTCTCTTTTGTTCAACTTCATTACTTTCCATTACTTTGTCTTCTAGGTCACTAATTCATTCTCTATTTCTTCCCAACCTGCTGTTCATTGCATCAAGCCTGTTTCGAATCTCATTTAGTGAACTCGTCATCTCTGATATTTTAACACTTTTACCTCTGTGGTCTTGCTGATGTCTTCTATTGTTTCTCAAGTCCAGTGATGTCCTTATGATTGTTGCTTTAAATTCTCCGTCAACCATGTTATTTATATCTGTTTCACTTAGATCTCTGGCTGTGGCCTTATCTTTTTCTTTTATTTAGGATAAATTCCTCCATGTTTGCATTTTGTCTAAGTCTCTGCCTTCTTCTGTGTTAGAAAATCTAGTTACGTCTCCTGCCCCTGAAAGTAATGGTCTTAGGAAGAAGATGACAGGTAGTGCCCAGGGCCTGGTGCTTCAGGGAGTGTCTCTGTTGTGTGCTGCATGCACTCTGCTGTTGTGCTTGGCTGCTCTGTACTTCAGGCCAGTCATCTGTAGAGGCTCTCCTTGCCTGCAGAGGGTAGTGTTTGGTCCTTCACCTGAAAGTGACGAGTTTTAACTAGGTGTGCTCTGGCCTGCTTGTGAAATGAGATCTGACACCACCTCTCTCAGAACTGAGGCCCCGCAGAACTCTGGTCAGGAGATGTGGTGTGGGCAGGGGTTTGTGCCGGTCTCCTGGGGAGGGGCCCATCACGCTGGGACTGAGGCAAACACAACTGAGAAGGGCAGTCTCATCAAAGTGCAAGGCGGTGGGGCGTGATGTGTGCAAGATAGGCAGCTAGTGTCAGTGCTGCTTCCCACAGGTGGCCCTGTGTTTATGCTGAGGGGCAAGGGGGGGAAATGGCCCTGGCCACCTCCTTTGTTCTCAGAGAAATGTCTTCATGAACACTGTCTCTCACGGACACACTCCAAGAAGAGTTAATAATCTCCCCACTGTGTGCCCCAGGTGGTTTTCAGATTGCTGTTTCTGTGCTGTCTGTCCCTGGGTTGTTCCCTTGCCTTCTCTCCAGGAGCAGCACAGTGCCCTTTGGACTCTATTCCAGCCAAGCCTGCTGACTTTTAAAATTCCAGGCCTTAAGCCCCAGGGTTGCAAAAACTGGTTGCAAGAACTCAGAAAATTCAGCCCCTCTTGTTTTTTAAGCCAATGGCTTTAGGAAGTATTCTCCTTGTGTGTTCCTCTGTGTGCTCCTTTCTCTCTCTTGCCCTTCTCCGCAACCTTGGCTCCCTTCCCTCCACAGCATCCCGCCATCCATTTCTCCCCTAAACCACATCTCTGTACCTTCCACCTTCTTTGATGTGGCCTCTTCTCTCCCTTTAGTTGTGGAGTTTGTTCTGTCAGCCTTTAGGTTGATTTTTGGAGTATTTATTTTTTTTACTTTTGAGGGTATTTAGGATGATTTGAGACTTATCTAGTTGTATGCATGGGATGAGGTGAGCCTAAGGTCCTCCTACTCCGCTGCAATATTCCTTTCCGGTCAACTCAGTCACATTTAAAAAATCAGTCAGCCCCTATGCTTAGATGTTTCTGACTGTTTGGCCCACTGCTGAGGGAAATATAACATGGGTATCTTTAATCCAGTACAATGCTGTCTTTTTATAGATGTAAACATCAAGATGGGGGGATGAAGTGACTTCTTCGGGCATCTTGGGCTGCAGTTAGCCCCCAGGTCTTGCCACTTCTAGGTGAGTGTTTTTTTCTTCTCACAGGCTGCCTCCCGGCAGGAGGGAAGCGTTCCTCTGCTGACTTTCACAGATCTTAGCAGACAAAAATCCAATATTCCCATTTCTAAAGACATGTTGTTTAGCGTTCCCCTGTGAAATCAGGGAAATTGCAGTGAATTGTTTCTTCAGTCTGAGATTTGGAGAAGTTGTGTCTTCCTTTCTCTGTCTTGTCCTATGTCACTGGGTATTCACCTTCTAGAGGAGAGGGACAGTGCTTGGTTTAAATAACCTAGGTCAGGGGACTGCCCTCTGTGCCTGTGAGGCCAGTGTGTTATAATTATCAAGTTGTGTGATAATTATGCCACAGTTAATTAATTGGAAGACTTGTCTCTAATTTACTTTGGGAACCTCTAGGTGCTAATGGGCTGAAGCAGCTGTCTACAAGCAAGGATGGCTTTGTTTTTATATTCCTCCTTACCTGATTTGTTTTGGAGACTGTCCTGGTTTTTAAAAAGAGCACAAACACATTTCTTGTGGAATCAGCAGGAAAAACATCAACAAACAACAATGCTAGAGTGTTTGCTTGATTCCTTCAGAGGACGATGATGAGTCAGTGACTCTTTGTCTTTTTTTCAAAGGCTCTTTGTGATTGTGTTTTTTAAGGTGTGGTAAATCCTTTTAGGAGAGCAGGGTAACATAAGTCAGTCACTATGAGTACGTTTGACAGTAAGGTTTCAGGAACTTAGAACGATTTCTTGGAGGAAAAACCCCGAACTTAGTAGACAGTTTCACATTTGAGTCCATGGCTTTTGACTTTTGAAACGTGAGCAAACACCTAAAATATCCTTGACTTTTCACAGCCGCTGCTTATTCCCTGCTCGGTATCTGTCCTATTATTCCTTACTTAAAGGACCCTGGTTTTGTTTAGTGCAACACCATGCCCATATAAAAATACCTTCTAGACTTCCTTGCAGGTAGGCTAGGGGTGCCAATGTCACCTGGGTCTGACCAGTAAGTAGTGAGTGAAAGTTAACTGAGTAGAACTCAGGAATGCCATTTTTTTTTTTTTTTTTTTTCTGAAAAAGGACACACTAGACTGGGGCATGCCTTTGCCCTTGGCCTTGGCCTTGGTCCTTTCCCCTTTCTGCCTAGCTAGAAATTTGGGTCTTCTCCTTGATGACTTTTTGGAGAAGCTGCCCAATCTTCTTCTGGACTTCGGGTTACATGAGACAAACAACCTTTCTTAGTTGAAGCTGTTGTAGTTGGACCTCTGTTACAGAAAGTCAAATACAACTTTGAGAAATTGCTGGTTAAGTGGTCCTTATACATGGTATTGGTGATTATAGTCTAAACCAATAGTTCAACTTATTATATAGAGTTGTAATTTTACATATGGCGAGATCGTCATCTCTGCTAGGCTTACTTTTCTGGAAGTTACAGGACACCAAGATACAGACACTTGCCAAATGCTCTTCTGCCTCTGGTGGTGCTTGTGGCAAGCAGGTATTATCCACACTGTTTGCAGCTCTTTGCTGAAGGAGGGTTATGTCAAAAGCAAGAGCAATCAGGAATCAACATTTAGTGTGACTCTAAAAAAAAAATCCATGAGGGGTTTGCCTGTGACTCATTTCAGCTCTGTGAACCTGACCTGGTGACTGTTTGTAAGGGAGGGAGGTCTTTGGACCTCTTTTATTTCCTTCTCTGGGCCAGAGATGGTAGTCCAGGATGATGTCTAAGCATAAATCCGTTACCTCATTTGAGGCAGTTCCAATGAGCAAGTTCTCTCGAATAGATCCATTAAACAGCAAATAGCCATATTTCTGAGAAAAGATTTATCATAGGAAATTTGCAACTATTACATGTTCTCTTTTCTTGTCACTACGTGCATGTCTTTTGGATCTTAATGTTACTTACATAAGAAAAATGGATAAGAATTACAGATTGCTAATTCCAGTTGTTTATGACAAGAAAGGAAAAATAGTTACACGGTGAATGTTTCAAGACATTTAGGCCTATGAAGAGAATTGCCCATGGATCACATAGAACATTAGAATAGTATTTGTTTATATGCCATCATGATGTTTCTCAAACATTTAGCAACTACAGATCATGTAGAGAGTACTTTGTGCATGGATGTACCATAATTTGAGGCAAATTTTTTAAAAAGGTCAAAATTTTTATTAACAAAACCCATGTTTCCCAACAGATAAGTAATGTCTGTTAAGCTGAAAAGACAACTATGCTTGAAAAATTAATAGTAAATGTTTTTCTTATCAGTGAAAAATATGACCTGCAATTTCTAAATAGAATAGCAAATTATTTAGCTAGATGATGAGTTCCATATCCAGTTTTTCGTTTTTTGTTTTTTGTTCTTTTTTCTTTCTCCTTATTTTACAAAGACAGAAAATACTTCATAGTTAGAGTCTGTTAGGAGTGGCAGCAAATGTGTGATGACTGTCATTTTGGGAACTTGGATAATTCAGATTGATCGTGTGTCCAGAAATGATGGCAAGCTTTTTCACTTGAAGAACAGAGTCAGTGTTTCATCAGGGACTCAGTCTATAAGGACATCTCCCTCAAATTTGCCACTCAGTCGTCTCAAAGAATCTATATAGCTTATTCTCAATATTCAAAATAAATGTGTTTTGGGTCCTAAATGAGAGAGTCAAGGATATCAGGACAACTGACTATGTTGCTGACATTTGCCTCTTGAAATCAAGGAGTCGTTCCTCTCTGATGTTAACTGTGCAGAACAGAAATACTTGAGTTTCATTCCTCATTTCAAAAGTTTACGTGAGTACCCTTAACAGCCAGAGTACTTCTGGGGGGAACAGTGACTGTGACTTGATTATATTCACCGTTAAAACTATTTTTTACAACACTGGGTTGAGATTAGGAGGCATATTGTTGTGTGTCATCTGTTTTAGCGAATAAAGCAGTGGGTGTTTGGCATCAAGGTAAAATTTCTTTTATTTGTTTAGCACCTTCCTTCCTCGTTGTAAACATAGCTGATTATTCCATCAGTACTGATCCAATTTTCGTAATAGTTTACCAGAAAAACATTAAATGAAGCACGTCTTCTATAGACTGGGGTTTTGGTGATCTACAGAACCAAGATTTTTTAAGTACTTCTGGCTCATATGTGTTCTGCTCATATGGTTAATTGATATGCCTGCTCTGGGCATCATTGATTTCACTTAACTGTGAGACGCAATACGTACTAGTGAACATGTGATCGTAATTGTTCTTCCACGTTGCGTGCCGTTGATGTGTGAGTCCCAGTAGAGCCATTAATAATTTTGTCAATGCTTGTGTAGTCTGATTTGCCTTTGAGAATTTTATTTGTCATTTACCTGGTGGCTGGCTCTCTGAATTTCTTGGAAATAGAGTAATCTTTATTTGTTTTGTATGAGGAATGCAACTTGGAGTAATGCTTCTGTAGCTTTGGTCTGTTTTCTGCCCTTAGGGACAAAGTGAGCCAATTTCATACTCCAGAGCATCATTTTGTACTTGTTTTGGAAAAACTTAGGAAGTTTAATAGGGATGTTGCTGTGTAGTTTTTGAAATTTTGTTCAAAAATGATGTGAAAGTTTTGACTGCGTCAAGTTAGTGTTTGGTGTGTGTTTTTGACAGAAACATGCTTAGAAATGGAATGACTTTGTCTAATGTAATCTAATTCTTAGATACTCCTTGGAAGTTGAGTGGACCTCTTTCATTCATGTGAAATCATCCCTGTTACATACACACATTCTTTGCTTGTGCTGGAATGAAACTTACTGGTTATATTTAAAATATTATTGTGAGTTCTAGTATTTTTGTTGCTATTTTAATTACAAATTTAGGTTTTAATGAGCACTTCTGAACCATCCATTCATTTGTGTCCACCGGGGGTAAAACACAACGTGTGAGAAAGAGTGAAAAATGTAAATTTTATTAACAAACAGCAACACGCAAAGGTGTTAAAATATGTTAGCAGGGATTAGCGGCACCAAGTACTACCTTAAAGAGTGTGGTGAGTGTGAAACACAACACTATTAAGAACATAACAGGATTGCTGTGAAAAATCTTCATCAATTTTGAATTTCAAGTTTGTAAGGTATGCGGGAATAAAACTATTTCTTCCAAACTGCCAAATTACCACTGGACCATTTAACTGATTATTTATACTGACCTATACTGTTTTATATATGAGAGACTGTCACAAGGCAGCCAATGAGAGACTGACACAGCTTAGCCAATGAGAAGCCTGTATACTTAAAACTTTCAGTTCACTCCAATGGACTTTTAGTTTACAACAGCCTTCCCAACTCCCTCCTTTCCTCTATAAAAGAACCTCCTCTCCTTTGTTCTGTGCACTTGCTCATGGTTGTGCTGTTGCATGCCTGTCCTGGGTTACAATTTTCTGCTATTTCCAAATAAACAAAGTTTTTGCTGGTAAAAAAAAAAAAAAGACATATATGTTATGTCGTGCCTTTTATTTATGTATTCATTTATTTATTTACTTGAAATATGATTGACACGCAATGTTACATTTGTTTCAGGTGTACAACGTGGTGATCTGATGAGGTTATACATTATGCCATGCTCACGATGAGTGTAGCTCTCATCTGTATGACTCCCTATTGACAGGCATGACGCCTGTCAATAGGGAGTTTCCAAGTATGTCCACTCATTCTTCAACATTAACTAACTATGTGCCAACCAATTTGCTAGATGCTGAAGACATAATGATGAACAAGGTATACTCCCTCTCACTGTGTGAGTGAGTGAAGCAAAGAGAAGGTTTAGTTCATTGGAGTCGACAAGTATAGGAATTGTGGGTCTGGTCACCCACATGAGACTTGGCAATTATCCTAGATAATGGTAAGGCCTGGGGAGAACAGAAGCTATGAGTCAGTTGCTAAGATCTTCAGCAGATAAGGAGTTACCCAGAGGCTTGCAAATTACAGAAATAAAAAGTAATAGAAGGAGATATAGCCAGATGACATGAGCTTTAAAGGAGCCAAGGTTTACATGAATTTAGAAGGGCAGTGTTCTAGATTTGGGAACAGGGAGTGAGGAATCTGGTGACCCAATTTCCAATCCTGAGGTGGAATGCATAGGAGAATGAAGAGTACCCAAAAAGGGAAGCAGGGCTTCCTTTGGGTTTCGGTTAAGGCCCAAGGCTATAAGAAGAGTCTGTGAAGTAGCCAGGACACTGTCAAGTGTTGGTCTTAATCATGGAATAGAAGTCAGAGGGTACAGTGTGAGTTAAAAGGAGGAAGAGAAAGGAGGAGAACAAGGTCAGGGAGAAGAAACCCTAAGCAACGTAGGGATGAGAGTGTAAAAGAGTACAATTTTGGGTGTATGACAAGGATGTGAAGTGTGGTAGAATTAACTGGCCTCATGATTTCAATAGATCTTTGGGATAAAGTTGTTTTACGTGTTTCACAGGCATCTAAAAATCAACTGATGACCTGTTCTAGCCAGGGATGTGTGACTCCTGTGACCATGTTCTCCCACCATCACAGAATGAGGTGAGGTGGGCTTTTCCCTGAAGCAAAACGTAATTGTTCGGGGCGCCTGGGTGGCTCTGTTGGTTAAGTGCCGACTTCGGCTCAGTTCAGGATCTCATGGTTTGTGAGTTCGAGCCCTGCATCGGGCTCTGTGCTGATAGCTCAGAGCCTGGAGGCTGCTTCGGATTCTGTGTCTCCCTCTCTCTCTGCCCCTTCCCTGCTCGTGCTCTGTCTCTCTCTGTCTCTCAAAATTAAATAAACATTAAAAAAAAATAATTAAAAGAACCCATAATTGTTTGAAGCTTCAGTACTCAACAGAGTTAAAGACTGGGTTTCAGTCCTAGCTCTGCTTCTCACCTACTTTGTCATCTTGGGCAAGTCCCTTAACCTTTTAAGACCCCCTTTTCTTCCATTTTTAAGTGGAGAGTTAAGCCAAACAGTCTTTGAAATGGTAGGTTGATCCCATTTGTTCTCTGGTTTTCTTCCACTAGAGGGGGTGCTTTTGGTACCTCTGTGGTACCACCATAGGACTCACTAACCCCTCCCTGTAGTCTCCAACAAGATGGACCACTTTTCAGAGAGAGCCACATACATGTATGGTAAACACTGCCTACTCTCATTTTATTCCACCTATAGTATTCGTGAAGGAGCATGTCCTCAGAGCCTAAACACAGAGGTTTCTCGAATGTACCGCTCACCTGACTTCAAAAAGTGGCCCTTCAGCCAGCCCACCTTCCCTGACTGTCATTCTGGTCATTTACTTTTTATCTCATTCTATCCGTTGGTATAATGATGAGTTCTATAATCCAAAGAGCTTTAAAGTGGTTTCATAACTAAAAGCAAGTAGTGTATGTGATGAAGGAAAATGCACCTGTCGCTCTCTCTCTCTCTCTTTTTTAACACTCCTTTCCAGATATGTGCCATGTGTAGTGGAAGGAGTGAAGACTTAGGAACCAGTAGGCCTGAGTTTAGCGCATCTGTGACCTAGTTCATAGGTGGGTGCTAATTGGATAACCAGCGATGATATTTAGAAAAGTATTTGCTCACATTTGATGGGGCACCTGTTGTGTTTACAGCCTACGTTTGGATTTGGGGCTGGGCCTGGGTGAACATGCTTGTAAATGAGTATGTGTTCAGGGATGTTTATTTGAGCATATCTGTGTGGATGAAGAGAAGGGAGAAGATCAACCTATTCTGTTCTTAGCTTTTGTTCTCCATCTTGTTCTTCTGTTTCCTGGCAACAGTAACTTTGATAAAAGAGACGTTTCTAAGCCTAATGAGACAACAAGCTGAGGAATAAAAGAAGAGAGAATATAAATAGACTGGGGACTGACATGGATTTCCGTTAGGGGTTCTCAGAGCTGCTAGACTCAGCAATTGGGTTTTCTTGTGAGACTTCTGATTGCTTTATTAGGAAAAATAGGATAAAATGAAATCAAGCAGGTATGGCAGCCAAGCTCTGGAACTGGAAAAGATAACTCTGTTTGTGATTTGAAGAAGTGACCGTTCACCTCGCCCCTCCCCTCCCCCCACCCCCGATTCTGAGACCCCCTTAAGGGGATAAAAGATATTGTAGACCACTTATTCTTAGACCATCTACTTGGCCACTGCAAAGATTTTCCACTAGAATACAAGCTAGAAAAATGCCATTTTTCTCGAGATACCGGCCAGCCCCTTCCATAGTAACAGCTATAGAAATTAAAGTATAAACATCACTAACATTAACCTAACATTGTTAACATTATACCTCTAGCCCTGAAACCATTATTAGCACACTATTTTTGAGAACTGCAGCCCACACCGATCTAGTACTCAAGAAGGTAAGAAAGAAGGTGTGTGAA
Source organism: Lynx canadensis (assembly GCF_007474595.2). NCBI lineage: Eukaryota > Metazoa > Chordata > Mammalia > Carnivora > Felidae > Lynx > Lynx canadensis. The sequence goes on from NC_044308.2 coordinate 62,961,233, forward strand.
ATCCAATTTCATTGGTCCCGAATTCCCTGTGTACAAGAGGATACTAGCAATGAGATTTTCTAAGCTCAAAGAGAAAAAGAGATTCCTGTAATTTCCCCTTAGTGCAGTGTGGCATCTGTTACTTATTTTATGTGTTTTATATCAATTTTAAATGCATGCTGGTGGGACCATGAGAGGGGTGATAGGTGTATAACAGGTGCAGCATGATTTTTTTCCTGCTTAATACTCTTCTTTTTAAAAAGAAATGCATGCTCTTTTTTAAAAAATTAAACTTTGGGAGGAATACAGAATGGATTCAAATATCTGCCAAAAAAATATATACTGGATAAACTAGTTGATGATTAGCATATGTGCATGTGTGAGAAACTTCTTTGAGTTTAGCAAGATAATGAGACTACTTTAAGGTTCTTTTTTTTAGTTTATTTATTTATTTTGGGAGAGAGAGAGAGAGAGAGAGAGAGAAAGAGAAAGTGAGTAGGGGAAGAAAAGAGAGAGAGAATCCCAAGCAGGATCCACGCGGTCAGCAAGAGCCCAACTTGGGGCTTGAACTCATGAACTGTGAGATTCTGACCTTAGCTGAAACCGAGAGTTGGACGCTTAACAGATTGAGTCCCCCCAGGCGTCCCAAGAGAACACTTTAAGTGTTTATCATACTTAATAGTTTTAAAAAGTTTCGCATATGTTACTTTATTTCATTTTTTTCAACAGACCAATTGGATAGAGGATTGGCATTATAATCCCATTTTATACGTGAGAAAGTTGAAAGTCAGGATTGACCAAGCTCATTGAACCAAACTCCTAGATCTGGCTAAACTCTTAGAGTGGCATGACTGGGTAAGAATCTGGTTGCTGACTCTTGCTTGATCTAGTAGTCTTCTAGTAGTCTTCTTAATACTCTATACTATCTGCAAATATATAGTCTTGAAAAACTCAGTATTTATGAGCGAGCCAAATTTGCTTGTGTGGAAGAACATGTGCATTTCTCCAGAACTATCTTCAGAATGTCAGTTCTAAGAATGATATGAGAGTATTTGTTTAGTGTGAATTCTGCAAAAACATGTATTTCTTTGAAAACAAATCTTACCCAATTTTGATACCTTTGTAGTTAAAGAAACAATAGACATTGAAATTCTTACTGTCATGGTAATCTAAGGTGTTTTCAGAAATGGGTGCTTTTACTTTTGCAAGGTTCAAAAAGTGAGACATCACCTCCTATACTTAAGAATTTAAAGCCCCCTGGGGCACCTGGGTGGTTCAGTTGGTTAAGTGTTGGACTTCAGGTCATGATCTCACAGTTCTGGAGCTCAAGCCCCACATCAGTCTCTGCGCTGATAGCTCAGAGCCCAGAGCCCACTTCCGGTTCTGTGTCTCCCCCTCTCTCTCCGCTCCTCCCCCACTTGTGCTCTTTCTCTCTCAAAAATAAATAAATAAACATTAAAAAAAATAATTTAAAAACCTTGGGGCAGGTAGAAACAAGGCAAGGATTTCTAACAAAAGTGAGCCAGTTCTGCCTGCTACCAACAGATGGCGGTATTGGTTGTGTACTGGCTTCCATTTTCAATTAAAGCCTGTGGTAGACTTTTAGTCTATGGTAGATTTATGTTTGCTGGGCTTGTACCTAATTTTGAGAGGTTTTATGAGTGTTATTAACTTCATGTAGTGTCTATGAAAGTGATAAGAAGGAGCATTCTATTATTTTAATTCTTGTTAGTTCTTAAGAAAGTAAAGATGACAAAAGGTGAAGAGACCCTCATGAATTCTGCACATATGCAAGACATGACTTATTTGACACCTGGATTTTTCTGCAGGACAAACTGCAAATCATGTAACACATGCCAGCCACTGTCCATATGCAGTTAACAGTATGCAGCAAGAATGAAAGAAAAGTGATTGAAGAAATGGAAAAATCTTAAGAGTTTGTTACTTGAGAAGGAGTCAGTCTATATTAAAAAAAGATGCCAATTAGCCTTATATTAGTTTAGGGGAGGGTGAAGAGAAGGCTTGGTCTGGTGAGAATGGATGGTTTCACAAACTTTAGGACTGGTCTCATCAACAAATCATTTTTGTGAGGAGTCATTGGTGAGTGCCTGATGTAACTAACTCCAGAGGGGTTGTAAACTCTTGGGGAGTCATTATGGGGGGAGGTTGATAATTTCTACTCTCGATAAGTGTTTTAGAAAAAGATAACAGTTCTAAGGAAGATAATGAAAAGAATAGAAAGATGACTGGTGTTAAAGCATTGAAGTATTAACCACCTACTTGGTGGACACACATGTAGAGGTCTCTTGGGACTTAAGAAAGCCTCATGGTATCTAACTTGTATAGAGTAATTTTGAGTTCTTCATGTTGTTAGGTTTGGGGAAAAGCATGGCTAATTGATTTCATTTTACCCAGCAATTTTTACCATCTGGCCTGGAAAATCTTTAACTACAACCATTACCAGGGGGCAATTATATCAGTTTGAATTTTACCACCTGGTCTTGCAATTTGTGCCTGATGATAAAGATAGAGTTAATGGTCAGATTAGCCAAAAGGAGGACAAAGAAGTTAATAAGGTGAAAAGTAAGTGAATTGAAGAGCAGTGGTGGGGTTTGGCCGGCAGGTGCTGGCAGTACAGGCACAGAGCGTCAGTAGAAGTATCATTGCAACCCACTCAGTAGGTCCACTTAGAGGTAGACCTTCTACTGAATGTCCATGAATGAGAAAAACTTTAGTGCATGGCTGGTCAATTTCTTATAGAGTGAAGTGCTAATGGATCGCCAAGGCCACGTGTTGGATTCACAGATTTAGTGGCTCTACTTTTGCTACAGCCAATGTTGGAGTTGTCTGTCCTGTTCTGTCATCTTCTTGGTAGTGACACTGTCACCTGTAGACACCTAGACTAGAAATCTTTCAGTATTTGATTTCTCTCTCTTACCTGTTCTAAAACCCAATCTGGTGCCAAGTCCAGTTGATTGTACTCCCCAAATATTTCCTGTCTCATCTGCCACTGCCATAGTCCAGACCTTTTCATCTGAGATAGAAATGGAGGAAGAACTTAGGCTCAGGAGTCTGGCTTGATTTAGGAGCCTGGTATTGCCATCCATTGGCTTTATGACCTTGGGCAAATTACTTAACTTTTCAAAGCCTTATCTTTCTCAATCAGAAAGTGAGAGGTTAGTACTAGTGTCTATCTTGTGAGACTGTCTTGAGATTAAATGAGATATTACAAGTATAGCACTTAGTATGAAATCATTCTTAGCTATCAGAACCTGCACCCCTGGCCTGGATTCCTAACTGGTTTCAGTTCTCTGATTGTTTGTTTCCACAAACCATTTTCCCTACTGTTGTCAGAGTTACCTTCTGAAAGCCCCTTTTGGGTTCTGTAACTCACACGGATTAAACACACACGTACAATAGCAACAGCAACAGCAATAACACAATAAAAGCCCTTTCCTGGCGTTTCATTACCTACGTGAAGTTTGTTATGACCTCTTACAGTTGCGTTTTCTCCTGCCTTGCCAACTTCATGGCCTGTTTTGCCCAGTTGTCAGCTGATGCTCCCCCTTCTCGTAGGCCTCACCCTCTCTGCATATACCATGCACTTTCAGCTTTCCCTCTGCCTTTGCATCCACCTTCAATTTGGAGGGAAAATTCCACCTGTCCTCATCTACTCATTCGTCAAGGCCCACCAAGTCACACTTCATACCCTTTCCTTTCTCCCATAGTGTTGTCTGTATCTCTATTATACAATGAATTGCTCCCTGCCTTAAGACAGTTCATGGAGTTGTTTTCATGCCTCTGCCACTATCACATTCTTTTATTTTTTTTAAGTTTATTTATTTTGAGAGAGAGAGAGAGAGGCGTGCACGAGTGGGGGAGGGGCAAAGAGAGAGGGAGAGGGAAGAGAAAATCCCAAGCAGGTTCTGCCCTGTCAGCATGGAGCCTAATGCAGGGCTTGATCTCATGAACTGTAAGATCATGACCTGAGCCGGAATCAAGAGTCGGATGCTCAACTGCCTGAGCCACCCAGGTGCCCCCACTGTCATATTCTAACCTTGGGAATGTAACAAACTTGCTTTAAGAATCTTTCTTTATATTCTCCATAGAGCCTAACTCAGTGGATTGCATATTTGCAAGTGCTCAGGAAGTAAGTATTGAATTGAGTAAAATAATTGCAGCTTCATTAGCCCTTGTCCATTTAATAGCAGTGTCATTTGCGGTGCTAATCCAGGGTTTCGGAGTGTCTTTCCGTTTTAGATTTTGGATCACTCAGTAGGGATTAGTACATAGCATGGTGTTGACATAAGATGAATGTAGGTGCTTTGAATTCAAAGCACTGTAGGTTAGGTTGCCGGGCAGGCTGACTTTTTTCATTGCTAGTAAATCATGTAATGTAAATGTGTCACTTCAGCAGGCACGTGAATGGGTGGAAAGGAGTTGTGCAGATACTCTTGAGGTGAAGGGAGAGGACTTTGAATTCATTCGGGGAAGCTAGCATAAGGGTTTTGAGGCATTTATCTGTAGAGCAGCAAAGAACCACGGTAGAGTGTTAGGGAAGGGGGCATGAGGTCGAGATGACAGTTGAGGAAGGTAACTTTATTTTGTTTTAAAAAATTTTTAATGTTTTTATTTATTTTTGAGACAGAAAGAGAGAGAGAGAGATAACAGGCGAGGGCGAGAGAGACTCCCAAGCAGGCTCTACACTGTCAGTGCAGAGCTGGATATGGGGCTTGAACTCACCAACCGTGAGATCATGACCTGAGCTGAAATCAAGTTGGACACTTAACCAACTGAGCCCCCCAAGCGCCCTGAGGAAGATAACTTTAGCATGTGGTGGGCACTGCCCGTTATGTACTGGTACTGATAGAGGCGGTGAGACCTACATTGGGGGAAAGACATTGTACCTTATTTTTCCCTACAGAAATACTTTGTAATGAACTATGCGGCTACATCTCCACTCTCCACCTTACTCTCTGTGGTAAGAGATGGAAGAATATTAACAAAGAACTGTTTATTAGCCCCTTCTTTTTCTTTGTAGAATCTCCTTACTCTTTGATATCGTGCCAGGTGTGGATCTCAAAAGAAACATCTCAAAAAATTATTTGTTAACTGCTTCATTGGACCCCTGATTTAGTGTTCTCCATTTGCATGGGTCACTGGCTCATTGAGGATCTGATGCAAGTTATGGGCCCATTCCTTAGCTAAATACACATGTGCATGAGCACTCTAAAATTTTCATAGGATTTCAGATAGTTTGTTGACCGTCCCAACGTCTATCCGTGTAACTGCCTGTTCAAATTCCATATTTGCCAACTGTCTTAGTTATCTAGTACTGCTTAACAAATTGCCAAGAACATAGTGGCTTAAAACAGCACATTTTTCTACCTCCCAGTTTTTGTGAGTCAGGATCCTGCCTGGGCACGGGTCAGCTGGGTCCTCTGCTCAGGGTCTCATCAAGCTAAAATCAAGATGTCAGTCGGGACACCTGGGTGGCTCAATTGGGTTAAGTGTCCGACTCTTGATTTCAGCTCAGATCATGATCTCATGGATCTTGAGTTTGAGCCCTGCTTTGGGCTCCGCACCGACAGTGCATAGCCTGCTTGAGATTCTCTCTCCGTCTCTCTCTCTGCCCCTCCCTCCTTATATGCCTGCTTTCTCTCTCAAAATAAATGTAACCAAAAAAAAAAAAAAAAAAAAAAAAAAAGAATACAGGCAACCTCCAGATTCTAGAAAGGTGGGGAACCATTCTTCCCTGAGGCTTCTGAAGGAATGAGCCCTGCTGACACTTTAACTGTAGCCCAATAAAACTGATTTTGGACTTCTGGGTTCTAGAACTGTGAGAGAATAAATTTGTGTTGTTTTAAGCCACCAAGTGTGTGGTAATTTGTTACTTTGTTAACAGTAGTCCAGAGTGACTGATGTGCCTCACAAAATTCTAGGTGCACTAGGGGAACATCATTACTCATTTGTTAATCACACATGTACAATGTCTACTTTTTTTTGTTTTTGTTTCTTCAATGCATTCAGACTGTTTGGAGCCGATGTTGGAAGCTGTGATGGGGAATGTCTCTGAGAATCGAATGTAATTGGGGTGAAGGATTATTAACGTGCCATTACTGGGAGGCAGTGGGACTTTGGACAAGAATTGATTTTGGTAATCCAAAGAAATAATAGAAGAAGGAAGGGATCAAAAAGGAAAAAGAGGGGCGCCTGGGTGGCTCAGTCGGTTAAGCGGCCGACTTCGGCTCAGGTCATGATCTCGCGGTCCGTGAGTTCGAGCCCCGCATCGGGCTCTGTGCTGACAGCTCAGAGCCTGGAGCCTGTCTCAGATTCTGTGTCTCTCTCTCTCTCTGACCCTCCCTTGTTCATGCTGTGTCTCTCCCTGTCTCAAAAATAAATAAAACGTTAAAAATAAAAAAATTAAAAGCTTGAAGAAAAACATTAAAAAAAAAAAAAAGGAAAAAGAGATGGGGGCAGTGGAGATGAGGGAAGAGAGAGGAGAAAGGACCGAGGAGTACAGTTTGGCCGTGCAGGCTTGCTCTGCAAAATAGCATGTGACACATGGCTTCTGTTTGGGAGGATTGATGGCTCAAGGCCGGACCTCTGAGAGCCAAGAGACTGCCAGAAGTTGACATCATGACAGAGCTGTTCCTTGTTCCACAGCACAGATATCACATGAGCGGCTTGCTGCTCTCATGCCTCAGCTCGCATGGCTTCAGCTGCGGAGTGTCTGAGACTCCAGATCAAAGGATCAACATTTTCCCCTGTAAACAGTTTTATGGAGGAAAGGTATTGAGTATTTTTAGTTTCACAAACTATATATTTTTCAAAATACGCATGACAGAGCTATTTAAAGTAAAACTATAGGGGCATCAGTCAATTAGGCATCTGACTCTTGATTTCAGCTCAGGTCATGATCCCAGGGTCATGGGATTGAGCCCTGCGTCAGGCTCCATGCTCAGTCAGCATGGAGCCTGCTTGAGGTTCTGTCTCTCTCTCTCTCTCTTTCTCTCTCTCTCTCTCTCTCTCCCTCTGCCCCTTTTCCCTGCTTGTGCTCTCACTCTCTCTCTCTCTCTCTCTCAGAAAAAAAAAAATTAAAATAAAAAAAAATAAAGTAAAATTATGGGCCCTAAAGCTGCAAAAAAAAAAAAAAAAAAAAAAGTTCACCAAAGGTCCTTTACCTTTTTTTTTTTTTTTAACTTGCAACATAAACAGTCTGCCACTTTATGAAATAAAGAGGGGAATGTGTATACAGTATTTTTGGAACCTTGTATGTCTCATAAGATGTTTTGCAGGGCTAAGGTGCTGTTTGAGGAACACAGCTTCAGCTGCAATCTCATTCCCCGTTTCCTATGTAGTCAGACCCTCTTATGAAGCCGAACCTGCTCTCTGGCTGAAGACAGGTCAGTCACGTGAAGGTCAAGTGTCTGAAGAGGGCGTGACTCTGGCCTGGGCCCTCTTACTCCTCCGATATGCACACTGCCCAGGCAGCCCCAGCATTTAATGGGCTGCAGAGAGGACTGGCTGTCAAGCTGATGGGTTACTGAAATTTTGGTCTAGTCTCATATTTAATCGTAACCACTGGATTAATGGGCTTATATTAGCACTAATGAAGGATATGTGCCCTAAATAAAGCCTCTGTCTTGAGAACCCACAAAAATCCGATAAGGAAAAAACCACAGCAAGCCTTTTGGGAAAGTAGTTTTTAAAACGGTGTACATGAAGTGTTAACTCTGCTTGGAGTGACCTCCTTGGCTGCCCGGCATAATAAGATGCTTACTTAGCTCTGATTTTTCTGTTGCAAAAATAACCACAGACTGGGTGGCTTATGTAACAAATATTTATTTCTCATGGTTCTGGAGGCTGAGGAATTCAGGATCAAAGTGCTGGCAGGCTCGATTCCTGGTGAGGGTCCTCTTGTAGCTTGTAGACAGCCACCTTCTTGCTGTGTGCTCCCTTGGCTATTCCTCAGTGCAGACAGGCTGAGAGAGAGAGTTCTCTCTCTCTTCCTCTTCCTATAAGGGCACTGATGCCATCATGAAGGTCTTACCCTTATGATCTGATGTAGACCTAATTATGTTTCAAAGGCCCCACCTCCTAATACTATCATGTTGGGGGTGAGGGCTTCAACATGTGGATTTGGGGGGGAAACATTCAGTCCATAGCACTCAACAATTTGCCAGTTCTGGTGAAGTGTTCAGTAGTTAATCCCTATTAGGTATTTGTATGTTCTATTGCAATCCTCTGTCCCCTTCACTATTTTTCCTCCATTTAGAAGCTCCTCTACACCCACAGTCAGCTTTGGGGTCTGTTTGTTCCTAGGCTGGTGCTGGTTTACAGATTTTTTTTTTTTTTTTTGCTGAGACAAAACCCTCTACAGCCTGTGTTCCTATCGCTCGCTGATCACTTACTCCTAACTAACAGCCAGATTTGTCAGAAAAGTTAGACTCTGAGAGCCTGAAAAAACCAATTGATGGGTAGACTCATTATGGTAGACGTAGTTCCTGGTATCTTCCCTGTCCAGCTTTCTCCTGGGCTAGTCTAAACCTCAACTCATTGGTTTCCAGTCCCCTTTCTGCTTAGCAGCCTCTAGCCCTCATAGCCTGACCCACTTCTCTAGAGACATGTCATTTATCCACTCACAGAGTGGCATCATGACCTAAGTTTTATTGGGTCAGTCTGAGCTAATAGCTGGGAGTCCAGTTAATATTTAGGTAGGAAGAGACTTCAAAGCTCGTACAAAGTCTTGCCCCCAGGCACCCAAATTGTCTCCTATTCGAGAATTACTTGGGCACAGATGCCCAGTTCTCATCACTGGTTGTCAGTGGTGATCTGGACCGTCCAGGCTCTTCCCCCTGCCTGAGCCCTGCTTTCCACCCTCACTCTGAATCTCCCTCCCCTCCCCATCAGTTCAACTCCATGAACACTCCTCTAGATTCCCTTCTCTCTTGGCTGCCTTAGTCATCCCGCTGAAGGGATGCTAGCTGTGGTTCTGTGCCTCCCATTTTGCTGTTCTCCAACTGTTCTAAAATCCACAAATGATTATTTCACTCAGCTGCTTAAAATCTTCAGCAGCCTTTCACAGCCCCCAGGGTAGAGTTGGAATCCCTCAGGCCTTTCACATCTGATCACCTGCTTGTCTCCCCTCTGACCTGCTGTCTCCTGATAAGTCCTGCCTTTCTAGACCTCCGTGTCTGGACACATGCTGTCACATCTCCTCGTCCTCTGCCTCCTTCTCATCCTCAGAATTCGGAACCTGAACCTCTGGCTTGAGTCTGATGCCCCTTTTCCGTGGTCCCATTGTCCTTTCTAGCAGAGCCCTGAAACCACATACAGTGTACTGGTGGTGGTGGGTCCCCTTGTCTTTGGCTCCCTCTGGATATCTAGCCCCATAGCTTATAGGACTGACTGGGGTCCGCTGGATGAGCACCTTCAAATATGTTCTGTACTTCCTGTCTTCACCTGCCCCCTTCCTCTCCATTCTTCAAAGTGAGAACCGTCTCTCTACAGCTAATCTTTTACCGGGATTCTGGAGTCTTCATGACCCAGTTTCATGTATTATTTATGCTCGTATTTGTCCTTTCACCGTTCTCTCCTGCTTGCTTAGATTTTCATTCTTTTAGTTCTAAAGCATGTCTTGTCTCCTTCGCCTGATCCTGCTGCTCCTCCTTGTCCCCCCAGCTTTAGAACACGGGCACCCCAGCTCCTGCTGTTCTCCCTACAGCTCCCATTGCCAGACTTACTGCCTTCCTCAAATATTTCAGTGTTTTGCTTCCTGCCACATTTATGGCACATTGAAAATAGTATATTTTAGGAAAAGGAAACATGTTTTTCAAAATAACCGTGAGAATTAAAGTTCTGATTTTGTGTTTTTATTTGACTTTATATTTTTATCTCTTTCTCTTACTGAGATACCTTGGTTCCTAATGACATTAATATATTTACTTATTTTGGGGAGCCTGGGTGGCTCAGTCGGGTGAACGTCAGACTCTTGATTTCGGCTGAGGTCATGATCTCACAGTTTGTGAGTTTGAGCCCTGAATCAGGGCTCTGTGCTGACAGCTTGGCACCTGCTTGGGATTCTCTCTCTCCCTCTCTCTCTCTCTCCCTCCCTCTGCCCATCTCCACCCCCCCCCCCGTGCTCTCTCTCTCAAAATAAATAAACATTAAAAAGTATATATTTACTTATTTTCCCCATTCTACTATACTTAAATTAGTTTCAAATTGGCACAGACAATAAACACGACAATGAAGTTTCAGATTTTTTTTTTTTGCCTCAGACTATATACTGCCAAGGATGTACAGGATAGTGTATTCCACAGTTACCTGAAATTATTTTGTCTGTATGGTTATGCTATTAATTTGAAATGCAGTTACGTTTAGTTGTTTCTGTTTTGTGCAATTATAGTTTGTTTTCCCTGTTTAAGATTGTTTGGTAAATATGTAAAACATTTGCTTTGTTCAAAACTGGGAACCATATAAAGAGGGCTAACCTGAAAAGCCAGCTCTGTCCTTTCTGCATCATCACCCTCCATCCGTTGTAGGTATTCATTTTCATAAGCTTGAGGGTTATTCTTCTGGCATTTCTTTTGCAAAAATAAGCAAATATGTGTATACATTCGTATTTCCCATCCTTTCTTATATAGAAGGTAGCACATGCTATATACTTTTCTACATTCTGCTTCTTCACTTAACAAAATGTCTTGGAAAAAAACCTTCCATATCAAAGAGATTTTTCGCATCCTTTTTATGATTCACAGTACATCACCGTGTGGACATGGTTTATTCAATCGGTCCCTTACTGATGGACATTTGTTTCCAATCTTTTACTATTACAAATAACACTGCTGAGTCAGAGGGTAAAGCTTATATAAATTGGTTAGATGCTGCCAATGCATATGTAAATTTGTTAGGTGTTCTTTCCATAGGTTAAGAATTTTGCGTTCCCACCAGCAATGTACAAAATTGCCTATTTCTCTACAGCCTTACTAACAAAATGTATCGTCAGTGTGATAGATGAGCGGTATCTGAATGCAGTTTTAATTTCTTACTGTGAGATTAAGCGTTCTCTCCGTAGTTTTAAGAGCTGTTTGCCTCTCGTTTCCTTTGAACCGTCTGCCTTTATTTTTTGGGGGAGAGGAGGGCACATTTGTTTCTACTGGGTTTTGATCTTTTTCCTTCTCAGTTTTTAAGAACTCTTTATACATTAGGGACATTAGTCTTTTCTATAAATTGCAACATATTTTCTCCCAATTTGTGATTTGTCTCTTCATTTATAGTTTTTGTTTCTTTTAGAAAAATTTTTAAGGGGCGCCTGGGTGACTCAGTCGGTTAAGCGTCCGACTTTTGGCTCAGGTCATGATCACTCAGCCGGAGAGTTTGAGCCCCGCGTCAGGCTCTGTGCTGACAGCTCAGAGCCTGGACCTTGCTTCCAGATCTGTGATTCCCTCTCTCCCTGCCTCTCTACTGCTCATACCCTGTCTCTCAAAAAATAAATAAATGTTAAAAAAAATTTTTTTTTTTTAAGTAGTCTGATTTATTTCTGGATTTTGAGTGTTTCTCACTCCTGGGTTATAAAAGAACTATCTTTTCTTCTAGTACTTGCATGTTTTCATTGTTTGCATTGAAATCTGATCTGCTTTGAATTATTCTAGTATACGGTGTGAACTGTGGAATAAAATTATCTTTTCCACATGTTATGTAGTTGACCCAGCCGTTATTAAAAACTCTCTTTTTTGCCAATGAGTTGGGATGCCATAATTGTATAAAATTTCCAAATGTACTTGGTCTCTATTTTTTACTTTCTCTACTGTTCCGTGTTTTTTTTTTTTTTCTTTTTTTTTCTTTTTTCATTTGTTCATGCTTGGTACCACTGCTTTAATCAAAGAAGCTTCCTGGGTTGTTTTTATAGTGGGATCTTTGAAAATTGAAACATCAATGGCAGCATTTAAAATTTTTTTTATGTTTATTTATTTTTGAGAAAGAGAGGGAGAGCGAGAGCATGAGTGGGGGAGGGGCAGAGAGAGAGGGAGGCACAGAATCCGAAGCAGGCTCCAAGCTCCGAGCTGTCAGCACAGAGCCCTACCCGGAGCTCGAACCCATGAACTGTGAGATCATGACCTGAGCTGAAGTCGGACGCTCAACTGACTGAGCCACCCAGGCACCCCTAAATGGAAGCATTTTTAATTATTAAAAATAAATTTTGGCAGTTCATATCCTATGAACTATCCTATGATAGGACTATTCATATCTTATCAAGAGCAGACATAGCTATCAGGAATATTATTCAAATTGGCAAAACTTACCAATTCTCATTTGATGATCACAAAATGGTTTCAGTGCCTTCATTTGTACTGAATAAGCACAAACACATTTGAATGATTTGACCACAACAGCTGCTTCAACTACTTGAGGAGCAGATGGGTTTTTTTTATGAATGGGTTTTATAAACCTGTTGCAGAGGTGTGACTTGGCAGCTAATGTGTGATCCATTGACTTTTGGAAGGATTCTTAGACTGTATGATTTTTACCTCTGGTTTTTATTTATATGAATCAGCCGACATGCCTGCAAACTCATCCATGAGCCTGGTTTTCCTAACAGGGAGAACATCATCACTTATTTCATCAGGTAAGATAAGTATTTAAAAGTTCTTACCTTTGATCTCCATGAAAAGCTTTTTATAGTCTAGCAAAATGACTGATAAAACATGAAATTTTGACAAATTTTGGGTTTTCTTTTTTTTTAAGCTTTGGTTTTGATTTGTGGTAGTGAAAAATTATTTTCCAACAGTGTGGGAAAAAAAAAAAAAAACTTCCAGCCAAACAAAAACTATGGAAATATGGAAATAGCTTAGTTTCAGATTGTCTGTGTGTGTGTGTGCTTGAAGGAGGTTAGCAGCTCTGTTTCTGAGAGCAGGGATGGGGTTATCCAAAGAGCTAGGAACAGTAAGCGTTGAACATAGAGGACAAAGAATTCAAACACCGAGAGTCAATTCAGGAGAAGGGAATTCTCCCTGCCGAGGGAGAGGCAGGGCCAGAAATGGGGAGTAAGCCAAGAAGGTCAGCTGTCAGTCTGCCCGTCTTAGTCCACTCAGGCCACTATATCAGAATACCATACACTGAGTGGCTTATAAACCACAGAAATTTATTTGTCATGGTTCTAGAGGTGGGGAAGTCCGACATCAAGACAGCAGCAGATTTGGTGTCTGATAAAGGCTTGTTTCCTGGTTTATAAACAGCTGTCTTTTCACTGTGACCTTACACAAGTCTCTTTTATCAGGGTACAAATCCCATTCATGAGGGCTCCACCCTCATGACCTACTTACATCCTAAAGCGCCCCCCCCAACCCCCGCCTCCAGTACCATCACATTACAGTTTAGGTTTCAACCTATGCATTTTGGGAGACACAAACATTCAGTCTATAGCACGGCCACTGGAATTGGCAAGTTCCTAAAGGCTCTCCAAGGTAGAAAAGGGTCCTAAACAATTACTTAGAACTGATGGAGAATGCCCTAGCACCCCATCTATGGGCGCTTGAGTAGTCATCTTGTTAAAAGGTACGGGGTTTGGGGTGATAGTGTAACAATGAATATAAAAGTCTGGAGCCATCATCCTAAGGTTAGATAGGTGGTTACCACTCCGTTTGTGAAACATGTTTTTAACATTTTTTTAAATGTTTTATTTTCGAAAGAGAGAGAGACTGAGCGAGAGCAGGGGAGGGTCAGAGAGAGAGAGTCACACAATCTGAAGCAGGCTCCAGGCTCTGAGCTGTCAGCACAGAGCCCAATGTGGGGCTCGAACCCATGAACTGTGAGATCATGACCTGAGCCGAAGTCGGACGCTTAACTGACTGAGCCACCCAGGCACCCCTGTCTTTAACATTTTTATGAGCAATTTCTGAGTTGAAATGCTAGAAGTTCTCCAGCTGACAGCTAACTGATATCTCTTTGATGTGAATCGATGTTAGATTTCCTGCTGAGCACACTTTTTATCTCACTCATAAAGGGTGCCGAAAGAACGTTAAATGGGGATTGTCACAGTCTTTAAAAATGAGATTTCTTTTGCAAATCTTTGTTAAAGGTACAGTTTCTTAGTCACGTTGACACCAAAATTTAGTTTTATAATTAAATTATTCGAACACTCTGCATAGTGTACATAAAGTTACTATACTATCTAGTGCTTAAAAATATTTACTACTCTGGCTACATTAAATCACTGTTGAGAGACTTTGCTAGTTGTCATGATTGTGTGGTATTTTCTTTTTCTTAGATAAGGAGAGTGTCTGGAGGATTTCCATCTAGAGTTTATTGATTTATTTAGTTATCATAGTCTGCTGAAACATTGGAATTCCTAGGACATTTCAGAAATTTACCGGGGCCATGATGAACAGATTGCTCCCAACGAGTACACGCTCAGCACCTCCCTTAGGAAAATTCCTCTTCTTCAGGGTAATTGTGCCAAGCCCTTTAGTGGATCCACCTGGTTCCTGCTTTGTAAATGGAGCCTGTTTCTGGATATTTGAAAGTGCCCGGCACCGTAATAATTAAAAATGGAATTTACATTTTATTTGCAGGTGCAGCTTTAGCATCGGGAAAATTGTACAAAAACAGAATGTAAATACTTCACAGAAGAGCAGAGTCAGCAAGGCTCCTCGGGACATAGAGGGGCATCATCCTAGAATCTCCTTCACAAGCAGGTCTGGGTCAGCCGCTCTTGTCCCTGTTGGGGCCAGCTTGTGTTCTGAACCCTCAGGTCTTTTTCTTCTTTATTGGCCAGATTTAGCCAGCTATGCTGCAGTCAGTGACTGGAAAATGATGACAAATTAAATCCCTTCCTAGCAGACATTCCAAAATTATAGATTACAGAAGGGTGGAATCTGGAGGCAAAAACACCAGGTTGGTAATATTTAAATCCCGTCTAACTCCCCTGGGTCCTCAATTTCTCCCTTAGAGACTGGAGCAGCCCTCTTGCTTCTGTGTGGAGAATGCATAAAGTGCCTGGAAGGGGAGGAAATTGCCTTGTTTTCTCCCAGTCTTGGCAGTGTTGGAGAACCTGTTTCTTGGCTCAGAAGCCTGACTCTCAGCTTTCCCAGGACTGGAAGCTTTTAAAGTCTTCTGCCACATCCTTTGCAATGCCTGTCCTCTCAGCCATTGTGAAAAGCATTGTCCACACCATTGTTTGTTCATCCATACTTATCATTTAGTGTTTTTTTTTTTTTTTAATTTTTTTTTCAACTTTTTTTTAATTTATTTTTGGGACAGAGAGAGACAGATGCATGAACGGGGGAGGGGCAGAGAGAGAGGGAGACACAGAATCGGGAAACAGGCTCCAGGCTCTGAGCCATCAGCCCAGAGCCTGACGCGGGGCCCGAACCCACGACCGCGAGATCGTGACCTGGCTGAAGTCGGACGCTTAAACCGACTGCGCCACCCCAGGCGCCCCTCATTTAGTGTATTTTTTAAAATTTTATTTTTTAAAATTTACATCCAAATTAGTTAGCATATAGTACAACACTGATTTCAGGACTAGATTCCTTAGTGCCCCTTACCCATTTAGCTCATCCCCCTCCTGTAACCCCTCCCGTAACCCTCAGTTTGTTCTCCATATTTATGAGTCTCTTCTGTTTTGTCCCCCTCCCTGTTTTGTTTTGTTTTTAATGTTTTTATTTATTTTTGAGACAGAGACAGAGCGTGAGCAGGGGAGAGGCAGAGAGAGAGAGAGGGAGACACAGAATCTGAAGCAGGCTCCAGGCTTTGAGCTATCAGCACAGAGCCCTACACGGGGCTCGAACTCATGGACTGTGAGATCATGCCCTGAGCCGAAGTCGGATGCTTAACCGACTGAGCCACCCAGGTGCCTCTCCCTCCTGTTTTTATATGATTTTTGTTTCCCTTCCCTTAGGTTCATCTGTTTTGTCTCTTAAAGTCCTCATATGAATGAAGTCATATGATTTTTGTCTTTCTCTGACTAATTTCACTTAGCATAATACCCTCCAGTTCCATCCACATAGTTGCAAATGTAGTGTATTTTGTTAAACTCCAGTGTTGATTTTAGTGGGGTATCACTCACCTTGAAGTCTAAGGAACTGAAAAAAGTGGCCTGTGTGGCCAGTTTTAATTATTTATGTAACTATCAGAAATAGCAATAGCATTCTGTTTGAATTTAAGGCTTTTTTGGGGGGGAAGGAGTGGAGGTGGAAGAGCTACTTTTTAATTTAATTTAAATTTTAAAATTTTATGTATTTATTATTTTAAATTCAAGTATAATTAACATCCAGTGTTATTTAGCAATTCTACAGATGAATCAGAACTCATCAGGATAAATGTACCCTTAATCCCCTTTATCTGTTTCACCCATCCCCCCACCCACTGACTTATCTAACTTAGCATTTTGTCTTTTGGGTCCATCCATGTAAAGGTTTTTTTTTTTCTTTAATTTTTTTTGTGATTAAAAACCACATAATGTAAAATTTACCTCCATCGATTTTAAGCATACAGTATGGTATGTTAGCTCTGTGTTCATAGTTGGGCAACAGATCTCTAGAACTTTTTTGTCTTGAAAAATTGAAACTCTATACCCATTGAACAACAGGCCTTTTCACATTCCCTCCAATCGTGATAACCAGCACTGTACTAATTTCTAAGAATTTGACTACTTTAGATATTTCCTATTAGCGGAATCGTGGCATTTGCCTTTGTGTGTCTAGCTTATTTTACTTAGCTTAATGCTCTCCAGGTTCATCTATGCTGAGCATATGACAGGTTTCCTTCCTTTAAAGTTTATTTATTGAGAGAGAGAGAGAGAGATTGAGTGTGAGCAGGGGAAGGCGTAGAGAGAAAGGGAGAGAGAGAATCCCAAGCAGGCTCCTCACCATCAGCGCAGAGCCTGACATGGGGCTGGATTTTAGGAACCATGAGATCATGACCTAAGCCGAAATTAAGAGTCTGACGCTTAACTGACTGTCATCCAGGCACCCCTCCCCCCCCTTTTAAGGCAGAATAATATTCAGTTACATGTATATATTGTATTTTGTTTATCCATTACTGGCTCGCTGGGTTGCTTCTACTGCCTGTTGTGAATCGTGCCCTGAACGTGACGGTGCAGATATCTGTTTGAGCCCCTGCTTTGAATCACTGGGACATATACCCACAAGTGGAATTGGTGGATCATATGGTGATTCTAGTTTTGATTTTTTTTTTTTAACGTTTAGTTATTTTTGAGACAGAGACAGAGCATGAACAGGGGAGGGGCAGAGAGAGAGGGAGACACAGAATCTGAAACAGGCTCCAGGCTCCGAGCTGTCAGCACAGAGCCCCACGCGGGGCTCGAACTCACGGACCACGAGATCATGACCTGAGCCGAAGTCAGACGCCCAACCGACCGAGCCACCCATGCGCCCCTCTAGTTTTGATTTTTTATAGGAAACTCTATACTAATTTCCATGGTGGCTGTAGCATTTTACATTTCCACCAGTAATGCATAAGTGTTCCAGTTTTCTCATATCCTTGCCAACACTTTGTTTGTTTGTTTTGATCATAATTATACTAATAGGTGTGATGGTGACATATTTTTTGAGGGCCTATGATATGTCAAGTGTCTCTGTAGGCATTGTGGATATAATGTTAAGTAAGACAGAGAAGCCCTGTCCCTGACGGGCTGGCTGGCTGGCTGGCTGTCTTGCTTAGTGATCTGTCTATTTTCCCCAGTTTTATTGAGATATAACCAACACATAACATTGTGTAAGTTTAAGGTGTACAGTGTGTTGATTTGATACATTTATATGTTGTAAAACGATTACCACCATAGTATCAGCTAACCCCTCTATCACATTACACAGGTACCGTTTCCTTTTTGGTAAGAAAATGTAAGGTCTACTCACTTAGCAACATTCAAGTATATGATATAACATTTTAGCTATAATCACCATGCTGTACATTAGATCTTATAACTGGAAGTTAATCTTTTAACTGGAAGTTTGTACGCTCTGACCAGCATGTCATCATTTCCCCACCCAGTCCCCACCCACTCCACCCCAGTCCTCACTATTCTCCTTCTGTTTCTTAGTTTGACTTTTTGAGATTCCACATTTAAGTGAGACTATACAGTATTTGTGTTTCTCTGTTTGACTTATTTCACTTAGCTTAATGCCCTTAAGTTTCATTCACGTTGCCACAAATGGCAGGATTTCTTTCTTTCTCATGGCTGAATAATAATTCATTATATATACATGTACCACACTTTCTTTATCTATTCATCTGTTGACAGACACTTAAGTTGTTTCCATATTTTGGTTACTGTGAGTAATGTTGTGATGAACATGGGAGTGCAGATATCTCTATAAGATCTTGATTTTAATTCCTTTGGATATATACCCAGAAATGAGATTGCTGGATCATATGGTAGTTCTATTTTTAATTTTTTGAGGAGCCTGCATACTGTTTTCTGTAGTGGCTAAGCCAATTTGCATTCCCACCAACAGTGCCCAAGTGTTCCCTTTTCTTCACACTCTAGGCAACACTTGTTATCTCGGGTCTTTTGATGATAACCCCTAATGAACTTATTTAAATATGTATCCATGTTGCTTTTGCATCAGTAATAGTAGTTTTGAGCTAAATACACATGCATACTTTTTTTAAAAAAAATGTTCATATTTATTTTTGAGAGAACGAGAGAGAGTGTGAGCTGGGGAGGTGCAGACAGAGAGAGGGAGAGAGAGAGAGGGAGACACAGAATCTGAAACAGGCTTCGGGCTCTGAGCTGTCAGCACAGACACTATGCAGGGCTTGAACACACAAACCGTGAGCTCGTGACCTAGGTGGAAGTCGGATGCTCAACTGACTGAGTCATCCAGGCGCCCCTGCATGCATACTTTTTATCTGATATTTAAAAAAAGAATCTGATACAGTATATGATGTGTTAGGGTTAGCTGTTTAGGGTTAAGAATACATTTGTTTGGACAAGAGAAAAACTTACCAGGCCCATCTTAGGATTCCCTCATGATTTTGTTCGCATGAGCAAATGCATTTCTGAATATCGGTGGGTCAAAGATGTGTCTCAAGGGTAAATCAAAGGATAGTGTGGGTGGTTTTTTTAACGGCCTGAATTGATAACTGGTGAGTTGACTTTGCAAGTGAGTTACCCCGGAAATAATGGAGTGTTTTCCAGCGTGTTTTGCAAAATCTTAAAATTACTTTTTGGCTGCTACAACCAGAGTGCCGGACTTGACCTTGTCAGACATTGGCTAAGATTCTAGTGTGAGATGGCGAACATATGTCAGTGCTCTCACCAGCTCTAGTTGATTGGTAGCAGCTGCCTAGAGTGCAGTGTTGAGAAGGATTCTGAGGTCTTGTACTGAGCTCCGAGGGGAAGCAGTATTTGCCATGGGTGAGACAGGGGGAGGTGATAGGATATGTTCTATATATTCACTGTAGGGCTATTTGGAAACTGTTGACAAGCAAGAAATCATTGCCTTCCTGCTTCTTTTCCCTACTCTTTATAATATTACAGTCAAGCAGCAGCATCATTCTTTTCCTTTTCTGGGCCATCAGGAGATGCTAGACCAGAAGAATAACAGCATGAAATAAAGGAATATGTAGGTCCTTCCCTTCAGGATATATCTGTAGATTATCGTTGCCTGGTGAGCTGAATCTGATTACGTGGCCCTGTGATACCGCTTGTGATACCACAATCCCAAAAGGAGACTGGTCAAGGGCGGATAGCAGCCAAGGGTGCAATTACAATACGAGGTGTAATGAAGGGTCAAAGCTAGAAATCCTTTTTTTGGTCTTGGTCTTCAGTCATTGTTACATTTTAGAAACAAAACATATCTGAGACAAAAGAGAGCCCTGGAAATGGCACCAAATACTTGATGGGCTAAAACGTATGCTCAAAAGAGAAAAAAGAGTGCTACTCTAAGTCTCTGTGTTGAGAAAACCATGTTGGTGTGTGAGATTGCAGTTGCTATGGCAACCAGGGGCTGCAGCCCACTGACTCCCGCTCCTAAGGAGAGTAAGAGTTGATGTGTATGGATGAGAACCCAGTGGCGCCTTGGAGAAGAAGACAGCCAGGGATGTGTTCATTTACGTGCCAGCCCCTCATCTCATGCCTCAGAGGAAATAAGTTTTCTCATACCATGTGATCATCTACCTTTTGGTTTAGGTCTTTCATTTATCTTTACCCAGGTGAAGCATCCATGTCTGACGTCAGGAAGAAAACACCTACACAAGAACACAGTGGAAAGTAACGTTTTAAGGTGACAGCCTGAAATAGTTTGCTTACAGCTTCAGGGGAAGGGACCCTGTCTTATCCTGGTATTCATATTCTTGAGGAAATGATGGAAAAAACAGTTTCTGACTCAGTGGTGCTTTCTTGTTCCTGGTCTTTTCAGACTTAGTTTTCTTTGTTGCTTTTGCGTTGATTATTCAAAGCAACATTGTCTGTGTTGAACCTCGAAAGCTCTGCATCTGTAGGGGCAACTCTTTATGTCCAGATTCTGACTTTTTTCAAGAAGAGGATAAACTAACTGGACAATAGTCTCAAATATCAAATGTTTCTTAGAACAGAGTCTTCCTCCTCTCAGGAAATGACACCATTATCTATGCAGTTGTTGGAGTAAGAAATCTAGGAATTTTTGACTTTTTTGTTTCTTTCACTCTTTATTGAGAATCCATGAGCAAATAATGTTGATTGTGACTCCACAGTGTATCCCAAACGTAGCCACTTCTCCCTGGTTCACCTCTCACCTTGTTAGTTTTAGCCTGTCATCTCTGATGACTTTATGTTTTCCTAACTGGTCTGTCTCTCACTCTCCTACTTTTTACTATTCATCCTCTCCATAGCAAACAGGATACACACACACACACACACACCACCTCACACACACCCTCCACCTCACACACACACACACACACATATATGTATGTATTTATTTATTTTGAGATAACTATAGGTTGGCGTGCAGTTGTAAGAAAGAATACAGAGAAACTATGTAGCCAGTTTCCCTCAATGGTAATATCTTGCATGATTATAGTACAATATCACAACTAGGATACTGACATCAATACATCAAGAAATGGAACATTTTGGGGCGCCTGGGTGGCGCAGTCGGTTAAGCGTCCGACTTCAGCCAGGTCACGATCTCGCGGTCCGTGAGTTCGAGCCCCGCGTCAGGCTCTGGGCTGATGGCTCAGAGCCTGGAGCCTGTTTCCGATTCTGTGTCTCCC
Organism: Lynx canadensis; assembly: GCF_007474595.2. NCBI lineage: Eukaryota > Metazoa > Chordata > Mammalia > Carnivora > Felidae > Lynx > Lynx canadensis. The sequence goes on from NC_044308.2 coordinate 62,982,437, forward strand.
TCTCTCTCTGCCCCCCCCCGTTCATGCTCTGTCTCTCTCTGTCCCAAAAATAAATAAACGTTGGAAAAAAAAAAAAAGAAATGGAATATTTTCATCACTATAAAGATCTCTTATAATCACACCTCCTTCCCTCCCACCACTATCCTCATTTAACCTCTAAACAATCACTAATCTGTTATCCATTTCCATAATTTTGTCTTTTCAAGGATGTCATGTAGGTAGAATCATACAGTATATAAGTCTAGTACTTCTAGCATTATTTTGATGGAGCGATGACAGTGGGAACATCCTTGAATCGTTCCCTATCTTAGAGAAAGAACATTCAGCCTTTGCCATTAAATATAATGTTAGCAGTAGATTTGTGGTAAATGTTCTTCATCAAGCTCAGGAAGTTTCTATTTTTATTATTCTGAGAGTTTTTATAATGAATGGGTGTTGAAATTTGTCACATGCCTTTTCTGCATTGATTGATAGAATTATGACCTTTCTTCTGTAGCGTGTTAATATATAGATTACATTGATTTTCACAAGTTGAACCAGCTTTGGGAATAGTGCATAATTATTTTTATATATTGGTGAATTCTATTTGCTAATATTTGTCAAAGACTTTTGTATATATATGTATATATTCATTAGGGATATTGCTCTGTTGTTTTCTTTCTTTTTTGTTTCTTGTACTTTCTTTGGTTTTGATAACAAGATAATATAGCTTCATAAAGTTAATTAAAAAGTCTTCCTTTCTCTTCTATTTTCTGGAAGAGATTGTGTAGAACTCGTGTTACTTCTTTAAATATTTGGTAGAATTCTCCAGTGACACTGCCTGGGCCTGGAGATTTCTTTGTGGGGAAGTTCTAAAGTACAAGCTAAATTTCCTTAATAGTTATAGGACTGTTCAAATGATCTGTTTCATATTATATAAGCTGCTGTAGTCTGTGTTTTTGAGGACTTGGTCCATTTCATTTAGTTGTCAAATTAATGTTACAAAGTTATTCCTTATTATGCTTTTGATTGTCTATAGGGTCTGTGTTTATATCTCCTACTTCATTCTTGATATTAGTAACTTCTGCCTTCTCTCTTTTTATGTTGTCAGTCTTGGCTAGAGGTTTGTCAATTTATTGATCCCTTTCAAAGAACCAGCTCTTTTTTTTTTATGTTTTGAGTTTTTATTTAAATTCTAGTTAGTTAACATATAGTGTAGTATTAGTTTCAGGAGTAGAATTTAGTGATTCATCATTCACATATCATACCTGGTACTCATGACTCTGCCCACCTCCCCTCCAGCAACCTTCAGTTTGTTCTATATAGTTAAGATTCTTTATGGTTTGCCTCCTTCTCTGTCTCTGCCTCTGTCCCTTCTCTGTCTCTCTCTCTCTCTCTCCTTCTCTTCTTTCTCTCTTTTCAACAGAGGAACATAGGGGAAAGGAAAAAAAAAAACCCCAAAACTCCAAAGAACAGCTCTTAATTTTATTGATTTTATATTGTTTTTCTGTTTTAAACTTTGTCAGTTTCTACTCTTACCTTATTATTTCTTTTCCTTTTGCTTGGGTTTATTTTGCCCTTCTTTTTTAGATTCCTGAGTTGGGAGCTTAGATTATTTTATTTCTGAAATTTTATTTGAATTCTAGTTATTTAACATAACAGTGCATATTGGTTTCAGGAGTAGAATTCAGTGATTCATCACTTACTACAACGCCCGTTGCTCATCACAAGTACCCTCCTCATACCCTCACCCATCTAGCCCATCCCCCACCCACCTCCCTCCATCAACTCTCAGTTTGTTCTCTAAGAGTCAAACTCTTAGAGAGTTTGTTTCACTCTCTCTTTTTTCCCCTTCCCATATGTTCATCTGCTTTGTTTCTTAAATTCCACCTATATGTAAAATCACATAGTATTGTCTTTCTCTGACTGACTTATTTCGCTCTCTCTTTTTTTCCCCTTCCCATATGTTCATCTGCTTTGTTTCTTCCACCTATGCGTAAAATCACATAGTATTTGTCTTTCTCTGACTGACTTATTCGCTTAGCATAATACACTGTAGCTCCATGCATGTCATTGCAATGGCAAGATTTCATTCTTGTTGATGGCTGAGTAATATTCCATTAATGGTTTGCTCTAGGCATTACACAGTATACATATAATTTATCACAGTCTACTGGTGTCATCATTTTACCAGTTCATGATATAGAAACTTTATCTCCCTTTAACCTTCCCCATTTATATTATAATCCTTATAAATGTTTCATCTGTATACATTTAGAACCATATCAGACAGTATCATAATTTTTATTTCAAGTCAAACATGACTTAGAAATCTTAAGTGAAGAAAAACTTATTTTCCTATACCTTAACTTTTTCCTTTGTTTTTTTTCTTTCTTCCTGATATTCTAAAATCCCTCCCTTTATCATTTTTTTTTTGTTTGTTTAAGAGAAATTTCTTTAGGTTTTCTTTTTTCCTTTTTTTTTTTTTTTTTTAGACGTTCTTTTAGGGTATGTCTGCGTGCCCTTCATTTCTGAAGGATATTTTCACTAGATTTACAATTCTGGTTTGACAGTACTTTACTTTCAGCATGTGAAAAATGTACTCCTACTTTCTTCTTAGCATGATTTCTGGTGAAAAATCCATTATAATTGTTTTCCTGTTATAAGTTGATGTCATTTCTCTTTTGCCTGCTGTTTTCAAGATTTTTGTCCTTGTCTTTACTTTTCAGAAGGTTGACTGTGATGTGTCTTTGTGTGGACTTCTTTGAGATTATCCTCTTTTGGGTTTACCCAGCTTCTTGAATCAGTATGTTTCTATCTTTTGCAAAACCTGGGAAATTTTCAATTACTCTTTATTCAAGTACTTTTTGGCCTTGCCATCTTTTTCTTTGCTTCCAGAATTTCAGTGGCATGAATGTTACATCTTTTGTTGTAGCTTTATAGATCTCTGAGCTTTGGTTCACTGTTTGCAGTCTTATGTTCAGATTGGGTAATTTCTGTTGTTCCATATTCCAGTCACTATTTTTTTCCTTCTGTCCCTCTCCATTATGGTATTGAGCCCATTCATTGAATTTTAAATTTTGGTTATTGTATTTTTTGGTTCTAAAATTTCCTCTTGGGGGATGCCTGGGTGGCTCAGTTGTTTGTTTGGGTGTCTGATTACCGCTCGGGTCATGATCTCGCAGTCTGTGAGTTTGAGCCCCGCGTTGAGCTCTGTGCTGACAGCTCGAAGCCTGGAGCCTGCTTACTCAAAAATGAATAAACATTAAAAAAAAATTAAAATTTCCACCTGGTTCTTCTTTACATCTTCTGTTTCTTTGCTGAGACCGTCTATATTATTTGTTTCGAGAATGTCCGTAATTGCTTATTGGAGCATTTTTATGATGGCTGCTTTACAGTGCTTGCCAAATAATTCTTTTTTTTTTAATTTATATTAATTAATTAATTAATTAATTAATTTATTTTACTTGCCAAATAATTCTAACATCTGTCATTGTGGTGTTGACATCTATTGATTGCCTTTTCTCATTCAGTTTGAGAGTTTCATCGTTCTTGGGATGATGAATAATTTTCAGTTGAAGCCTGGACTTTTGGACATTTTGGGAAATACGTTACGAGACTCTGGATCTTTTCATCTCTTCTAGTTTTGTTGGTGCTGTCTCATATTACTGTGGCAGGGAAACTGGGGGCACTGCTTAATTACTGTCAAGTGATGCTAGATGTCCATGTTCCCCACTCAGGGAGCTGGGTAGGGCCGTAGCTCTGGTTCTCTACCAGGCTTCGACTGATAGGCCAATACCTCTCTGGTGTGGATGAGGAGTAGAAGTGCTGTGTCAACACTCCCTGTATGACCTCTGCGGACCCCATGGGAGGTGTGGGCCTTGTTGCCACTGAGCAGTGGTGAAAGTCCTGACTCTACTGTGCCTTCTCTGACACCATTCTGGTGGTGAGCTGGGGTGCCCCCTACAGCCTGGTGAGGCTAGAAGTCTGGGTTCTCCATTTGGCCTCTCTCAGCATGGGTGTGGGCGGAGTCACAGTGATTGCTGTGCTATTTGGCTGGAGTAATTGTCTAAAAGTTTTCTGTTTTCTTAGGGTGCCCCTTTACTAGTCTTGTGCTCCGACTAGTACATTTTTTTTAACTGGTTTGTATTTTTAAATCTGTACCCTTGACATTCCCAGGTTGTTAGCTTTTTCCACTCCAAGTCTGGGATACATGAGGCAAAATGAAAACCCAGAGAATTCACCACCGTATTGCTCCCTGGGGCCTAAGGTATCTAGCCAGTCTGCCTTCTCTCTACTTGTAGTCTTCTCACCTTTGGTTTCTTTTTTTATATTAAAAAAATTTTTTTTTATGTTTTTATTTATTTTTGAGACAGAGAGAGACAAGCATGAGCAGGGGAGGAGCAGAGAGAGAGGGAAACACAGAAATCTGAAGCAGGCTCCAGGCTCTGAGCTGTCAGCGCAGAGCCCAACGTGGGGCTCAGACTCACAGATCGTGAGTTCATGACCTGAGCTGAAGTCAGACGCTTAACCGACTGAGCCACCCAGGTGCCCCATCATGTTTGTTTTATATATAATGTCCGGGGTTTTTAATTATACTTAGAAGGAGGAATGGGGAAAAGTGCATCTACTCCATTTTCTCAGAAATAGAAGTCCAGAGTGATCTTTTTGAAAAATGAATTAAATCATGTCACTTTCCTGTTTACAATTCTCCAGGGGCTTCCATCATACCCAAAACAGAGGCTCATCCATGGTCTACAGGATATGATCCTGCCATGCCTACTTCTCCATCCTTTGCCATAGACCTTTTCCCCTTTTGCTCACACTGTTTCAAGCATATTGGCTTTTTAAAATTAATTTTCTCGGGGCGCCTGGGTGGCGCAGTCGGTTAAGCGTCCGACTTCAGCCAGGTCACGATCTCGCGGTCCGGGAGTTCTAGCCCCGCGTCAGGCTCTGGGCTGATGGCTCAGAGCCTGGAGCCTGTTTCCGATTGTGTCTCCCTCTCTCTCTGCCCCTCCCCCGTTCATGCTCTGTCTCTCTCTGTCCCAAAAAAGAAAAAAATAAATAAACGTTAAAATTAATTTTCTCAACAAATCTATGTCGAGCCTGTATTATATTCCAGGCATTTGTCTAGGCATAGTGTTCCAGGCACAGAGTCCCTGCCTCTTGGAGCCCCAGGAACCCCATGCTCGTTCGTGCTTCAGAGACTTGAACCTTTCTGGAATCTCTTTCTCCCGCTCCCTCCTGTTCACCAAGGTCTCAGCTCAAATGTTTCCTTCTCAGAGAGACCTTCACTTTCTATCTGAAGCAGGGGTCTTCTGCCTTAGCTGCATGTTGGAATCACAAGGGGAGGGTTAAAAAAATCTCAAAGCCCAGGTTTCATCCCAGACTAATCAAACCCATGCCTCTGAGTGTGGCCCAGCATCAGTGTTCGTACAGTTTTCAAGGCGACTCCTGTGTGTAGCCAAGGTTGAAGCCACTTAAGATGATGATGATGAGGAGGATGATAATTTTAGAGACAAGGGGAGGGTCAGAGAGAGAGAGAGAGAGAGAGAGAGAGAGAGAGAGAATCTTAAGCAGGCCTCACACCAATGTGGAGCTCAGCCTGGACCCCAACGAGATCATGACCTGAACGGAAATCAAGAGTCAGAAGCTCAACCTACTGAGCCACCCAGGTGCCTCCCACTTAAGATTATTTAGTAGGACCTCCCTCCTTCACTCTATCACAGCTTATCACTGTAGGAAAACAATCTTCTTTATATATTGTGAGTTTTTCTCAAACTTCTAGATCTTATCTAGTAAGTTTCAAGTCCCTGAGTGGGAAACTCAGTTTCTTACCTACAGTAATTGGGGTTTCTGCTTTGGATTCTGGAGACTGAAACTTACATGAGAGCAAGGACTTGTGATGTGATCTCTCTGAGCTCTCTGGTTAGACTTCAGAGTTATGAATTTTCTAATTTATGAATTAGACTTCAGAGTTATGAACTTGTGAGCCTAGTCCTGGTGTAGAAGTGGCCTCTCAGCAAGTAGTGTCCTGACCAGAATTTCTTCTCCTCTGAAAGCATTTTGCTTGGCCAAGCCTGACTTTCTCTGTCTGATGTCCCCTAGGAGGTTCCTTCCTGGTGCTGGGAATGTGTATGCTCTGAGGAGCTCGTTCTTGGGGTGCAGTTAGAATTAAGGGAGAGCGGGGGAACCAACTCATCTCAGTTGGGCTAGGATTTTCCTACTCTGAACCATGAAAGTCCTGCGGCCTGTAAAGTCCCTCCGTTTTGGGACAACTGGAATGGTTGGTTACCTTAGAAGAATCTGAGAGCCATCTCAGCACCTTTCCTGGCTACATCTTGGGAGGGAAGAGGTTGAGAGGGCATTGATGTGGTTTGAGACCATCACTGGGATGTTTGATTTCAATTTTTCAAAGCTTTGTGCTGCTGAGGGCTTGCTAGGGTATATTCTCCCTAAGGCAACAAACCAAGGAAAAAAATCTGGCACTTCCTAGGCCAGGGTCTATGTATCCTATTGGCTCTTCCTCCAAATTCTCATTCTATGTATTTTTTTTTTTTTCAGCGGGGGGTAGGTAGGGTAGAGGGGCTCCCATTGGTTTACCAGGAACAGTTTGAAAGAAGATTCTGTGAGCTCTATTTGTTGGCCCCCTGGCTGATCCTGTCTATGGTGAGAACCATGGAGCAGTGTCTATTGTGGTTTGGATGCTGGGGTAGATGAATAGCTAAACTGCCAGATATATAAAGTAGGTTGAAGTTAAACACTTGTTTTTTAGCAGTGTTTCCCAAAATGTCTTCTGAAACTACCTTTTCCAAGATTACCTGGGGGCTAATTACATACAGATTGTTAGGCTCAGCTCCACAGATTATGAATCAGCAGGCTGAGGGAGGGAACCAGGAAACTACATTTTTAGAAGCACCTCATATAATATTCGTGGATCCTGACATTCGAGGGCCACTCTTCTGTTTGTTGCTATATGCTATTTAGGCGGTGTCCATAGGATATCAGGGGCAATCTGCTCCTGATTTTACTTCTTGTTGGAAGGGGCATGAAAAAAAAATGTGGGGCTTTGAGGGGCTTCATTATATATTTTTATTCTGCTAGTTGTGTGGCCTTAAGGTTTGGGTAAAACTTCGAAGAGCAATAGTAACAATCCTCCCGACACTTTACCGGTGCTATTCTTTCGACCTTTCACAGTGGAAAGAGAGAGAACTTCGGCGGAAAATGGTAGAATAATCTCTTTATAGCAGTTTAACCGCTTTTGCTCTCAGCTCTTTGGGCCCCCCTCAGGATTGATGGGAATATTAAATGAGGGAAATGAGTCCAAATCACATAGAAAAGAAGGCAGCAATTGCTGCCCTGTGTTCTGAAGCTGGGCTCGATTCCCAGGAGATCTTTAAGCTATTTTTTGGTTGAAGTCAGCATTTTGTTTTCCCCTGTTAACTGCACCTGCTACCATCAGATGTCTAGTATTTTAGAAAGAATATCTACGCTAGAGATTTATTGCCAGTCTAAATCCAGATGACATCTTAGCTGGGAATTTGACTTTCTTACCTCAGGCAGAGCCACATTTATGTAATAGTCTTTTGCAGTAGCAGAGAGTGCTGTCAGTCTGTCAATCAACCAACCGGTATGTTCAAACTCCAGATGTGAACTCACTTGGAAAATGTGATTCTGGGGGTGGCTTTTTGATTCACTGTAACTGGGGCTGACCCGGGGCTCTTTTGAAGGCTCTGTTTTTGTTGAGAACTTTCATGGTGGCAGTGGTGTATGGGGTGGGAGTGGCTGGATACAGGCTTGTTAATATTCAGGATTAAATTGAATCTGTAGATTGGTCTAACAATGGTCTAAACCAAGGATAAGTAAAAATAATGATTTAGAAGTATAAATTTTTTTCTTGATTATAAGTTACCTTATTTTTTTTTTTTATTTTTTATTTAATTTTTTTTTTCAACGTTTATTTATTTTTGGGACAGAGAGAGACAGAGCATGAACGGGGGAGGGGCAGAGAGAGAGAGGGAGACACAGAATCGGAAACAGGCTCCAGGCTCCGAGCCATCAGCCCAGAGCCTGACGCGGGGCTCGAACTCACGGACCGCGAGATCGTGACCTGGCTGAAGTCGGACGCTTAACCGACTGCGCCACCCAGGCGCCCCTATAAGTTACCTTATTTTTTTTAAGTTTATTTATTTATTTTGACAGAGAGATAGAGAGCACACATGGGGGGAGGCAAAGAGAGGGAGGGCGAGAGAGTCCCAAGGAGGCTCTGCACCGTCAGCACAGAGCTTGACACAAGGCTCGAACTTGCAAGCCATGAGATCATGACCTGAGCTGAAACCAAGAGTGGAAGCTTAACTGACTGAGCCAGCCAGGTGCCCCAATTATAAATCACCTTATAAATACATACGCATGAGGCCATTTTGTGCTGGCTTTTGTCCCCTGCTTGCAGGGCACCAGCCCTTTTCAAATTCTTCTCCCACCCATGTTTTTCTAAGATTCAAATGGGGCATTTCACACACGTTCTCAAAGTCTAGATGCCTCTGTGACAGTCACATTTATTTCCTCTTCCGTTTCAACCCTTAGGCTCTGATTCCACATCTGCTGGTGCCTTCTTCATTTAAATTGGATTTCCTCTATTCTTTCTTCTAGGCTGAGATGACCTCCTTCTTCTCCCAGATTCTCAGTAATTTGCCTCTTTGTCTCCCTGTGTTCAAGGCACTGGCTAAAATTTCTCATAAAGTGTCTGAATTTTTTTTCTTTGGACAAAGTGGCTTGGGCAGCAGCTATGAGACTGGAGTGCTCCTAATATAGGGTGGTCCAAGGTCCTACATTATATGGTGAGTCAGAAACAGCATTCTCAGTCAAGTGATATGAGTGTATCCTTACACATAGCAATGGAAATGACAACATAGGTATGTGTTCTGGGGGTATCATGATCTGGTGGGGAGCTGATGGTTCTAATGGTCATCCTTTCGGCAGGGCATGGTAGATACACATGCATTGTCATAATTAGCCTGTGCAGTTAGGATGATTTCACAGATACTTGCTTCAATTAACTTTGGTAAGAAACTAAATGATAATCTTCTCATATAAAATAATTCCACAATGGCTGTCTAGGTATCATGATATATTGTTGTTTAAAGTAGTGTCCCATTTACACCAACATGGATGGAGAGGTCTTTCTCAGTCAGAGAAAGACAAATACCATATGTCACTCATATGTGGAATTTAAGAAACAAAACAAAGGGGGGAAAACAGACAAATAAGAAAACCAGACCCTTAACTATAGAGAACAAACAGATAGTTATCAGATGGGAGGTGGGTGGGGGGATGGCTGAAAGAGGTGAAGGGGATTAAAAGTACACTTATCATGATGAGCACTGAGTAATATATAGAATTGTTGAATCATTATATTGTATAATATACAATATAATATTGTATGTTAACTACTAATATTGTATGTTAACTACATTGAATTAAAATTAAAAAAATAAATTTATCTGTGGTATCAAGTATTTGTTATATATTTTAATTAATATGTTTTATTATTTAATATAGATGTCATATATTTTAATATTTAATATATAATTATCAAATAAAATAAAAATAAAATTATGTATCTTTATTATTGATTTATAATAGTTTATTATATAAAGAAGACACTTGATACATTAGTATTAATTATTATTATTTAATATGAAATTTGTAGTCAAATTGGTTTCCATACAGCACCCAGTGCTCATCCCAACAGGTACCCTCCTCAATGTCCATCACTGCCCCCCCCCTTCCCACCCCTCATCAACCCTCAGATTGTTCTCAGTTTTTAAGAGTCTTTTATGGTTTGGCTCCCTCCCTCTCTAACTTTTTTTTTCCCCCTTCCCCTCCCCCATGGTCTTCTGTTAAGTTTCTCAGGATCCACATAGGAGTGAAAACATATGGTATCTGTCTTTCTCTGTATGACTTATTTCACTTAGCATAACACTCTCCAGTTCCATCCACGTTGCTACAAAAGGCCGTGTTTCATTCTTTGTCATTGCCACATAGTATTCCATTGTGTATATAAACCACAATTTCTTTATCCATTCATCAGTTGATGGACATTTAGGCTCTTTTCATAATTTGGCTATTGTACATTATTATTTATTATTATTATTTATTAAAATAATTTATTGTCACATTAGCTAACATACAGTGTAGTCTTGGTTTTGGGAGTAGATTCCTGTGATTTATCACTTACGTATAACACCCAATGCTAATCTCAACAAATGCCCTCCTCAATGCCCATCACCCATTTTCCCCACCACCCCCCCCGAACCTCCCACCCCCATCAACTCTCAGATTATTCTCTGTATTTAAGAGTCTCTTATGGTTGGTCTCCCACTCTGTAACATTTTTCCTTCCCTTCTCCTATGGTCTTCTGTTACGTTTCTCAAATTCCACATATGAGTGAAAACATATTAATGTCTTTTTCTGTCTGGGCTATTTCACTTAGTATTATACCCTCCCATTCCATACACATTGTTACAAATGGCAAGATTTCATTCTTTTTCGCTATCAAGTAGTATTCCATTGTGTGTGTGTGTGTGTGTATATACCACAGCTTTTTAATCTATTCATCAGTTGGTAGACATTTGGGCTCTTTCCATAATTTGGCTATTGTTGATAGTACTGCTATAAACATTGGGGTACATGTGCCTCTATGAATCAGCATTTCTGTATCCTTTGGATACATTCCTAGTAGTGCTATTTCTGGGTCATAGGGTAATTCTATTTTAAATTTTTTAAGGAACCTCCATACTGTTTTCCAGAGTGGCTGCACCAGTTTGCATTCCCACCAACAGTACAAGAGGGTTCCCCTTTCTCTACATCCATGCTAACATCCATGCTAACAACAGGTTTCCTGAGTTGTTAATTTAGCCACTCGGACCGGTGTGAGGTGGTATCTCATTGTGGTTTTGATTTGTATTTCCCTGATGATGAGCGATGTTGAGCATCTTTTCATGTGTCTGTTAGCTATCTGGATGTCTTCTTTGGAAAAGTGTCTATTCATGTCTTCTGCCCATTTCTTCACTGGATTATTTGTTTTGGGTTTTGAGTTTGGTAAGTTCTTTATAGATTTTGGATACTAACCCTTTATCTGATATATCTTTTGCAAAGATCTCCCATTCCATTGGTTGCCGTTTAGTTTTGTTGATTGTTTCCTTTGCTGTGCAGAAACTTTTTATCTTAATGACGTCCCAATAATTCATTTTTGCTTTTATTTCCCTTGCCTTTGGAGACATGTCAAGTAAGAAGTTGCTGTGGCTGAGGTCAAAGAGGTTGTTGCCTGTTTTCTCCTCTAGGATTTTGATGGTTTCCTGTCTCACCCTTAGGTCTTTCATTCATTTTGAATTTATTTTTGTATATGGTGTAAGAAAGTGGTCCAGTTTCATTCTTCTGCATGTTACTGTCCAGTTCTCCCAGCACCATTTGTTAAAGAGACTGTCTTTTTTCCATTGGATACTCTTTTCTGCTTTGTCGAAGAGTAGTTGGCCATACATTTGTGGGTCCATTTCTGGGTTCTCTATTCTATTCCATTGGATCAATTCCCTGATATCTCTTTCTGTTGCTTCATTATTGGTGTATAGAAATGCAACCTATTGGGGCGCCTGGGTGGCGCAGTCGGTTGAGCGTCCGACTTCAGCCAGGTCACGATCTCGCGGTCCGTGAGTTTGAGCCCCGCGTCAGGCTCTGGGCTGATGGCTCAGAGCCTGGAGCCTGTTTCCGATTCTGTGTCTCCCTCTCTCTCTGCCCCTCCCCCGTTCATGTTCTGTCTCTCTCTGTCCCACAAATAAATAAACGTTGAAAAAAAAAATTAAAAAAAAAAAAAAGAAATGCAACCTATTTCTGTACATTAATTTTATATCCTGTGAGTTTGCTAAATTCATGTATCAGTTCTAGCAGTTGTTTAGTGGAGTCTTTTGGGTTTTTCACGTAGAGTATCATGTCATCTGTGAAAAGTGAAAGTTTGACTTCTTCTTTGCCAATTTGGATGTCTTTTATTTCATTTTGTTGTCTGATTGCTGAGGCTAGGACTTCTAACACTATGTTAAACAGCAGTGGTGAGAGTGGACATCCCTGTTGTGTTCCTGATCTCAGGTAGAAAGCTCTCAGTTTTTCTTTATTGAGGATGATATTAGCTGTGGGACTTTCGTATATGGTTTTTATGATGTTAAGGTATGTTCCTTTTATCCCAACTTTCTTGAGGGTTTTTATTAAGATAGGATGCTGTATTTTGTCAAATGCTTTCTCTGCATCTATTGATAGAATCATATGGTTCTTATCCTTTCTTCTATTAATGTGATGTATCACATTGATTGATTTGAGAATATTGAACCAGCCCTACAACCTCGGGTTGAAGCCCACTTGATCATGGTGAATAATTCTTTTAATATGCTATTGATTTCTATTTACTAGTATCTTGTTGAGAATTTTTGCATCCTTGTTCCTCAGAGATAATGACCTACAGTTTTCCTTTTTAGTGGGGCCTTTGTCTGGTTTGGGAATCAAGGTAATGCTGGCTTCATCGAATGAGTCCAGAAGCTTTCCTTCTGTTTCTGTTTTTTGGAACAGCTTATGAAGAATAGGTATTAAGTCTGCTTTAAATGTCTGGTAGAAGTCCCCTGGGAAGCTGTCTGGCCCAACAAATAGTTGGGAGATTTTTGATAACCGATTCAATTTCTTCTCTGGTTATGGGTCTGTTCAAATTTCCTATTTCTTCCCTTTTGAGTTCTGGTAGTGTGTGGGTGTCTAGGAATTTGTCCATTTCTTCAGATTGTCCAGTTTGTTGGCATATAATTTTTCATAGTGTTCTCTAATAATTGTTTGTATTTCTGTGGTGTTGGTTGTGATCTCCTCTTTCATTCATGATTTTATCTACTTGGGTCCTCTCTCTCTTTTCTTTTTGAGAAGTCTGGCTAGAGGTTTATCCTTTTTGTTTATTCTTTCAAAAAACCAGTTCTTAAATTCATTGATCTGTTCTACTGTGGTTTTTTTTTTTTTTTTCTATATTGTTTATTTCTCCTCTAATCTTTATTATTTCTCTTTTTCTGTTGGCTTTGGGCTTTCTTTGCTGCTCTGTTTATAGTTCCTTTAGGCATGAGGTTAGATTCTGTATTTGGGATCTTTCTTGCTTGTTGAGATTGCAAAATATTTTCCTCTATGATCACTATGATCAGTGAGGTTGCTACATTCATTGTATGGGCCTCCCTCTGGTCATGAACTCCTTTAGTTTTTGTTTGTCTGGGAAAGCCTTTATCTCTCCTTCTATTCTGAATGACAACCTTGCTGGATAAAGGATTCTTGGCTGCATATTTTTCCTATTTAGCATATTGAATATTTCCTGCCACTCCCTTCTGGCCTGCCAAGTTTCAGTGGACAGGTCTGCTACTACCTTATGTGTCTACCCTTGTAGGTGAGGGCCCATTTGTTCCTAACTGCTTTCAGAATTCTCTCTTTATCTTTGTATTTTGCCAGTTTCACTATGATGTGTCATACTGTTGACCTGTTTTTGTTGATTTTGAAGGGAGTTTTCTGTGCCTCCTAGACTTGGATGTCTGCTTCCTTCCCCAGATTAGGGAAATTTTCATCTGTAATTTGTTCAAATAAACCTGCCCCTTTCTCTCTCTTCTTCTTCTGGAACTTCCGGATATGGATATTATTATGTTTCATTGAGTCACTTAGGTCTCTAATTCTCCCCTGTGGTCTAATAATTTCCTGTCCCTCTTTTTCTCAGCTTCATCTTTCCCCATAATTTTATCTTCTTTTTTTTTTTTTAATTTTTTTAATGTTATTTATTTTTGCCAGAGAGAGATTCAGAGCATGAGCAGGGGAGGGGCAGAGAGAGAGGGAGACACAGAATCCGAAGCAGGCTCCAGGCTCTCAGCTGTCAGCACAGAGCCCAACGCGGGGCTCAAACTCACAAACCACAAGATCATGACTTGAGCCGAAGTCGGACGCTCAGCCGACTGAGCCACCCAGGCGCCCCCATAATTTCATCTTCTATTTCACCTATTTTCTCCTCTGCTTCTTCTGTCTTTGCTGTCACTGTATCTAGTTTATTTTGCATCTCATTTACAGCATTTCTTAATTCGTCATGACTGTTTCTTAGGTCCTTGATATCTGCAGCAATAGATTCTCTGCTGTCTTCTATGCTTTTTTCAAACCCAGCTATTATTCTTATGACTGTTATTCTAGATTCATGTTCAGATATATTGTTTATATCTGTTTTGAACAATTCTCTGGCTCTCATTTCTTCCCGGAATGTGTTTTCAGGAGAATTCTTCTGTTCCATCATTCTGGCTAGTTTTCTGTCTTTTACATGTTTTAATAGCTTATTATGCATCCTGCATCTGTGAGTACTACTATGTTAAAAAGGGGTCATACACTGTCCAGGGTCTGACACTTCATAAAGTGTTTTTGGAGTGTGTTGCATGCACTCTCTTGTTGCATCTCTGGTTGTTTTATCTCCTTACTTGTAGTGGTGGTTTGGGCTTTCCACCAGGTATGGTTTGCTGTGTTCATTGAAGTAACCCTGGAAAAAACGGAAAAGGTGGAGGGTGGAAGAAGCCTTATCCCGTACAAAGAGAGAAATGATAGGAGCAGGAAAAAAAGACCAGGCAGAGAATCAAATAGACTATAAGGCTTAATCCAAAGAGAGAGAGAGAGAGAGAGAGAGAGAGAGAGAGAGGAAAATAAAGACGAGGGAGATACAGAAAAGGTATAAAAAGAATAGAGTAAAAATGCCTGATGAAATGAACAACCATAACAGAAAAGAAAGGAAAAAAAAAAGAAAAAAAAAAAGAAAAAGGAGGAGGAAGAGGAGGAGGAGAGAAGAAGAGGAAGAGGAAGAAAATATATATAATAAGAATTGGAAGAAGAAGAAGAGGAGGAGGAGGAGGAGGAGGAAGAAGGAAGAAGGAAGAAGGAAGAAGGAAGAAGGAAGAAGGAAGAAAATATATATAATAAGAATTGACCAAAAGTCAAATCAGAAAATGCAAAACCGCAGGACAGTTGTGAGTTGGAACCAGTGGCTGTGCTGGTCTGGAGGGGAAGCCATCTGGTCTGATCAGTGTCCGTTTCACTCAGATAAGCAATTGCCAGGCACGGAGGGTCGTGGTTTGGTGTAGGCAGATCCCGCCTCCACTGGGGGCCGCTGTCCTGTTCCGGAAGCCCCACCGTGTTGGTGACGGGGAGAAAAATGGTGACACCCTAGTCTCTCCTCCCTGGACCGGGTGTCCCGAACCACATTGTTCAGGCAGCCCTCACAGAGTAGCTCGAGCAGGCTGGCTTGTCCTGCTCCACAGTCTCCCATGCCTCCCAGGCGCTTGGCTGGGATTAAAAACCCAGCGTCTTAAAGGATCCCGCTCCCTGCAGACCTGGTTCTGGGGTAGCACCACTCTGCCCAGTCGGCAAAGGGCCTCTGGCTGGTGCCTGCAGGGCCTTTTGCCCTTGGGGAGGCAATATACCCTCTTTCTACAGCACTCGAGGAGGAGGACTGCTTTCCCAGTGCGCCCCCCACCTCAGGGCTGACTCCCTTCCCCACCAGGACTGCGCATATGGCTCCAGTCTAGAGAAAGTCACGCAATGTTGAAAACTCCGGTCTTGACTCCTAAGGCTGTTTGCAGGTAGGAACTGGCTCTTTCTGTGTTTTTCATTCCCCAGTCCATGGTCCAGAGTTTTTCTCTTGCCCAAATACAATCCCACACTTCCACAGCCTCCTTTCTCTTTCCCTCGAAGGCGTTCCCCCCTCTCTGTGCCTATCCTGGCCATTTTATCTCTCCCAATTCATGAACACCCACCACTGTCCCTCCCGCCAAGCTGTCTCCATACACCCGTGGAGATGTTTCTGTCACTCTGTAGCTTGGATTCCCGGAATGCCAAGTGTTCTGACCTCAATACTGCTGTGTTTAAGGGACAAGGGCAATTCTGGTTCCCCTACTTCTCTGCCATCTTGACTCTCCTCCCCTTTTTTTGAGAGAGAGAGAGGGAGAGAAAGAGACAGAGCACAAGTGGGGGAGGGGCAGAGAGAGGGAGACAGAATCTGAAGCAGGCTCCAGGCCCCAAGCTGTCAGCACAGAGCCCGACATGGGGCTGGAGCCCACAAGCCACAAGATCATGACCTGAGCCAAAGTCGGACGCTTAACCGACTGAGCTACTTCAGGTGCCCTGAAGCTTACTTAAAAAAAAAAAAACGACATGGGGCGCCTAGTTCCTCAGTCGGTTAAGTGTTCAACTTCAGCTCAAGTCGTGATCTTGCAGTTTGTGAGTTCGATCCCGGCGTCGGGCTCTGTGCTGACAGCTCACAGCCTGGAGCCTGCTTCGGATTCTGTGTCTCCCTCTCTCTCTGCCCCTCCCCCATTCATGCTCTGTCTCTGTCTGTCTCTCTCTCAAAAAATAAATAAACATTTAAAAAAAAATGACAGGGGCACCTTGGTAGCTTAGCTTGTTAAGTGTCGGATTCTTGATTTTGGCTCTGGTCATGATATTGTGCTTGTGAGTTCGAGTCCCACACTGGGGGCTTGGGATTCTCTCTCTCTCTCTCTCCCTCTCTCTGCCCCTCCCAGCTCTCTCTCTCTCTCTCTCTCTCTCTCTCAAAACAAATAAATAAACTTAAAAAACAAAACAAGTGGCTTGTGAGGGGTCCACCCAGAGTGATGAATGTTGGTAACAGTGGCAGAGATAGTGGGATGTTCTCCAGCAGCCTTTCCTGCTCTTTCCACAACAATAGAAACCCTGACTTTCAGATGGACACTTGGCTGGCCAGAGTCCAGATAGGCTCCATGGCAACCTGTGTGGTCATGTGACCAATGCCAAGTGTCACATGATAGCTTCCTGGAATTTTACTTAAAGTTAGTTGACGCACGCTGGTGGGAGAATTAAATGAGGGAAATGTGTCCAAATCACATAGGAAAGAAGATAATGGTTGCCGCCTTTTCTCAGCTTCTTCATCTCTCCTTCTGCCCTGCTGCCTTAAATACAGATGTCTTTGGTGGAGCTTTAGTTGCCCCCTTGGGCTACGAGGATGGGGGCCCTGTGTTTGGGATGTTGAGATAGTGAACTAGGAAGACGTTGAGAATTTTGTGAGGCAGAGCCCCTGTAACCTGCCTTGGATTTTCATATGAGACGGAAAGACATCTTTGTTGTGGTTAAGCTATTGTTTCATATCTGGCCAAATCTGATCTTACGTGATACAGTGATGCTACCCTTTAGGAAGGGAAATTTCATAACCTAGTTCCTGGAAACTTACCATAGGGCTTAATCATCCTGAAGGACAAAACATTCCTTTTTGCTTTTAAAAGAGTGTCTGTGATGCAGTCTATTCCTGTTTTCTCCCATTCAGGTCCCCCAAAATGGAGAACAGTTGGTCGAGTCCTTACAATACCTCTTTGTATCATAAGATTTTTGTTTTTCCTTGATTTTATAGCTTTTTGTCAATCAGTGAATTTGGAACTCGAAGTAATTATCATTTTGCTCTATGAAAAATGTTCATAATAAATTCTTTTATTTGTAAGAGAATTAGCTGTACTAGGCTTGGGGTTCTAATTATGCCTGGGATTTGTTATTAGTGGATTACAGCAAGCTTGCTGTTAGTGAAATGAATAAGCTATTTCCCGAACTGTGAAGGGAGAGGGCACAGAGAGAATGTACTTCTCTGGGGGAGAGTCAGTAGGAAAGGACTTTCCCTGTGTGTGCAAGTGAGTGAGAGAAAGAAGAGAAGGAATATCTTCAAAGCAGAACACTTCCTGTGTTTAATTGCTGCCCTGTGTATGGCTTCCCAGGGAGCGGCAGATTCCTCTGGTGCGTGAAATTGGGGCCCGTGTCTGAGATGCCAGACACATTTCTGTGCCAGCTGTCTTTATACTCTGACTCATTCAAGAGAGTGCATCCCCTGCAAAAGTCACTAAAAGCACCCTTTAAAGGAAATGTAATTATGTTCATATTGAGACTTCCTTCATCTCTGTGCCCCACACCTTCAGATGCGCACTAACTGACTCACCTTTCTCCCCCTAAATAACAGCTTTATTGAGATCTAAGTAAGTTGCACTTACTGTACAACTCACCTGTTTAGAGTATACGGTTCGATGGTTTTAAGCATATTCACAGAGTTGTACACCCATCACCACAATCAATTTTAGAACATTTAAGAAATATATTTATTTCTGGGACAGAGCATGCATGAGCGGGGAAGGGGCAGAGAGAAAGGGGGACAGGGGATCTGAAGCAGGCTCCATGCTGTCAGTGCAGAGCCCGATGCGGGGCTTGAACTCAGGAACCCTGAGATCTTGACCTGAGCCGAAGTCGAACTCTTAACCGACTGAGCCACCCAGGCGCCCTAGAACATTTTTATCACTCCAGAAAGAACCCCTGTACTCACTGATCCCTATTTCCCTGCAGCTCCCTTTCCCTTCAACCCTAGACAACCCCTAAGCTACTTTCTGTCTCTAAGAACTTGCCTCTTCTGGACATATCAATGGAACGTCACATAAATATCATACAAATGGAATCATCCAGTATGTGCTCTTTGGAGACCGGCTGCTTCTCTCAGCATATGTTTTTGAGGTTTGTGCATGTGGTGGCACGGACCACAACTTCATTTCCTTTGTGGTCGAATAATATTGCGTTGTATGGATAGCACATTTTCTTTGTTCATCAGTGGATGAACTTGGGTTGTTTCTGCTTTTTGGCTGTGATGAGTAGCCCTGCTGTGGACATTTGTGTACAAGTTCTTGTGTGGACCTGTGTTTTCCTTCCTCTTGGGTACATCCCTGCAGTGGAATTGCTGGATGTGGTAGATGGCAGAATGTTCCCCTGCTTAGAAAGAAGAGACGGGGCAGAGGAATGGGTCAGTTTCTTTCCTTCTGGAGGGTATTTCGAGTCTTTATGCTGGAGCTGTAGAGGCAGGTTGCCAAGTTTTCAGCAGTGGTTGGGGACAGTGCTAACGAAGTGTTTTATAACAGGAAAAGTAGTCAAAATGAATTCCATCATAGAGATTTGGCTTAAGGAGCTGTTCTCATTTTCATTTTTGATCAGAGTCTATCAAGCAACATATGCTCTTTTTTTTTTAAATGTTTATTTTTGAGAGAGAGGAAGAGAGAGCGAGCACGAGTGGGGGAGGGGCAGAGAGAGCGAGGGAGACACAGAATCTGAAGCAGGATCCTGGCTCTGAGCTGTCAGCACAGAGCCCGACACAGGGCTCGAACCCTCGAACCATGAGACCATGACCTGAGCCGAAGTCGGGTGCTCAACCGACTGAACCACCCAGGTGCCCCAAGCAACATACACTATTAAGTCCTTTCTGGGTGTGGCCTAACCCACCCATCCACCCAAGGGTGAGTCACTTTTCCCTGTAGCCTGTAACCTCACTCCACAAAACTTTCCCAGATTCTACCCCAGAGCATTGGGTATGTTTGTAAACTCCTTACTTCCTGCATGCACAGCTCACCTAGAACTTTGGCCTTCTTTCTGATCTCATAACTTCTTCACTCATGCCAAGTTTTTTTCATGGATCCATCCCACTGGAGATGAGATAGTTTCCAAGGACATATTTTTGGTCTTTAAAAACAAATTTTTTTTTTTAAACGTTTATTTATTTTTGAGACAGAGAGAGAGCATGAACAGGGGAGGGGCAGAGAGAGAGGGAGACACAGAATCTGAAACAGGCTTCAGGCTCTGAGCTGTCAGCACAGAGCTCGACGCGGGGCTCGAACTCACGGACCGCGAGATCATGACCTGAGCCGAAGTCGGCCGCTTAACCGACTGAGCCACCCAGGCGCCCCTAAAAAAAATTTTTAATGTTTATTTATTTTTGAGAGAGAGACACACAGAGTGCGAGCGGGGGAGGGGTGGAGAGAGAGGGAGACACAGAATCCAAAGCAGGCTTCAGGCTCCAAGCTGTCAGCACTGAGCCCAACGCGGGGCTCAAACTCAGAACCGCGAGATCATGACCTGAGCTGAAGTCGGAAGCTTGACTGACTGAGCCACCCAGGTGCCCCACGTCTTTGTTCTTTGTTCTTTGCCATGTGTTGTCTCTTCCTGAGCAGATGGTGAGGTGCAGTGATGGCATCCTAGGCTTTGCAAGCTCCTGTTTAGCCTGGGGCTAACTTCCGGTTCTGCCACTTCATAGTTCTATAAACTTGGGCAAATCACTTAACCCCTCATTGCCTCAGTTTCTTCATCTGTAAAATGGGATTAAAGAGAACCTATCTTTTGGGGTGCCTCGGTGGCTCAGTTGGTTAAACGTCTGACTTCGGCTCAGGTCGTGATCTCATGGTTTGTGAGTTCGAGCCCCGCATCAGGCTCTGTGCTGTCAGTTCAGAGCCTGCAGCTTGCTTCGGATTCTGTGTCTCCCCCGCTCTCTGTCCCTCCCCCACTCTTGTTCTGTCTCTGTCTCTCAAAGAATGAATACACGTTAAAAAAAAACTAGAGAGAGAGAGAACCTATCTCTTGGAGGTCTTGTAAGGCTCAGGTGATACATGTAAAGCCCAGACAGCTAGTAAGTATCACTACATGCTGGTGAGGCGTGTCATTCTTCCCAGTGTTAGCACAGGATATCTGCTATCTGCATACATTCTGGTTATTCCAGCCTGGACAAACACTCCCACATACAATTGGCGGTGGCGGGGGGGGGGGGGGGGCAGTTTTGCCGTAGACTCATCTGGGCCGAAGAGCCTCTGCCCTTAGGTTTGCATCATGGTGGCAGCAGATTTTTTTGCCTGTGGGGCATGCCAATATTTTTTTAAGCTCGTTATTGATTCTCCTGGTTCTTTATAACAAAGGGAGGCCTTTTCATTTTATTGGAGCAGAGGAAAATCACACTGGTGTGATTACTTGTCCTGTTCCCTGAATTAATTGGAAGAAACCATGTCTGGCACCTTCGATCTCTCCAGCTCTCTCAGCTGATGCTAAGTCTGTGACCCTTCAGGATCCCTGTTGGCTGCCCTTCTGGCTGTCAGGGGGCCATCTCCAGGCTTGTGCTCACCCCCCCAGAGAAGGAGCGAGTCACCCTAAGTGGCACTGGCCTCAGGCAAAGCCAGGAAGTGCCTGTGCCCCATCAACCCTTCTGTTCAGTGGTTTTTCCTCTTGTTTGGTTCTCCTTCCAAGACAAGGTGTCTGTGTCAGCAAGGTGTATGTCAGGCAGGACAGGAGCCAAGGGCTTTTGTCCTATCTTCTCCGCATAGACACCTACCTGTGCTAGTTAAGGATGTTCCTCTCCGCCTGCTGTCACTGCTGGAAAGCAATCACAACATTCTCCTGCCCCCACCCTCGGTGTTAAAGGCCAAAAAACAACTTCAGAAATATTTGTTTTTAACAACAGAATTTTGGAAATAGAAAAGCTAACCCCTAAAGGTGACATTTTCAGCATCATACTGGCCTGGCTAGAAGTAGAGAGGTGTGTGTGTGTGTGTGTGTGTGTGTGTGTGTGAGAGAGAGAGAGAGAGAGAGAGAGAGTGCGCACAAATATTTCCCTTTCACTTCTTTAGTGTTTTTTTTTTTTTTGTTTTTTTTTTTTTTTTTTGAGAGAGAGCATGAGAGAGTGAGCCAGTGAGGGAGGGGCTGAGGGAAAGAGAGAGAGAATCTTAAGCAGGCTCCATGCTCAGTGTGGAAACCAATGTAGGGCTCGATCCCATGACTCTGAGATCATGACCTGAGCCGAAATCATGAGTCGGACGCTCAACTGATTCAGCCACCCAGACGCCCCTTACTTCTTTAGTTTAAAAACAAATTAAGTTGCACACATGTATTACATGATTCCCCCAACTCCACTTTACTTGGGGAAAGTGAATGTTGACAGCCTGGGATGGACCTTTCCACATATTCTTCTGTGTTCCTATAGAAATGTGTCACACTTTATCCTAATGATGGACATTCAGTTGATGTTTTCAATTTTGGGGTCACTGTCCATAATCCTTCAACAAACACACCTGAGCATACAGGCTTGTGTATTGACTCTTATTTGCAGGACAGTTTCACAAAAGTAGGACTGTTCAGGGTACATGCATTTAATGATAGCACAGGTTACTTTCTAGGTACCTATAGCAATTTGCCTGCCCACCCAAACCATGTCAAGATGTTTACATCTCTATACCCTTTAATACTGGGCATTGTAAGTTTTATTTTATTTTTGCCAAACAATGGTGGAAAAGGTTTTCTCCTTTTTATTTTAATTTGCATTTTTGCCATGCCCTTAGGATACACTGGGTCAGTGGTCAGGATTCTTTCTTGGAAGCTCACCCCGATGGCACCTTTAGGCCTGCTTCAGGCCTTTGAAGCCCTACTGGCTTCAGTTTTCTCCAGGCAGGAGCTGAAGAAGCACCTTCAGTGATCACAATGGATTTTAATCACGGAAGCTGACATGTGCCGTGTGAATCTAAAACTATCAAAAAGATGCTGCATTCATGTAAATGCCATTGGAAAGGTTACAGGAATGAGGGGGAAAGAATAGATAATGTGTGTGAACAGATGCTGTGGGTGTTTGGCTTCACCCCAGCTCTGCATTGGTCACCCTGTGGGCGTGCTGCCCTGCTCTGAACATACAGGAGTCTTTGCAAGAGGGGAGGACCTCCCTGCGGCTAGCATGTTGGATTTAGAGAGAGGAGCTTTTGGAGTGTTAAGGACTCCCCAGAGCCAGCAGCTTCCAAGCCTTTCTCACACTTTTCTGCTAAAACCAAGCCCATCTTCCTGCGTGTCTCCCTTTCGTGAGGTTTTTCTTTATTGTTATTATTATTATTTAGTGTTTATTTTTTTGAGAGAGAGAGAGAGAGAGAGAAAGAGAGCGTGAGCATGAGTAGGGGAGGGGCAGAGAGAGAAGGAGAGAAAGAGAATCCCAAGCAGGCTCTGTGCTGTCAGTGCACAGCCTGAAGTGGGGCTGGAACTCAGGAACTGTGAGATCATGACCTGAGCTGGAATCAAGAGTTGGACGCCTCACTGGCTGAGCCACTCGGGCAGCCCCTGATTGCTTAGAGGGAGGGAAGCAAACCACAAGAGACTTAAATACAGAGAACAGGCGGATGGGGGTCGGGGGTGGGGGAGAGGGGAAAGTGGGTGATGGGCACTGAGGAGGGCACTTGCTGGGATGAGCACTGGGTGTTGTATGTAAGCCAATTTGACAGTAAGTTATTTTTTAAAAATTTTAAAAATTGAAAATGAAAAAAAAATGACTATTTTTGTGAGATGGGTAAAACTGGAGGAGTGGGAAATTTGGGAAAGCAAGCCAGAAGTTTCGTTTGAGATACTTGTGAGAGTCCTAAGTAGGGATGTTGGGTGGACATATGGATATCTGGGTCTGGGGCTCAGATAAGAGGTGAGGTGGTGCAATAAATAGGAGAACCATTACAATTTAGGAAAGAAGGTCTGGGGTCTCAAAGTCTAGGGGGAAGATGACACACAGAGGGTTGACACTGAACCCTGATGTAGGAGGAGAAGCCAGCAACAGATACTGGGAAGTGGCCCGAGTTGTAGAAGGAAATCCAGGGGAGTGTATTCCGGACACATGTTACTGACAGTTCCTAATGTCCAAGGCCTTTGATCGGGCTGGTCGTCCCCTAAGGTAAAGTTGGATGCTGCACCCTGCCATCCCGCACCTCTAGTTTCCAGGGTTAGTGACCAGTGTGCCTTGACTACATCTTTATGTTCTTTTAGAGAACCACTTATCAGGGCAAATCACATTTTGCCGGCTGAGTAGCTAGCTACATTTCCTGATTTCCTTACTTTACCACTGGAAAGAAGGCAAGGTGATACACTTATTTTAAGGACTACTAATTGTTGGGTTTTGGTGTTTGTTATTTTTTTTTTTTTTCCAGGAAAGTCAAAGGAAGAGTTCTCAGAAGTTAACAGAACTGCATCTAGGGGGAAAATCTAAAAGATTTTGATTTTTTTTTTCTTTTAATTTCTTAAAGGAAAAGTAAGTAGAACACAACACTCTGAAGAAACATCATTTTGTGGTTGCTCAGTGAGTACTGTGATGCCTTTTGTGACTTCTAGAAATGTCTCACAAATTTATAGTTCCATGATGATCAGTAAAAGAAAGTTTAAAAATACTGATATTCACAAAGCATGAAAGTTATTTAACACTACGGATGAGTCAGTGTTGGCACTTTTTCAGACATTATTTCATTTTATCATTCCCATTCTGTAGATGAAAGAAACAGGACAGAGTCTATGCAATGTATCTAAATGGTGGACCTGAACACATAGCTTAAAACAAAAATGTGTAATCTCACAGTTTCTGTAGATCAGGAATTTGGGAATAGCTTAGCTGGGTGTCTCTGGCTGTGGGTCTCTCATAAGGTGACCTGCATATACTGTAGTGACCTGAAGGCTTGAGTGGTAGTAGAGGATGTCCAGGATTCCAGGGTTGCTTACTCACGGGGCTATTGGCAGGAGTTCTCAGTTCTTCACCATGTGGATCTTTCCATAAAACTGCTTCAGATTCCTTAAGATGTGTTAGCTGGCTTTTCCCAGAATGAGTGATTCCAAAGAGAATAAGACAGAAGTGGCCATGTCCTTTAAGAACTAGCCTTGGGAGTCTCAATGTCCTTTCTGCTATTGTCTTTTTGTTTACACTAGTTGGCCCTATTCATTGTGGGAGAAGTCTACACAGATGTAAATATTAGGAGGCAAGGATCATTGGTTATCTTGGAAGCAAGCTGCTTACCATAGGGGGCCTTAGGATACTGCTTTTCCCAGAAGACCTAACAATTAGCAAAAATACCTTTTCTTTGTACAAAACTTACATCTTCTTACCTGGAAGCAAGGAAAGTGTTGATGACTCTTCCAGGTTCCTTCCATCCATATGAGTATATAAGGTTTATTTGGTGCTATAGATTACCTTCTTACTCCTATTAAAGATTTTCAGAGTTCTTCATTAGAAAAATGACAATTTTATGTTATTTATCCTATTTATTTAATTGAAGTATAATTAACATACTCTGCTGTATTAGTTTCAGGTGTACAATATAATGATTCAACAATTCTGACATTACTCAGTGCTCATCACCATTCACTGTAGTCACCATCTGTCACCAAACAACATTATTACCATCTTATAGACCATATTCCATATGCTGTACTTTTCATCTGTATGACTCATTTATTTTGTAACAAGAAGTTTGTACCTCCTAATCATCTCTAGATGATCTCTAGAGGGATTTCACCCATCCCTCTACCCATATCCCCCCTGACAACCACCACTTTGTTCTCTGTATGTAAGAGTCTGTTTTTGTTTGTCTCTTCTTTTCTTTGTTCCTTTCTTTAGTTTCTTAAATTCTCCATAGGATTGAAATCATATATTTGTCTTTCTCTGTTTGACTTACTTCACTTAGCATTATATCCTCTAGGTCTGTCCATGTTGTTGTAGATGGAAATATCTCACTCTTTTTTTATGGCTGAGTAATATTATATATTATATATATATATTATACATATATATTATATATATAGCCCAGAAATAAACTGTATGTATACTATATGTATATCTATTATATATAATATATATAGTATATCTATTATACATAATATATGCACACACACAAGCCATATCTTCTTTATCTATTCATATGATGGATACTTGAGTTGCTTCCCTATCTTGGCTATTGTGAATGCTGCAATAAACATAGAGGTGCATATATCTTCTTGAATTAGTAGTGTTTTCATTTTCTTTGGGTAAATGTCCAGTAGTGGAATTACTGGGTCATATGGTATTTCTATTTTTAGTTATTTGAAGAACTTCTATTCTGTTTTCTACAGTGGCTGCACCAATTTGCATTCCCACCAATACTGTGCAAGGATTCCTTTTCCTCCACACCCTTGCCAATGTTTGTCATTTCTTGTTTTTTTTTTTTCTTTTGACTTTAGCCATTCTGACAAATGTGAGGTGATATCTCATTGTGGTTTTGATTTGCATTTCTCTGATGATTAGTGATATCGAGTGTCTTTTCATATGTCTGTTGGCCATTTGTGTGTTGTATTTTTTAGTTGGGTTATTTGTGGGTTTTTTGGTGTTGAGTTGTATAAGTTCTTTATGTATTTTGCATGTTAACCCCTTATTGGATATATTATCTGTAAATATCTTCTCCCATACAGCATGTTGCCTTGTTTTCTTGATGGTTTCCTTTGCTGTGCAAAAGCTTTTTATTTTGATGTAGTCCCAATAGTTCACTTGTGCTTTTGTTTTTCTTGCCAGGGGAGACATATCTAGAAAAATGTTCTATGGCCACTATCAGAGAAATTAGTGCCTATATTATCTTCTAGGACTTTATGGTTTCAGGTCTCACATTTAGATCTTTAATCCATTTTGCATTTATTTTTGTGTATGGTGTTAGTAAGTGGTCCACTTGCATTCTTTTGCATGTAGCTGTCCAGCTATCCCAGCACCATATATTGAAGAGACTGTGTTTTCCCCATTGTACATTCTTTCCTCCTTTGTCATAGATTAATTGACCATATAAGCATGGGTTTATTTCTGGGCTATTTTGTTCTATTGATCTATGTGTCTGTGTTTGTGCCAGTACTATACTGTTTTGATTATCACAGCTTTGTAGTATATCTTGAAATCTGGGCTTGTGATACTTTCAGCTTTGTTCTTTCTCAGGATTGCTTTGGTTATTTGGGGTCGTTTTTGGTTTCATACACATTTTTGTATTACTTGTCCTAGTTTTGTGAAAAACGTTGTTGGTACTTTGATAGGGATTGCATTGAATATGTAGATTCCTTTGGGTTGTATGGGCATTTTAACAATATTGGTTCTCCCAATCCATGAACTTGGAATATCTTTCTATTTCGTGTCATCTTCAATTTCTTTTCATCAAGGTTTTGTAGTTTTTGGAGTACAGGTCCTTTATTTCCTTGGGTAGTTTTATTCTAGGTATCTTAATCTTTTTGGTGCAATTGTATGTGGGATTGTTTTCTTAGCTTCTCTTTTGCTACTTCATTATTAGTGTATAGAAATGCAACAGATTTCTGTGTATTAATTTTTTATCCTGTGACTTTACTGAATCCATTTATCAGATCTAGTAGTTTTTTGGTGACGTCTTTAGGGTTTTCAATACATAGTATCATGTCATGTGCAAATGGTGACAATTTTATTTCTTCTTCACCAGTTTGGATGCCTTTTATTTATATTTCTTATCAGATTGCTGTGGCTTGGACTTCCAGTACCATGTTGAATAAAAATGGTGAGACTGAACATCCTTGTCTTTTTCCTGATCTTAGAGGAAAAAGCTCTCAGTTTTGCATCATTGAGTATGATGTTAGCTGTGGGTTTTTCATATATGGCCTTTATTATGTGAGGTATGGTTATTCTAAACCCACTGTGATGAGAGTTTTTGTCATGAATGAACGTTATACTTTTTTAAATGCTTTTTTTGCATCTGTTGAAGTGATCATAAGGTTTTTATCCTTTCTCTTGTTAATGTGATATATCATATTGATTGATTTGTGAATACTAAAATAAGCTTGCATCCCTGGAATAAGTCTCACTTGATTATGGTGAGTGATTTTTATAATGCATTGTTGAACCTCTCTGACCTCAGCTGCAGCAATTTCTTAATTGACCATCTCCAAAGGCAAGGGAATTGAAAGCGAAAATGAACTATTGGGACCTCATTGAGATAAAAAGCTTGTGCACTGCAAAGGAAACAACCATCAAAACATATCAGATAAAGGGTTAGTATCCAAAATCTATAAAGAGCTCACTGAACTCCACACCCAAAAAACAAATAATCCAGTGAAGAAATGGGCAGAAAAAATGAATAGACACTTCTCTAAAGAAGACATCCAGATGGCCAACAGGCACATGAAAAGATGCTCAACGTCGCTCCTCATCAGGGAAATATAAATCAAAACCACACCAAGATACCACCTCACAATGGTCAGAGCGGCTAAAGATGCTGGACTATAGATACAGATGCTGGAGAGGATGTGGAGAAATGGGAACCCTCTTGCACTGTTAGTGGGAATGCAAACTGGTGCAGCCACTCTGGAAAACAGGGTGGAGGTTCCTCAAAAAATTAAAAATAGATCTACCCTATGACCCAACAATAGCACTTCTAGGAATTTACCCAAGGGATACAGGAGTGCTGATGCATAGGGGCACTTGTACCCCAATGTTTATAGCAGCACTCTCAACAATAGCCAAATTACGGAAAGGGCCTAAATGTCCATCAACTGATGAATGGATAAAGAAGATGTGGTTTATATATACAATGGAATACTACTTGGCAATGAGAAAGAATGAAATATGGCCATTTGTAGCAACGTGGATGGAACTGGAGAGTGTTATGCTAAGTGAAATAAGTCAGGCAGAGAAAGACAGATACCATATGTTTTCACTCATATGTGGGTCCTGAGAAACTTAACAGAAGACCAGGGGGGAGGAGAAGGGGGGAAAACTTACAGAGAGGTGGAGGCAAACTATAAGAGACTCTTAAATACTGAGAACAAACTGAGGGTTGATGGGGGGTGGGGGAGAGGGGAAAGTGGGTAATGGGTATTGAGGAGGGCACCTGTTGGGATGAGCACTGGGTGTTTACGGCAACCAATTTGACAATAAATTATATATATATAAATAAATAAATAAATAAACAAATATTAAAAGTTTTGGGGAAAAATATAATACATTGTTGAATTTGGCTTGCTAATATTTTGTGGAGCATTTTTGCATCCATGTTCATTAGAGATAATGATTTGAGCATATAGTTTTGGCAGAGACATTGGCAGAGATACAATTATTTTTCATAGTGTTTTTATCTGGTTTTGGTGTCAGGGCAATGCTCACCTTGTAGAATGAATTTGGAAGCTTTCCTTCCTCGTCTATTTTTGGAATAGTTTGAGAGGCATAGGTTTAACTCTTCTTTAAATGTTTGGTAGAATTTACCTATGAAGCTGTCTGGTCCTGGACTTAATGTTTTTTTGGATTTTGTTTTTATTATTGATTCAATTTTGTTGCTATAATCAGTTCAAATTTTATATTTCTTCCTTATTCAGTTTTGGAAGGGTATATGTTTCTAGGAATGTATCCATTTCTTCTAGGTTATTCACTTTGTTGGCATATATTTTTTCATAGTATTCTTTTATAATCCTTTGTATTTCTGTGTTGTCAGTTGTTATTTATACCCCTTCATTTCTGATTTTATTTATTTGAGTCCTTTCTCTTAATTTCTTGAGTCTGACTAAACATTCATCAATTTTGTTAATCTTTTCAAAGAATTAGCTCCTGCTTTTATTGAACTTTTCTTTTTCTTTTTTAAAGTCTCTATTTCGTTTATTTCTGCTCAAAATTTTATTATTCACTTCCTTCTGCTGGCCTTGTTCTTCTTTTTCAAGCTCCTTTAGGTGTAAGGTTCCATTGTTTATTTGAGATTTTTCTTTTTTCTTGAGGTAGACCTGAATTGCTATAAATTTGCCTCTTAGAACTGCTTTCGCTGCATCCAAAAGATTTTGGACCATTGTGCTTTCATTTGCATTTGTCTCCATGTATTTTTACATTTCCTTTTTGATTTATTGGTTGGCTCCTTCATTGTTTAATAGCATGTTATTTAGCCTCCATGTATTTGTGTTCATCAAATTTTTCCTTTGATTGATTTCTACTTTCATATCATTGTGGCAAAAAAAAAGTGCATGATATGATTTTAGTTTTCTTGAATTTGTGGAGACTTTTTTTGTGGCCTAACATGTGATTTATCCTGGAGAATATTCCATCTGAAGTTGAAAAGAATGTATATTCGATTGTTCTGGGATGGAATGTTCTGTATATATCTGTTAAATCCATCTGATCTAGTGTGTTGTTTAAAACCACTATTCCTTGTTGATTTTCTTTCTAGATGATCTATACATTGATGTAAGTAAGATGTTAAAGTCCCTTACTATTTTTCTATTACTGTCGATTTCTTAATGTCTACTAATGTTTGCTTTATGGGCTTCCATGTTGGGTGCATAGACATTTACAGTTGTTATATTCTCTTGTTGAATTGTTTCCTTCATCATTATGTAGTATTTTTTTTGTCTCTTGATAGAGTCTTTGTTTTAAAGTATATTTTGTGTGACATAAGTATTGCTACCCCAACTTTCTCTTTACTTTCATTTGTATGATAGATGTTTTTCCATCTATTCACTTTCAATCTGTGTGTGTCTTTAGGTCTGAAGTGAGTTTTGTGTAG
The DNA here is from genome assembly GCF_007474595.2 of Lynx canadensis. Taxonomy (NCBI): domain Eukaryota; kingdom Metazoa; phylum Chordata; class Mammalia; order Carnivora; family Felidae; genus Lynx; species Lynx canadensis. Next base: position 63,012,610 of record NC_044308.2, read on the forward strand.
GGAGCATATATATGGGTCTTGCTTTTTTTTCCATTTAGTCACCCTGTGTCTTTTTTTTTTTCAATATATAAAATTTATTGTCAAATTGGTTTCCATACAACACCCAGTGCTCATCCCAAAAGGTGCCCTCCTCAATACCCATCACCCACCCTCCCCTCCCTCCCACCCCCCATCAACCCTCAGTTTGTTCTCAGTTTTTAAGAGTCTCTTATGCTTTGGCTCTCTCCCACTCTAACCTCTTTTTTTTTCTTTCCCCTCCCCCATGGGTTTCTGTTAAGTTTCTCAGGATCCACATAAGAGTGAAAACATATGGTATCTGTCTTTCTCTGTATGGCTTATTTCACTTAGCATCATACTCTCTAGTTCCATGCATGTTGCTACGAAAGGCCATATTTCATTCTTTCTCATTGCCAAGTAGTATTCCATTGTATATATAAACCACATCTTCTTTATCCATTCATCAGTTGATGGACATTTAGGCCCTTTCCGTAATTTGGCTATTGTTGAGAGTGCTGCTATAAACATTGGGGTACAAGTGCCCCTATGCATCAGTACTCCTGTATCCCTTGGGTAAATTCCTAGAAGTGCTATTGTTGGGTCACAGGGTAGATCTATTTTTAATTTTCTGAGGAACCTCCACACTGTTTTCCAGAGTGGCTGCACCAGTTTGCATTCCCACCAACAGTGCAAGAGGGTTCCCATTTCTCCACATCCTCTCCAGCATCTATAGTCTCCTGATTTGTTCATTTTGGCCACTCTGACTGGCGTGAAGTGATATCTGAGTGTGGTTTTGATTTGTATTTCCCTGATGAAAAGCGACGTTGAGCATCTTTTCATGTACCTGTTGGCCATCCGCATGTCTTCTTTAGAGAAGTGTCTATTCATGTTTTCTGCCCATTTCTTCACTGGGTTATTTGTCTTTCGGGTGTGGAGTTTGGTGAGCTCTTTATAGATTTTGGATACTAGCCCTTTGTCTGATATGTCATTTGCAAATATCTTTTCCCATTCCGTTGGTTGCCTTTTAGTTTTGTTGGTTGTTTCCTTTGCTGTGCAGAAGCTTTTTAACTTCATAAGGTCCCAGTAATTCACTTTGCTTTTAATTCCCTTGCCTTTGGGGATGTGTCGAGTAAGAGATTGCTATGGCTGAAGTCAGAGAGGTCTTTTCCTGCTTTCTCCTCTAGGGTTTTGATGGTTTCCTGTCTCACATTCAGGTCCTTTATCCATTTTGAGTTTATTTTTGTGAATGGTGTGAGAAAGTGGTCTAGTTTCAACCTTCTGCATGTTGCTGTCCAGTTCTCCCAGCACCATTTGTTAAAGAGGCTGTCTTTTTTCCATTGGATGTTCTTTCCTGCTTTGTCAAAGATTAGTTGGCCATACATTTGTGGGTCTAGTTCTGGGGTTTCTATTCTATTCCATTGGTCTATGTGTCTGTTTTGTGCCACACCCTGTGTCTTCTGATTGGAATATTAAGTTCATTTACATTTAAAGTAATTATTAATAGGTATATACTTATTGCTGTTTTGTTACTTACTTCATCATTGTTTCTATAGTTCTTTTCTGTACCTTTTTTCCCCTCTTGCTCTCTTCCTTATGATGGAAGATGAGGGGATAAGGGAGAACGGGAGGAGGGAGAGGGCGGGCGGGAGGGAGGGAGGGAGGGAGGGCGGGAGAAGGAGAAGGAGAAGGAGAGGAGAAGGAGAAGGGAGAGAGGAGAAGGAGAGGAGAAGGCAGAAGGAGAAGAAGAAAGAAGAAGAAGAAGCAGAAGGGAAGACGAAACAAAAGGAAGAAGAAAAACTCCTCCTCCCCTCCCCCTCCCTCCTCCCCCCTCCCCCCCCTCCCCCTCCCTCCTCCTCCTCCTCCCCCTCCCCCTTGTCCTTCTTCTTGTAAGTAAGCTCCACACCCAGCATGGAGTCCAATGTGGGGCTTGAACTCATGATGCTGAGATCAAGACCTGAGCTGAGGTCAGTATTTGGATGCTTAACCAACTGGGCCGCCCAGGTGCCCTAGATTCTGATTCCTTTCTTTTTCTTTCTTTTTAAGTTTATTTATTTATTTTGAGAGATACAGAGACAGATGAGTCGGGGAGGGGCAGAGAGAGCAGGAGAGAGAGAATCCCAAGCAGGCTCTGTTCTGGCAGTGTAGAGCCCAACGTGGGGCTTGAACCCACAAAACTGTGATATCATGACCTGACCCTAAACCCTAGACAGATGCATAACTGACTGAGCCACCCAAGAATCCCCTTAGATTCCTTTCTTTGAGAATGTACGTGTTATAGTTTTTGATTTGTGATTGCCTTTAGGTTCATAGATAACATTTTAAGTATATAGCAGTCTGTATTATATATGGTCACTTAAGTTTGGACACATTCTAAAAGCACTAAATTTTTAGTCTTCCTGCCATGTTTTATGTATATATCATATTTTACATCTTTTTTAAATTTATTTTATTTAATTAATTTATTTTTAAAATTTACATCCAAGTTAGTTAACATATAGCGCAGCAATGATTTCAGGAGTATATTCCTTAATGCCCCTTACCCATTTAGCCCATTTCCCCCTCCCAGAACCCCTCCAGTAACCCTCTGTTTGTTCTCCATATTTAAGAGTCTCGTATGTTTTGTCCCCCTCCCTGTTTTTATATTATTTTTTCTTCTCTTCCCTTGTGTTCATCTGTTCTGTCTTAAAGTCCTCATATGAATGAAGTCATATGATATTTGTCTTTCTCTGACTGACTTATTTCACTTAGCATAATACCCCCTAGTTCCATCCATGTAGTTGCAAATAGCAAGATTTCATTCTTTTTGATTGCCGAATAATACTCCATTGTATATATATACCACATGTTCTTTATCCATTCATCCACCGATGGACATTTGGGCTCTTTCCATACTTTGGTTATTGTTGATAGTGCTGCTATAAACATTGAGGTGCATGTGCCCCTTCGAAACAGCATACCTGTATCCCTTGGATAAATACCTAGTAGTGCAATTGCTGGGTCATAGGGTAGTTCTATTTTTAACTTTTTGAGGAACCTCCATACTGTTTTCCAAAGTGGCTACACCAGTTTGCATTCCCACCAGCAGTGCAAAAGGTGGTGGTATCTCCTTGTGGTTTTGATTTGTATTTCCCTGATGATGAGTGATATTGAGCATTTTTTCATGTATTGGTTGGCTATCTGGATGTCTTTGGAAAAGTGTCTATTCATGTCTTTTGCCCATTTCTTCACTGGATTATTTGTTTTTTGGGTGTTGAGTTGATAAGTTCTTTATATATTTTGGATACTAACCCTTTATCTGATATGTCATTTGCAAATATCTTCTCTCATTCCGTTGGTTGCCTTTTAGTTTTGCTGATTATTTCCTTCACTGTGTAGAAGTTTTTATCATAATGAGGTCCCAATAGTTCATTTTTGCTTTTGTTTCCCTTGACTCTGGAGACATGTTGAGTAAGAAGTTGCTGCGACCAAGATCATAGAAGTTTTTGCCTGCTTTCTCCTCAAGGATTTTGATGGCTTCCTGTCTTACATTTAGGTCTTTCATCCATTTTGCGTTTATTTTTGTGTATGGTGTAAGAAAGTGGTCCAGGTTCATTCTTCTGCGTATTGTTGTCCAGTTTTCCCAGCACCACTTGCTGAAGGGACTGTCTTTATTCCATTGGATATTCTTTCCTGCTTTGTCAAAGATGAGTTGACCATAACATTTGTGGGTATCATATTTTACAACTTTTTATTTTGTGAATCCCTTGACTGATTGTTATAGGTATAATTATTTCACTGCTTTTGCACTTTAACTTCCATACTAGTTTTGTAGGTGCTTAAACTACTACCTTTATTATACATTTACATTTACCTTTGAATTTTTTTCCTTTTATAATTTTCTTCTAGTTATGGCCTTTTCTTTCCACTCAAAGAATTCCATTTAACATTTCTTGTAAGGCTGTTTTAGTGGCGATGAACTCTTTTAACTTTTGTCTGGGAAACTCTTATCTCTCTTTTTTATTCTAAATAATAGCCTTTCTGGGTAGAGTATTCTTGGTTGCAGGTTTTTTCTTTTCAGCACTTTGAATATATCATGTCACATACTTCTGGCCTATAAAGTTTCTGCTGAAAACTCAGCTGATAGTTTTACGGGATTTCTCTTTTATGTAACTGTTTTCTTCTGATGTTTTTTAAATGTTTTTATTTATATTAGAGAGAGAGAGAGAGAGATGAGAGAGAGAGAGACCAAGCAGGGGAGGGGCAGAGAGAGAGGGAGACACAGAATCCAAAGCAGGCTGCGGGCTCTGAGCTGTCAGCACAGAGCCCGACGTGAGGTTGAACTCAAAAACCATGAGATCATGCTCTGAGCTGAAGTCGGACGCTTAATCAACTGAGCCATCAGGCACCCCTGATATTTTTTTAAATTCTCTCTTTATCACCCCTTCTTGCCCTTTTAATTACATGTCTTGGACCTCTTTGGGTTAATTTTGTGGAGGCTCTCTGTGCCTTCTGGATTCGGATATCTGTTTCTTTCTTCAGATTAGGTAATTTTTCAGTTATTTCTTCACTAAATTTTCTGTCCCCTTCTTTCTCTTTTCTCTTTCTGGGATCCCTATAATGTGAATGTTATTACATTTGATGATGTCACTGAGTTCCTTACCTATCCTCATTTTCTATTATTCTTTTTTTTTTTTAAGATTTATTTATTTTTGAGAGAGAGAGAGCACAAGTGGGAGAAGGGCAGAGAGAGGGGAACAGAAAATCTGAGGCATGCTCTGTGCTGACAGCAGCCAGCTCAATGTGGGGCTCGAACACATGAGCCGTGAGATCATAACCTGAGCTGAAGTTGGATGCTCAATGACTGAGCCACACAGTCTGCCCTATTCTATTTTCTTTTTGATGCTCAGCTTGGTTGCCTTCCATTATCCCATCTTCTAGGTCCACTGATCCATTCTTCTGCATACTCTAAATTGGTATCGAATCCCTCTAGTTTATTTTTGATTTTAGTTATTGAGTTCTTCATCTCTGACTTGTTCTTTTTTTATATTTTTCTATATCTTTGTGAAAGTCTCACTGAGATCCTCCACTCTTTTCTCAAGTCCAATGAGTATCTTTATGACCATTACTTTGAATTCTTTATCAAGTGTATTGCTTATCTCCATTTATTTAGCCTTTTTGCTGCAATTTTTTTATTATTTGTTCATTTTGGTACATATTTTTCTGTCTCCTCATTTTGTTTAACTCTCTGTGTTTGCCTCTATGTATTAGGAGGAAGAAAATGACAATTATAAATGTTGTAGTATGTCACTGTTTCCTTGATCATTGCATGTATGCTCACCTTTGTTTCCTTACTTGGGGCATTATTAAAATTTGTTGGCAATATTTACTAGCCAATGTTTGCCTTTATCCCATGGTATTTCAATGCTTACACCTTTATCAGAGTAATGTCAGGGGCAAGACTAATGGAAACTGGGACTTAATGAAAGTGAACAGATTTTATATTTTATCTTATTTATTCATCCACATTGAATCAGTGACACTGATTGCACTGTGAAAGCCAGTAATGTACAAACTCCACAAAGTGGAAAATCATTATATCACAGGATAGAAAAATCTTTCCCCTGCCTTTTGTTTTATAATGGAAAAATAAGAGGTCACATCTCCTCATTGATCTTAGTGCTTTAAACAAGCTAATAGTGTTTCATGCTATTTTACTTTGAACCAGCCAGAAAATTACATAATAAATAACTCCAGTGTTATTCATTATCAACTAGTATTAGAAGGAAAATGCATGAATTCAAAGCTGATTATTTATAAAATGTTCAAATGTTAGGAGAATTCTCCTTCCCTGTTTATTTGTGTCAGTGTGGTCACCATCATTATGACTCTTGGATTCTTGGAACATGATACAAAGCAAAGAAATCTTTTGTCCAGTTTTCAACAATGTGACTAATGAAGACCCAGGCACAGAAGACTTGGGTTGCCTTAAATAGTTCCTGGGAACACACATACAAAATAGGGCTTGGTGTGAGAGATAAATGGAATTGAAATCATTCTCCTTGTTCTTTTATTCTCAAAATTGCTCTTCTCCTCTTTCTCCATTCTTGCTTACTAGAGAGAGATGGAAGAGGAAAGGAGAAAAGGAGGTGTTAGGATTTGCTTTTTGAAAGGCATTGTTTTGCCCACCCATATGCACTTCATTACAAGTACTTCCAAAATCATGTTATACCTGCAAGGCTCTTAAATACAGCCTGTTGGCTTGTGCATTGCCTCACAAGGAACCATATCAAAGTTCAGGGTCTAATCTGAGGTTGTCTCAGTTATTAAGCTCCTTTCTTGTTACCCATGTGGTAGTCTAATTTTTTCTTGCTTTACCCTTCCCTCCTTACTATGAAGCTCTTGGCTCCTAGTATTTTGTCTGAACATTTATTCCATTTTTTATGTTGTCACTTGGCTTGATAGGCTGTGTGTAGTAACTCATCTTTTCAATGACTCTTGTCTTCTGTTCTCAATGTTGCTGTGACTTTAAGATCCATCGCTTCCTCATAGAGCCTTCCTTGCCTTGGCTGTCTGTTTTTGACCTTGTCCTGGATCTGGCAGCCTCCAGTTTTTGTCCCGTCTGCTGCCCTGGCTCTCCTAGTCCCAGCTCCTCACTCTACAAACACCCCTGTGTTGCTCACCTTCTCCTTTTCAGAGATGGGAGAGAGTGGTGAAGGGAACATGACAAGTCTACTGTAGAGCAAATTTAACCTCTCCGGTAATGGTAGAGTGGCCCCAAATCTGTTAGAATTCAAATCCATTCCTTGCTCTTCATCCTGTAGTCCCTCCCATTTCTCTTGTCTCTCCTAAAAGCTCAGCTACAGAAAAAGGAACGGAATTTTCAATTTTTAATCGATGTCTTTGTCAGACTGCACCAGATCATAAGGAGTAAGAGACTTCCGTTTCTGACACCTTATTCCTCCCTCTCACATCAGCCATGCTGGATCCTCATAAACTGAAGCAGAATCAGAGCTCACTTTCCTTTCTTAGTCCTCTAATTATCTTGCCCTTGTGTTCCCTGGAAATATTTCCAGCATCATTTTCTCTTTCAGACTGCATAATTATAGTTACTGGAACAGAGGAAGTAGGAGAATAGAGTACATGAGTATTCTGTGTACGTTCACTAGACTAATTATAGTATAGCATGATGTATCATTGTCAAATGCATCTCTCCCAAGCTGCTCTAATACTGTGTGTTGGCAGTGGGGAGATAGTAAACATTCAGCTTATTGACCAGAGGCAAGTTGCCATCATAGGTGTACCTTCAAAATTCAGTACACAGAAAAAAAGATTCTGGTGACTCTGATAAAGCAATAACAAACTTCAAGCTTCTATTTGTTCATTTATTTAGGTATTTATGAAGCAACTCCTAGGTATGAAAATGTGATTGGTGCTCCTGAGGGTCAACGGAATTTTCAGATAAGGTTCTTTTCAGGCTTCATAATCTTACAGTATTTTAGGGGAGAAATGACCCCTCAAGGCTAAATGCAATATGAGTGGTTCAGAAGATGTGGACCCTGCCTTTATAGATTACATGAACAACTTACATTTATTATTTATTTTGAGAGACAGAGAGAGAGCGTGAGCAGGGGAGGGGCAGAGAGAGAGAGGGAGACACAGAATCTGAAGCAGGCTCCAGGCTCTGAGCTGTCAGCACAGAGCCCGATGCGGGGCTCGAACCCACGAACCGTGAGATCATGACCTGAGCCGAAGTCGGACGCTTAACCAGCTCAGCCACCCAGGTGCCCCTACACGAACAACTTAATACAGGCAATGACTTCTTAGTGAGATAGCCTGTGTAGTAGATATTTAGGGCAGTGAACTACTTCATCTGCACCCAATCAAGAATGGCTTGTTTGGATGAAGATCCAGGGGGAGCATGCTTAATGATACTAGATAATTTGTTTCCTCCTTTTCTCTGGAAACTTTCTCCATATACTTATGGAGGAGGACCCTGTGCTTATTAAAGCGTTTTGACACCCTCACAGTTCTGTGGGACCAATGATAGAGAGACTCTTGGCATGGCTTTTTAGGGAATAATATACCTTTCAGGGAGGTTAACATTTTCTACCTGATTTACATGGAAAAAACTTGAGTTGTCAAATAAAGGAGAGTTTCCAACTTTAGACTCTGACTGTGTGTCTTTTCTTATACTGTGCATCTGTGTGTGTCTTGCTTTGTGTTAAGAGACGTGAGGGACTGAGCTAATTTCAGGGGCTTTGTGACTTCCACAATCACAAGAGAGCCCCTAGGATCATTTTGTCTTGGTTGTGTGCCACAGTTTGGACTTACCTCTTGGGATGCCATTGTTGCTAAAACCTACATGCGTTTGTTGTAGACTCACCTAAAATCCTTTGTGTGGCTTCTTAGGCGCTGACTGGATGAGGCTATTGTTGGAGTCTTTTTCTCTGTTCCTATGTATTACAGAAGTGAATCTTGTAATACTTTATCTGAATTATTCATTGTGGACAACTTCTAGGTAGAAATCATCCAAGGTTAGATTGGGGATATATATTTCATAAGATGCTTTTCACTCAAAGTAACTATTTAAAATTCACCATGAATTTTAATAAACTTACTGCATAGCTTCTTCCTGCTAATTCAATTCCTGCTTAATTTGAACCTCCCATATCATTTCAGAAAAACCCCTGGAATCAAATTAATTGTAACTAAAGTAACATAAATTTTTCATGCTAATAGAGATCAGCTTAAACAGAGTTGGGCCCATATTAAATGGTTTAATCACAAGTTATAGCAAATTGACTCTTCATCAGTGAGGAAGAGACTCACATTTTTAGACTGGGAGGAAGAACAAATTGTATTGAAAATCACCAGACACAGCTCTCTAGTGCAAGCTGGTTTTTCCATGACATTCTTTTTGGCCATAATTCTGATACCAGTGGCAAAAAAGCCATTTATCACCAGCCAGTGCTGATTGTCTGGGTAGCGGGAAGTTTACTCATGTAGATTAGAGAGAGGAAGTTTTTTTTTTCTTTTAAATCAGAATAAAATAGAATCCTTTTTAGAACTATTTAAACTTTTCTTTGGAAGTGTGAACTTTGACACTCAGCTTTTAACATTGGTGTCCCTGACCCCCAGGTCCACAGTGCTTAACAGTGTCTTTTTTTGAACCTTCCAGGTACCATTTGCCTTCTGTACACTGAGGAGTTTTTTTATTTCCCTCTGGGCTTTCCTTCCCTCTCCCTCTCCCTTGCCCTCTCTCTCAATCTTTCTTAGGAAAGGGAAATCCCTTGAAGGGTTTTGTTGGGGCAGCAGATTTAAGGATTCAGAGAAAAACATGGATTTGACCCTTAAATTTCCAGGCTCATTCCATTCCATCATGATGCCATAACTTTGGGTAGTAAGTGTCAGCAGCCAGAGGTCGTATCTTAAAGGGTAGTATATGATGTGGGGAAGTTTCGATTTGTTTTTTTCTTAATGTCAGTAGGGCACTGTTGAATGCTTTTGGTAAAATGAATCAAGTTGCTTTTGTACCTTGGCTGTTCTTTAAAATGGACTTAATGATGGGGCACCTGGGTGGCTCAGTTGGTTCAACGTCCGACTTCGGCTTAGGTCATGGTCTTGCGGTTTGTGAGTTTGAGCCCCGCGTCGGGCTGTGTGCTGACAGCTCAGAGCCTGGCGCCTGCTTCCGATTCTGTGTGTGCTCCTCTCTCTGCCCCTCCCATGCTCATTCCCTGTCTCTCTCTGTCTCTCAATAATAAATAAACGTTTTAAAAAAATTTTTAAATGGACTTAACGCGTCAATATCACACTAACTTGTTCTCTGGAATTTTTTTTTAAGTTTATTTATTTCGAGAAGGCAAGGAAGAGAGAGAGAGAACACGAGCAGGGAGGCATAGAGAGAGAGAGGGAGAGGAGAGAGAATCCCAAGCAGGCTCTGCACTGTCAGCAGAGCTCATCAGGGGGCTTGGACTCATGAACCGTCAGATTGTGACCTGAGCTGAAATCAAGAGTTGGATGTTTAACCGACTGAGCCACTCAGGTGCCCCTGGCATTTTTTTTTTTTTTAAACAACTCTTTGCAAAATCAGGATAATGAAACTACATACAAATCATACCTAAATAAAATGGAGCAATGCCCTCAATTATTCAGAGTAACTTTTACTCTCTTTCTTTCTTTAAAAAAAATTTTTTTTTAACATTTATTTATTTTTGAGAGGTAGAGAGAGAGAACAAGTATGAGAGGGGCAGAGAGAGAGGGAGACATGGAATTTGAAGCAGGCTCCAGGCTGTGAGCTGTCAGCACAGAGCCCCACATGGGGCTTGAACTCACGGACGGTAAGGTCATGACCTGAGCCAAAGTCGTACACTTAACCAACTGAGCCACCCAGGCGCCCCCAGGGTCACTTTTACTTTCTAGTGATAGTGGTAAGAAATCAAATAGTTTTTTTCCACTTTAACTAAAATTCTTAATTGCTCATCTATGAGCCTCTATGCACAAAAGGCTGCTTAGTGGCCATCTACTGGGAAGATGGTGGATAATGGGTAATGAGTAATGTTTTTATTTATTTTTATTTTATTATTATTATTTTAAAAATATAATTTATAGTCCAATTGGTTTACCTACAACACCCAGTGCTCATGCCAACAAGTGCCCTCCTCCATGCCCATCACCCACTTTCCTGTCTCTCCCACCCCCCATCAACCCTCAGTTTGTTTTCTGTATTTAAGAGTATAAGTAATGCTTTTAAACTATTTTTTTGAAAAGCAAATAATGAAGCATAATTATATCATCGTTTTGTTATTTGTAACATATCCTTGGCCAGAGAGCATTAAATTTTTTTTTCATAATGATAAATAATCTTTTAGTCAGACTAAGACACTGACTTTCTTTGTGCACGAGGAAGACAAAGAAGAAAGTAATTACATCAAAGAAAGAATCTGCTGAAAACCTAACACAATTTTCAGTTGGTTCTAGTTCCCTACATGTGTATTTTTACTTGTTCTAATATTATACATACAAATATGTATCATTCATTGTCATCTGATGTACTTAATATGAGGAATTTCTGTGCATATACATGCCTTTTTAGTGATCATTCTTAAAAAATTTTTTTAATCTTTATTTTGAGAGAGAGAGAGAGAGAGAGAGAGAAAGCAGGAGAGGGGCAGAGAGAGAGGGAGACACAGAATCCAAAGCAGGCTCCAGGCTCTGAGCTGTCAGCACAGAGCCCCGACATGGGGCTCGAACTCACAAACCGTGAGATCATGACCTGAGCCGAAGTTGGATGCTTAATTGACTGAGCCACCCAGGTGCCCCATAGTAATCATTATTGCAGTGTCTATAATATTTTGTTAAGTTTACATGAATTTACATAGCTGTTTTCATAGTGAACCCTTTAGGTTTCCAGCTCTTTGCCATTATAAAACATTATAGTTAGCCTCTTTTTGAATATAACTTTCCCTCTATTCACTGAATTTCTTAGGATGAATTTACACAAGTGAAATAACTGGGTCAAAGTCTGTGTATATTTTATTTTATTTTATTTTATTTTATTTTTTATTTTATTTTATTTTATTTTTATTTGAGTATAGTTGACAATGTTAATTAGCTTTAGGTACAACTTAGTGATTTTTGACAAGTTTCTGCATTATGCTATGCTCAAACAAGTGTAGCTCCCATCTGTCTTCATACATCGCTAGTACAATATCATTGACTCTGTTCCTTATGCTGTGTCTTGTATTCCCATGACTTGTTCATTCCATGACTGGAAGCCTGTATCTCCCACTCCTTTTTACCTTTTGCTCATCCCCTTACCCCCTTTCCCTCTGGCAGCCATTAGTTCAGTCTCTGTATTTATAGGTCTGATTCTGCTTTTTGTTTATTCTTTTTTTTTTGATTCCACATATGAGTGAAATCATATGTGGAATCTTTCTCAGTCTGAATTATTTCACTTAGCATATTACCCTCTTGGTCCATCCATGTTTTCCCAAATGACATAGTTTCATCTTTTTATGGCTGTATAGTATTCCTGTGTGTGTGATGTGTGTGTGTGTGGTGTGTGTGTGTATACCACATTATCCTTATCCATTTTTCCATTGAGGGACACTTAGGTTGCTTCCATATCTTGGTTATTGTAAATAATTCTGCAGTAAACACAGGGTGCATATATCTTTTCTTTTCAAATTAGTTTTTTCATTTTCTTTGGGTAAATATGCAATAGTGAATTATTGGGTCATATGATATTTTTATTTTTAAGTTCTTGAGGAAACCTCCATACTGTTTCCATGGTGGCTATACCAAGTTACATTCCCACCAACAGTGTGCAAGAGTTCTTTTTCTCCACATCCTTGCCAACACTTGTTATTTCTTGTGTTTTTTATTTTAGCCATTCTAATTGGTGCAAGGTGTTATCTCATTGTGGTTTTGATTTGCATTTCCCTAATGATTAGTGATAGTGAGCATTTTTTCATGTGCCTCTTGGCCATTTGTATGTCTTCTTTGAAAAAAATGTCTATTCAGGTCCTTGCCCACTTTTTTAACTTTATTTTTTAATTTAATGATTTATTCTTGAGAGAGAGAGAGAGAGAGACAGACAGAAGACAGAGCATGAGTGGGGAAGGATAGAGAGAGAGGGAGACACAGAATCCAAAGCAGGCTCCAGGCTCTGAGCTGTCAGCAGAGAGCCTGACATGGGGCTCGAACACTGATAGCACAGAGCCTGCTTGGGATTCTGTCTCTCCCTCTCTCTGCCCCTCCCCCACCCGCTCTCTTTCTCTCTCGCTCTCTCAAAATACATAAGTAAACTAAAACAGTTTTATCCTGGGGATCTTATTCTTTTTGGTGCAATTGTAAATAGGTGTTTTTTAAAATTTCTCTGCTCTTTTGTTATAGTGTATAGAAACGCTACCGATTTTGAGTATTAATTTTGTATCTTGCTGCTTTTCTGAATTCGTTTATTATTTCTGGTAGTTTTTTGGGTGGGGGCCTTTAGGATTTTCTTATTTTTATTCATGCTATAAATGACTGCACAAATTCACATTTGTTTCTTTTGTGATTATCTATAAATGAAATTCATTCTCAATTCTTAGATTCCATTTTGTTCTTCAGTACCTTGCAGTTTCATATAGCTCCCAGTTCATAATAAAATGTCGGCTAATAGTTGAGTGATTACCAGCATCGTCTTAAAATCACGTATGGAATTTTGCCTTCACAACAACCATTATTACTGTTTCTACCCGTTTACCTAATGAGGAAACTGAGGTTTAGCAAAGTTGGATCACGTGGCAATGATGACATGTTGGTAAAGATCTTCTGACTCCAAAGCCTGTGCCCTGATTAATCTCTTGCTGATTTCAGCTATAGATCATTGGATTTAAAAGCAATTAAATGGCAGTCACCATTATTTTTGAGATTTTTTTTTATTTTTCTTGATGAAACCATGCCAAGATCATTAATTCCTTTTTTGACTTTCTTGACCCTTTGTGGTTTTGAGTTCACTCTGGTGCCATGGTAAAATAACTGGACCCTGGGAACACAGAGTAGGCAGTCCAAAGTGGACTCAGATTCAAATTTCAAAAAGCTGATACTCAAAAAGCTATAAAAATATGATTTTGTTATTTTCAGATGAATTAAGAATTGGTAAAATGGAAGGTAGAGCTGAGAAATATCATCCAGTTGTCTGAAGAGGATGCATTGATGGAAAATATGAAGGAAATGTCAAGAGATACAACCATTAGAATGAGGCCTAATATAAGTTCAATACAAGTTTTCAGAAGGCCAGAAGAAAGAGAAAGAGGGTAGGGCCAAATTCAGACAGGCAGTGGATGAACATTTTCTAGAAGTAAGGAAAACATAAATCCTAGGATTGAGGAAACATGCCAAATTCCAAAGATTTTAGTGAAACTACAGAACTTTCAGCAAGCATATGGGGAAGCCAGCTCTCTCATATGCCTTTTGTGGAGGGTCATTTAGCAATATATATAAAAATGTGAAAGTCTTTGACTCAGAAATTCTGCCTCTAGGAATGTGTCCTCAGTAAATAATCAGTTTAGTTTCCAAAGATATATATATATATATACATATATATATACATATATATATACACATATATATACATATATATATATATACACATATATACATGTGTATGTATATCCATATATATGTGTGTATGTGTACACGTGTGTATGTGTACATACATGAAGTAAATTTGGGCATAACTGTAAAAGCACTGTTGCTTTATGCAGCTGTTTAAAACGATATAAATCTATTTTTATTTATTGCCGTAGAAAGACGGTTGGTATGGTGACAAGACCTAGTTAAAAACCAGTGTGAATAGGTTGGTCCCACTGGCATCAATGAAATTGTGTATATATAAGAAGAAGTTTGGAAGGATAAATACTTTAAGCTTACAGATGGTTGTCAATGGGTGGGTAATTTTTACTTTTTTATTATTTAATTTTACTATCTTATTTATTGTCTGAATTAAAAAAATTAACTATGTCTTCCCTTAATAACTATAAGACACGATAAGGTGTTTCACTTGGGAAACACAAAAAAAACAACCCCAAACAAAAATGGTGCCCTGAAGTTTTAGATCTCCCAAGTAATTAGAGCAGTCCTGATGGCCAAGGTATAATCCATATTACACAATATCAGAACTGTAGCCCAGAAAGCAAGGCTCTTGAGTTTCATTCTCTTTTGTTTCATCCTGCCTTCTCCTTCCCTGTGCAGCTTCCAATAAGGAACCATATTTTTCACTTTTTCCTCTTCTTTATAAAACAAAATATATGCTTTCAATGGCTAAATATAAACTCTATGGTGACTACATGAATGAGCTCATTTTAAAAACTGGAAATGAATGGATTAAAGTTAATTAAAATCTGTCTATCCTTTCTGTTTTGTCAACGATGGTGAGCAGCTGGGAAAGATGCCACGAGTCAACGAGCATGGATAATAAAAAAATTGGTGAAAGATGTCATCCTGTCTTGTATTTCTGCTCTGGTAGGAAAAGCTATTTCTACAGCTGTAGCTCAGCCTGTGTCCACAGGCCATGTGAGAAGCTGAGCGGCAGTCTAGTACTGATCATTGACCAGAGAAGGATTTCCTTGGGGGCTCTATAGAGGTTATAACTAGAGCTCAATGTGATTTGGCATGTTTTTGTTTCCAGTACTGGGGGAAAAGCTCTCTTTGAAAAAAAACCCAAAAACAATGGGTACTTTGGGGTGCTCAGTATGGTGAAGGCTGACAGTGAGTGACGGTGGTAGTGCTCCTTAGCTGTCATCAGAATTTAATACACATACAATAAAGGATTCCCAGGGCCCTTCAGGGTCTTATTCAGTTGGGCTGAGACACAGGAATCTGCATTTTAAAAGCTTCCCAGGTGATCCCAATGATTATGAAGATTTAGGAACCATAGGTCTATGGCATAGTAGGAGGTGTCTACTTCACATAGAATATTTATATTTCTTGGTGCCTGGCTCTCCTTTTTTCCCCCTTCTTTTCCTATTCTCTCACTTTAAAAAATTATGGAACATGTTATTTCTTGGTTTTCACCTATGTAAATCCTGTCTATATTTATGGGACTACTAAGAGGCTGTTGACCCTTGTTGACCCATAGCTTGGGGTCTGGAATCTAACCTAAATACTTCTTTGGCATAATGTGTGTGTGTGTGCTATCTGTCGAAATGTCCTGTAGATACTGTTTACCAGTATCTATTATCCTAAAGATGATATCTGGCTTTCACCCTAAAATTAGGAGACATAAAAAGCAAAACAAAACAAAAACTCACTGTCAAGAGACACAGAATCACAATCTTAACTCAGGTATGATCCAGATATTGAAATGATCACATAGAGAATAATTAAAAACTATGATAATCCAGGATAATCTCTCTATCTTAAGGTCAACTGAGCAGGAGCTTTAATTCCTCTTGGTCATGTAACCTAACATATTCATAAGTTGCAGGGATTAGGATATAGACATCTTTGGTGATGGGGCATTATTGGGCTTACCACATACCACATGTAATTAGAATCCCAGAAAGAGAAGTGAGAGAGAATGGGCAGAAGAAATATTGAAGAAATATTGACTGGCCAGGAATTTTCCAAAAATATAAAAGGTATCAAATCTAGATCCAAGAAGATTGGAGTGCCTGAACCAGGTGTATACAAACACACAAAGACGCGCGCACACACACACACACACACTCCTAGGCACATCATATTCAAACTGGTAAAAAACCAAAAAGAAAGACAAATCTTTAAAAAAAATTTTTTTAATGTTTATTTATCTTTGAGACAGAGAGAGACAGATCATGAACAGGGGAGGGTCAGAGAGAGAGGGAGACACAGAATCTGAAGCAGGCTCCAGGCTCTGAGCTGTCAGCACAGAGCCCAACACGGGGCTCGAACTCACAGACCGTGAGATAATGACCTGAGCTGGTCAGAAGTTCAACTGACTGAGCCATGTAGGCGCCCCAGAGAAAGAGAAAACCTTGAAGGCAGTTGGAGAAATGGACAGAATACACACAGAAGAACAGAGGTAAGATTTATGGCAGACATATTATCAGAAATATGAAATCCAGAAGATAATAAAGTGACATCTGTCAAGTACTAGAGGAAACTTCATTCAACTCAGAAAATTATACCCAGCAAAAATGTCTTTCAAAAATGAAGGAAGGGTGCCTAGGTAGCTCAGTTGGTTAAGTGACCAATTATTGATTTGAGCTCAAGTCATGATCTCATGGTTCATGAGACTGAGTCCCACATCTGGCTCTGTGCTGATAGTGTGGAGCATGCTTGGGATTCTCTCTCCCTCTTCTCTCTGCCCCTTCCCCACTCATGCATGCATGCTCTTGCATGCATGCTCTCTCTCTCTCAAAAATAAATAAGTAAACATGAAAACATTTTTAAAATGAAGGAAAGGGGCACCTGGGTGGCTCAGTTTGTTAAGTGACCAACCCTTAATTTTAGCTCAGGTCAGGTCATGATCTCATGATGGAGAGATTGAATCTCAAGTTGGGCTCTGTGCTGGGCATGGACCCTGCTTAAGATTCTCTCTCTCTCTCTCTCTCTCTCTCTCTCTGCCCCTCCCCATTCGCATGCGCATGCACACTCTCTCTTTCACAAAAATAAATGAAGGAAATTGAGGTGCCTGGGTGGCTCAGTTGGTTGAGTGTCCGACTTCAGCTCAGGTCATGATCTCACAGCTCGTGAGTTCGAGCCCTGCATTGGTCTCTGTGCTGACAGCTCAGAGCCTGGAGCCTGCTTTGGATTCTGTGCCTCCCTCTCTCTCTACCCCTAACCCACTCGCATTCTGTCTCTGTCTCTCTCAAAAAATAAACATTAAAAAAAATTAAAAAAAATAATGAAGGAAAAAGGGAGACATTCAGACAGACTGAGAGAATTATTAGCAGACCTGCTCTACAAAAATGTTAAGGGAAGTTTTTCAGGCATGAGGAATAGGATAGCAGGCAGAAACTTGGAAATACACAAGGAAATGAAGATCTCACAAAGTGGTTTAAGTGAAGATAAATAAAAAAACTTTATGTCTCATTTTAAATACTCTCAAAATTAATTGTTGAAAATAAAAATTTCAGCGATATATTTGGGTTTGTAATTTATATAAAAATACTGTATGACACTGGAAGTGCAAAGGTTAGTAGGAAGGGGTTAGGAATATACTGTTAGAAGATTGTTACACTACATGTGAAGCAGTATAATAGAATTTGAAAGTTAACTGTAATTAAACATGTAAATAGTAACATAGGGAAACCCATTACAAAAAATTTTTTAAAGTATGTAAAAGGCAATAGTAATAGAATGGAATCTGAAAAGTATTCAATCCAACATCAGGAAGGTAAAGAGGAAAAAAGGAACAAAGAATGGATAGAACAAATAGTAAACAAGTAACAAGATGGCGGGTTTTACTCCAACCATATTAATATTTACATTAAATACAAATGATCTAAGCACATCAATTAAAAGAGCCAGATCAGTTAAAGAAGTAAGAGTCAACTATTGGCTACCTATAGGAAAGCCACTTTAATAAAATACAGGCTAAAAGTCATTCCTGTTATTATCTGGCATGTTAATTAAAACATTACTAATAATTCATTTTACATAATTCTTTTAACCTAAGAGACTCTGTTCTTGGTTATTTTTTGGCTGCAAACTGAAGCTAAGAAGAAATTTAAAATTCCTTTCTACACAAAGTAGTTGTCTATTTTCGTTTCTTCTATTATGGAATAGTATTACTTGCGTAGATTTGCTCTTATATTACATGGTGTTTGCTGAGTATAAACATACTCTGTAGTCTTTCTAATCCTTGCTGATTCACTTTGGCCTCTCTCTTGGCTGTTTGTCTTCTCAGAATTTTTCTTATAATTTAACATTTGCCTCCGCTTTTCATTTGCTTTTTCAAGTTTCAGTTTTTAGAATATTCTGTGTGGTATGTTATTTTTTTATAAAAGCATGACCACGAATTTTCTTGCTGCTGTGAGTCTGGGGAAGCTGAGTGTTTTTAAAGAGCACTTTGTTTTCTCAGGAAGATTCCCAAAGGCACATTATTTTCCAAGTCACTTTTGGAATACTTTATTTTGGTAATTAGTCTCTTTAACACACAAGGATATTAGTTTCAAAGACGCCAAGCCTGTGAACCAGTTAAAAAGGACAGCCATTGTCAAAAAATTTTAGAGGCAAAATTTAGTTTGCAAAATATTTCCTGGTTAGTTCCTCAAGGTCTGTCAAGTACTGTCTGTGAGTAGTAGTTAATTGACATGTCTGCGTCTTCAACATCAATTATTTTTAAGTAGGAAGTCTACCAGGTAAAGAGAAATCTTTATTTATAGTTTAGATTGGGAGGAATGATAGAGCACAGTACTCCCAGGGAAAGTAGGTTTGTCCAAATGGTTTTGAGGGTTGTGAGTGTGTACCTTGTTGCTGTGCCCATAGCCTGGGCTTTGAATATTGTCATGGAATCTAGTATTAGAATATATAATGAGAATATATCAGGAGAAGTAATGGGTACAGAACTTGAATTATTTCCAAGGGGGATTAGGTGATTTATTTATTAAAAAATTTTTGTTTAATGTTTATTTATTTTTGAGAGAGAGAGTATGAGCTGGGGATGGGCAAGAGAGAGAAGAAGACACAGAATGCGAAGCAGGCTCCAGACTGAGCTGTCAGCACAGAGCCCCGACATGGGGCTCGAGCCCATGAACTGTGAGATCACAACCTGAGCCAGAGTCGGTTGTTCAACTGACTGAGCCACCCAGGCACCCAGATTAGGTGATTTAGAACATGATCTCTAAATAAAAAGTATCTCAAGGTTGAATAGTGTGTTACGTAAAACGTATACTTGTCCTTAGTGTGCCTTATGAAGCTAAAAAGAATCTAAAGTGCTAATAGGATGAAATGACCAAATATATAATTATCTTACTTGGTTATGTGTTTATTTGTGTGTCTGCATGTGTATGTGTATGCTCATGTGCTTGTAAGTGTGAGTGAGAATGTGAGAGAGAGTGTATATGTACACGCATTTTCTTATGTGTGGTCAATTAGGCATTGAGTGTGGGTGCTCCTTTCCCAATATTGTGGTCCGATTCAAGTTCTTAGAACCAAATAATTCAGTTTTTAAGTGAGGAGAGAGGTAGCTGAGAAAATGAGAGAGGTGGGAGGGTAGGAGAAAACCAGGAGAGTATAGGCCTGTGGAAGCCGCAATAGGGAAGTGCTCAAAGATGTGTCATTGCTGCTGGAGGTCTAGAACAGTACACACCTGTATGGTAGCCTCAAGTTGCTATTGAGGACTTGAGATGCGACTAGTGCAAATTGAAATGTGTTGTAAGCGTAAAATAAAATGTACACCATGGGCACCTAAATGAATATGATATTATATGGCAATTATGTTTCAGTTTAAAAAATGCACACCCGGCATGCCTGGCTTACTCAATTGGTTAAGTATCCAGCCCTTGTTTTCAGCTCAGGTCATGATCTTACCGTCGGTGCCCCATATTGGATTCTTCTTTAACAGTGCAAAGCTTACTTGGGATTCTTTCTCTCCCTCTGTCTCTCCCCAGTTTGCTCGCTCTCTCTCTCTCAAAAAATTAAACAAACAAAACAACAAACACTGGAAAAGCGCATACCAAATTTCAGAAACAGGTACAAAAACAAGAATGAAAAGTATTTCACCAGTACTTTTGAAAAGTAATGATTACATGTTGAAATGATAATGTTTGGGATATACTGGGTTAAATAAAGTATGATCTTAAAATGTTACCTACTTCTTTTTTATTTTTGAAAAATATGGCCACTAGAAGTTTTAATGGCACGTATGGCTTGCGTCCTATTTGTCTTGCAGAGTTTGGCAACATGGAGGTTGTTCGCAAACTTGGTAAAAGTAGGCTGCGTGAGATTAAGTAATGTGTAGCAAATTCTTTATACTCAGATGAGACCGAATCATTACCTTATACTGTTAAGTCTAAAGTTAAATAACAACAACTTACCACTAAAATTTCTCCTAGACTTTTGGTGCGTACATAAGTGATTTAATAATTTTACGCACATTGACAATGTAATATGTAAGTATTTAATGATTCTTTGAAATAAACTCTCAAATGGCTTTTCAATCTTTTTTTTAACCGGTTTCTTTTTTTCCTTTTTGTCTTCTTTCTTTCTTTTTATTTAATTTATTATTTTTAATTTAAAAACTTTTTTTTTTTTTTTTTTGCATATCTGGCCAGGAAACTTCATGGTGTTATGGTCAACTTGCCGCACAACCGTGTTCAAATCTGTCACCAACAGGTTCATTAAAAACCTGGCCTGCTCTGGGATTTGTGCCAGCCTGGTGTGTGTGCCTTTTGACATCATCCTTAGCACTAGTCCTCACTGTTGCTGGTGGATCTACACCATGCTCTTCTGCAAGGTCGTCAAATTTTTGCACAAAGTCTTCTGCTCCGTGACTATCCTCAGCTTCCCTGCCATTGCCTTGGACAGGTAAGATCAGGTAGCCAGGGGTTCACATTTTTTTTTTTTTCAAAGTGCATGGAAATATTAGCATCACAAAGCAAAATGGCCAAATAGTCGGTGTTCCACACTTTGCTTTGTAGTCTGCTTGGGGTCAAGTGAAAGAGAACGAACGTTTGAAACAGATGACTCACAAAAGTCATGGTTGATTTCACGGCAGCTACAGAAAATAAGACCTTTGGAGGAAGATGTGGCATTTGTGGGGGATACATCATGAAGTTGCTGGGGCAGGACTGGATCATGATGTTGCTTCAGCTTGGTTGGAATTGGTGGCATTGGCGTTGCAATTTGTAGTAGATTGCGCACCTGATTGATAACTCTGCAATTAGTGCTTTTTGATGTAGGATGAAAATGTTTCTGGAAGAAAAAGGGAACAGTCCAGTGGTTATTTAACAAATGACTGTATAACCAGTTGGAGTCGGCAAGACAACGGCAGAATTCCTCCGGAGGACTTATTTCCAAGCCTTTATACTGTGGTGGTGGTTGTTTTCTCTTCCCATCCTCTTTGTAAGGGTGTTCATTTGGAAATGAATCATATTTTAGCTACTGCCATCATACATAATTTGATCAAATTCATCAGGGTCAAGTGTGAAGATTTCAGTAATCAACAGCTTCCTGTCTTCTCTTTTTGTTGATAGCACTTAGTGAAGACCATTTCAGATAATAATACATTTTAGAGAATAGAACTAAACAAGCAGACAAAAGCTGGAAAGCATTTTGCATCCATGAGTACTTTCGATTTCAAGATTTACAGAGAGGAAAAGTTCCTGAGGGGAAGTGTTGGCTCTCTGGCTTTATCCTCATTGATAAATTTAACTACATTTTGGATGAATTTGGAATTTTTAAACTCGTTGTCCATTCAAACACACTTAATTCCTTAATGATCTATGAGGGCATGGATTACAGAACCAATCTGTGGAGTCACTTCAGCCTCAGACCTGGAATTCTGATTGAATCAACTGCCCAGGGTCATCTGCATGGAAGGACACGAGTCACACAAGTCCCCAGTGTACTAAGAGGAGTCATTGACTTTGCGGGTAAGAGAGTGGGCTCTGGAGCCTTAAGTTAGCTTTAAGTCCTACGCACACTGCTTTTTTGCTGGGTTGCTTTGGGCAAAGTGGCTTAACCTTTCTGAGCCTAAGGTCTCAGTAGTAAGAAAAGTTAAGTGAATATTTATGGCCTGTGCTTGGAAAGGCTGCACCAATACTTGTTTATCATGAGGTTTCTCTTTTGATTGGCACAGCTTTCCTTAGATATATTGTCTGCAATTATTTTTACCGTCAGATCTTGCTAGGAAACCACTCTAGCTCTTTGGGAGTTTATCACTAGAATTTCACCATCTACAGGGTCAGCAGAAGCAGGTGACAAAGCCAAATGTCACAGGCCAGGGTGTTTTTGTGTCTGCATTCCTGTTCATAGGGGTCAGTAACCCAGCAGATGCAGCTAATTGTTACTTTGTGGGTATCTAGACTCCGTAGGCAAGACTTTTCTATTTTCTTAGAAGAGAAATCAGAAATCTGGAGTTTTACCATTTTTTATTTTTTTTAAGATTTTATTTTTTAAATGACCTCTACACCCAACGTAGGGCCTGAACTCATGACCCTGAGGTCAAGAGTGGCATGCTTTACCAACTGAATCTGCCAGGTGCCCTGAGTTTTACTATTTTTAAATGTTGGCAACTAATTTTCATTCAAAAAAGATTATGTGCGTCACTCAATTCCTTCAGCAAGCTGAACGTGCCCCATGTCATGCCATTTTGCCGTGCGTGTCTCTTCCATGCTCAGCAAGATGTCTCTGAATATCTGGAAAGTGCCATCGCACAGCCCTGGAATCGAACAGGGTAAGGTTGGAGTGAAAAGTCCACTTATAGCCGGGTGGATGCCCTAATGCATTTTGTGTTTTAACTATTCCATGTTCACAGCAGGGGTCCTTCCCATGCTCCTTCTGCCACCTGCTCGGTGAGGTCTTCCGTCTTCCGTCTGCGAGATGGGCTTTTCTTTGTTTCTTTTTTTTTTTTAAATTTTTTTTTTTTAACGTTTATTTATTTTGAGACAGTGAGAGACAGAGCATGAACAGGGGAGGGTCAGAGGGAGGGAGACACAGAATCCGAAACAGGCTCCAGGCTCTGCGCGGTCAGCACAGAGCCCGACGCGGGGCTCGAACTCACGGACAGCGAGATCATGACCTGAGCCGAAGTCGGCCGCCCAACCGACTGAGCCACCCAGGCGCCCCGGGCTTTTCTTTCTTGAAAGTGGTCTTCAACCGTTTTGTGGAGATACTATTTACATGTCATAAAATTCACCCATTTTAAGTGTACAAGTTAATGAATCTTCGTATTTTTACAGAGAGGTGCAGCCATCACCGCAACTGACATTTAGAACATTTCCATTACCCTAAAAAGAAACCTCCTGCTCGCTTACAGTCACTTCCCTTTCCCACCTATGGACCAAGGCAACCACTGACCTACCTTCCATCTCTCTTTGTTGCTTTTGTGGACATATCTTATTGTGGAGTCATTCGACTTGTTGTTTTGTGTCGAGCTTCCTTCACTCAGCTTAATGTTTTCAGGGTTCATCCATGCAGTAGCTTTACGGCTTCATCCCTTTTATCCCCAGTTCTGTTGAGATATAATTGATGTATAGCAATGTAGAAGTTCAAGGTATACAGCAGAATGACTGGGTTTACGTATATTGTGAAATGATTGCCAGAGTAAGTTTAGTTAACATCCATTGTCTTGTACAGAAACTCCCCGACCCCCCAAAAAAGAAAAGAAAAAAATGTGGTGTTTTTCCTTGCGAGGAGAACTCTCAGAATCTACTCTTAAAAATTTTGCTCCATTCTTTTTTTTTTTTTTATTGTTGAATAAAATATTCCCTTGTGTGGATATGCCCATGTTTTGTTCACCATTTACTAGTTGACAGCATCTGGGTTGTTTCCACTTTCTGGCTGTTGTGTATCATGCTGCTATGAGCCCTGGAAGATTTTTTACAATAGGATGCAGTAAGAGTGTGAACACAGGATTCTGAACATGTTGCCATCGTGCCTGGAAGCTATGCAGTAATCCCCGAGGGTTGGTTCTGGGCCCTCAGTGTTAGACAAGAAAATATGTAAACAATAAGAAATCCTTATTTCTTTTCAGCCAAAAATCTTATTGTATTTTTGCTATGATTTAAAAAAAACAAAAGTACATAAGTCGTTGTAGTAGGAAAAAAAAGACTGGTAAAAAAATCCTATTTTATTATACAGAGAAACAGATTACTGTCAAGTGTAAGTAGGGCGATTGCATGAAGATGAAGGGAAGACCATCCTTTCTCTCACTTCTTTCTCAGATATTTGTGTCATAGCTCTGAGTCAGCCAAGTTAGTTTGGGCGGCCACTTCCTACATCATCTTCTAGTGATGTAAAATTAACAAAATGATTTATAGTGAGCCCGTGTGCTTTTCTAATACACAGTGGGAGCCTGGTCTTGTTACCTGTCAGTTGCTAAATGGGAATGTGTTCATGTGTGGGCCCCCACACACTTTACAGTGGACTGATGAGTTGTGATTAGAAATGTATGCATACTCAGAGAAAGACATTGAGGGCATGCATAACTCTTTGTTATGTAATTCTTTCTCTTTCTTTCCCTCCCAGAAAGAGATCTAGAACACATTTCACCACATTCCATCCGTGCCTGATCATCCATGGTCATATGCTTACATCGTATCTCCCTCAGCCTGGAACATTCTCCCCCCAGCCTGTCCCCTGCCAGACTCCACCACAGTGCCACCTTCTGTTGACATTTTCCCAGGTGCTCCTTTTCCAGTACCTCCTTTGTGCACACCTCTAGAAGAGCCATCATCTCCTGTCATAATTGCTCATCTGCATGCCTTTTTCCGCATGGAGTTTAGGCATGTTCCTGTGTGTCTTTTCAACCTTTGTAACCCAGTGCCTGGTGCAGTACCTGGCATATAGGTGGTGCTCAGAGATCCTTGGGCAGAGAGGCACGCATGTTATCTGACCCCATAAGTGATGAATGTTAATAGAGGTGGAAGGTCGACTCCAGCTTTAGCTGACCACAGAGACCTATGCTCACCATAGGTCTGATGGCTGGTGGCAGCCCTTCATGACAGATATGGTTCTTAGGGTCTGAAGAAGTACTCAGTTTCCCTAAATCGTTGGTGATATTGAAACATAGTGCTTTTTGGGGCGCCTGGGTGGTGCAGCGGTAAGCGTCCGACTTCAGCCAGATCACGATCTCGCGGTCCGTGAGTTCGAGCCCCGTGTCAGGCTCTGGGCTGATGGCTCAGAGCCTGGAGCCTGTTTCCGATTCGTGTCTCCCTCTTCTCTGCCCCTCCCCCGTTCATGCTCTGTCTCTCTCTGTCCCCCCAAAAAAATAAATAAACGTTAACAAAAAAAAATTAAAAAAAAAAAAGAAACATAGTGCTTTTGCAGTTCTGATCACGTTAAAGCTTGAAGGAAGAAAGGGCTGATCTGATTTTAACAAAAATCTAATCGTGCAGGCATTTTAGACGTAATGTTCTTAGGGTCACTGAGTGATTATCATGGGAACAATGGCTATTGAGCAGGAATAATTTTTGTCAGTTGAATTGATTTTGTGCAAGGACCCTTGTCAGAGTCCGTCCTTCACATGGGGCTCATCTGCCCTGGGCGGCTTGTAAATGCTAATGATATCCATGCGTGCACTGTGGCCCAAGGCTGCTTGGGTATGTCTGTACACAATTTCTTTCTCTTAGTGGCTTTGAAAATTGCACTTACGCTCTTCTAGCCTTGTAAAATTTTTTTACAAGTTACCCTTTACCGTTAAATTGAAAAATAGATGTCTTTACGTAGAGGGAGACATCCTTTATATTGAAGGCACTCTTTGGGACCTAATGCTAGTGGCAATATTTATAACTAGCTATGAAATGAAATGATTTACTTGTTTTCCTTATAGTCTTGAGAGTCCTATATGACAGGGCTCTTCTCTGCTCATTTTTTGAAAAGGTACTTTTTTTGGCCTAGTGTACTTCTATTATGTGGGAAAGTCCTCAAAACTTAAGGTCTAACTCCTTTTTTTTTTAATGTTTTTTTAATCTTTATTTATTTTTGGGAGAGAGAGAGAGAATGTGAGCAAAGCAGAAACAGAGAGAGAGAGGACACAGAATCCAAAGCAGGCTCCAGGCTCTGAGCTGTCGGCACAGAACCTGACCTGGGGCTAGAACCCACGAAACCCCAAGATCATGACCTGAGCTGAAGTCGGACGCTCAACCGACTGAGCCACCCAGGCACCCCAACCTTTTTTTTTTTTTTTTTAACTTAAAAAAAAATGTTTCTAAATTTATTTTTGAGAGAGAGTGTGGCAGGGGAGGGGCAGAGAGAGAGGGGGACAGAGGATCCAATGCAGGCTCCAGGCTGAGAGCAGGGAGCCCGATGCGTTACTTGAACTCACGAACCGTGAGATCGTGACCCGAGCCGACGCAGGAGGGTTAACCAACTGAGTCACCCAGGTGCCCCAAGGTCTGACCTTCCTAATTCCTCCAGTGGTCCGTGTATCTTAGGCAGGATAAAAGAACTTGACTCATTTTTCCCCCTCTCGCCTACTTTTGGTGATGTAGATTCCCCAAATGTAAACAGTATCTTCTCCTGTGAAATGAATTTTTGCTTGCGCATTTTGCAGGTACTACTCAGTTCTTTATCCGCTGGAGAGAAAGATATCTGACGCCAAGTCCCGTGAACTGGTGATGTACATCTGGGCCCATGCCGTGGTGGCCAGCATTCCTGTGTTCGCAGTGACCAATGTGGCCGACATCTATGCCATGTCCACCTGCACCGAAGTCTGGAGCAACTCGTTGGGCCACCTGGTCTACGTGCTGATCTATAACATCACTACCGTCATCGTGCCAGTGGCTGTGGTCTTCCTCTTCTTGATACTGATCCGACGGGCCCTGAGCGCTAGCCAGAAGAAGAAGGTCATCATAGCAGCTCTCCGGACCCGCAGAACACCATCTCTATCCCCTATGCCTCCCAGCGGGAGGCAGAGCTGCACGCCACCCTGCTCTCCATGGTGATGGTCTTCATCTTATGCAGTGTGCCCTACGCCACCATGGTTGTCTACCAGACTGTGCTCACGTCCCCGACACGTCTGTCTCTTGCTGCTCACTGCCATTTGGCTGCCCAAAGTCTCTCTGCTGGCGAACCCTGTGCTCTTTCTTACTGTGAACAAATCCGTCCGCAAGTGCTTGGTAGGCACGTTGATACAGCTGCATCACCGGTACAGTCGCCGTAATGTGGTGGGCGCAGCGGGTGGGGTGGCCGACGCCAGCCTGGAGCCCAGCCTGCGTTCGGGCAGCCAGCTCCTGGAGATGTTCCACATTGGGCAGCAGCAGATCTTTAAGCCACGGAGGACGAGGAAGAGAGTGAAGCCAAGTACACTGGCTCAGCCCGACCTCCAGGCCAAGGAGATACTTAGCACCTGCCTGGAGGGAGAGGGGGAGCCCCAGTTTGCGCCTCCTAGGCCGCTCCTGGGCGCGGCGGACTCTCTATCCCAGGTGGCGCCAGCGGCCCCGCAGAACCTGAAACATTGCCGACAAGTATTGTCTGCAATTTGGCTTTGGGCCTTTCGAGTTGCCTCCCCAGTGGCTCTCGGAGACCCGACACAGCAAGAAGCGGCTGCTTCCCCCCTTGGGTAACACCCCAGAGGAGCTTATTCAGGACAAAGATGCCCAAGGTAGGCAGGGTGGAGCGGAAGTGAGCAGAAACAATAAAGTGAGCATTTTCCCGAAGGTGGATTCCTAGTAAGGATTGTAAATCCCTGGAAGCAGCAGGGAGCTCCCGCACCCCTGCCCTCCCTTCACTCTGGCCGGCCCTGCGATTTGTGTGATCTCATTGCAGCCAACTACGGGTTGACTCCTCCTGTGTGGGCCAAATGCTTTTGGAATGAGAGGGAAACCTATACAAAATCAATTGTCCTCTTTATTGAGGGAGTATATATACTTATCTCAGTGATGTGTGTCCTTGGTATAAAGTTGGCGTTCCTCTCTGTGGAGACAAAAGCTGGACGGTGTGGAAAGGGCCTTGCTTGGAATGGGCCCTCCATGTGCATTTTCTGAGGACCCAGCAGAAATATAGGGAGAGAAGAACATCCGTGAGCTCAAAGGGAGTAGGGGCCCTCTGTGGGAAGCCCAAGATAATTATGGAGGGATGTGGCCACAAAGAAAATGCCCATTTGATTCACTCAACTATGACAAGTATTAAAAATGTTTAATATTGATCTGTATCTTCAGGGGAGATAGGGACTTGGCATTTGACACCTGACACCTTTTCTCTAGAAGGCCTGATCTTATGACTCAGTTTCTCCTGAAGCCCTTCGTCTCTTTCACTGGGCTGTAGACAAGGAATGGCTATCCCACCCCCATCCAACAGACATGGCAACCGCTGTGCCAGGGGGTGAGCGAGGAGATACTCTCTTGATTATCTTGACATTCTTCTAACATCACTGAAGCCTCAGAAAATTATGTCTGCAGTGCTGGTTGGAAAACATTACAAGCACTTTACCAGGTCTTGCCCCATTAAATTGCATTTTTCAACCAAGGGGAGAGAAGCTAAGAGGTAGAGAAGAAAGACAGAAATGTCCGTACCCTGTAGTCTTCTCTCTTCCGATGTTGATCTCGTGTGAAAGGGGCTATGTCGCAATCAGTAGAAGTGAAGTGCATTGAAAAAGATGATCTTGTGCAAACTCTCGGGATTCAGAGGTAATTAAAAATGCAGAGTTAGTGTAAACTGGATCCTCTGGAAACATCAAGCTAAAAATACTTGATTAGGAAAAGGGGATTCTGCCCAAAAGAGGGAGAGAAGTCTGACAAAGATGGCTTCCTTCTGATAAGGACTCCAGAACCCGGGTGGCCAGTCTCGTTTTCAGTCTCTTTGCACAACTATGGTTCTCCCTGCGTTGTGGACACAAAAGAGGAACGGGACAGGGAGAAAGATTTAATCATTTTAAATGCCAAGGCAGCACATAGCCCAGGTGAGCTCTTCACTTCCTCTTTTCCGGCAGTTTTAGCAGGAGTCCAAGGGCATAGAGGAGGAGGAGGACAGTGTCCTCAACAGGTTAGCCTCCTGGGGGCTCTTATAAGCAATTCAAGTCCGTTTTGGGGTAGATGCACCAGGCTGAATTCCAACCACAGGTGACACTCTACTTTTAATGAGGGCAAATCAAGTGCCAGCTCCACTGTTCTCTCTAGGACATTTTGTTCTTGTTAATAGTATGTGGGGAGGACCATCCAGTGCCTTGAGCAAGCTTGAGTGAAAGTAGACATTCTCACTGGCAACCTTCCTTCCGATTCCAAGGGCAGTGGTCCTCACGGAACCCCTCCTTTAACCACACGGGCCTCCTGGCCCTCGGCGGAAGCTCAGACTATGTGTGGGGAGTTTCTTGTGATGTCTGGTGTGGTGTGGTGTCTTGTGATTCCAGAGTATGAACCCAAAGTCCCTTCCTCGGAAGAGGGAAATCCTCCCTCTTTGTGTTTTGTCTCCTTGCAGTGTCGTGCGCTCTTAGCACAAACAGGGGACTGCCACATCCTCTCCGTGTGCCCCCTGCCCCCAGCCCTTTGTGCATGCTATCTATAGCTTCGTGCCCTGGTAGTTAATGGTGGCCCTTCAAGCTTATCATTCAAAACCTTCCCAATCGTTAAAATTTCCACCAAGGAGAAACGTAATCTGTCAGAAAATTGTGTCTACTTTGGAAGAATTGTCAAACGTAGCCACTTTGGTGTTGTTCTGATAATATTATATGTACAACTAATGCATTCGGGTGAGGCACAATTGGGTAGTTCTTTCTTATGTATGTTTGAAGCAGATGGTTGACTTCTAGCAGGTCATTGCCAGGTATATTTCTATAGTCTTTGAAGAATTACATTTTAATAAAAAACTGAAAAGTCATTTCGGAACTCAAAAAAAGTTTAATGAGCTATTTTTTTTGTTTCTTCTTTTCACTCTCAAGTGGGCATATTAATGTAAACAATGAATGTTGAGTTAATCAAAATTACCGTGATAGTGGGAAGGTAGAGGAGAAGTAGACGGGATGATTGTAGGAGACAGCAATCCTCATCTACCCTGACAAGAGGCAAATTATGTCCAAAATGGGTAGTGCGGAAGAGAGTAGAATACACATATTTAGAAATAACGGAGATGTGTGACTGTCCAACAGCTAAAATTATGGCAGGTCCTGGTCTCTGGGACTGCTTTGTTTGTTTTAAGCCTTTTTGTTATATTTTAAAACATTCTACATATCTAGATAAAAATACAAATCAACTTTTAAAAACTTCCGGATTTTGCAGCGTACCATCAGACTGAACAAAAGAAAAGAGAAGAAACCATTTGCATCATTAAAGGGATTTGAGAAAAATAGGCCATTTAGGTTTTCAGAGTCAGAGTAACCAATGGCTCTCGGCTGGTATGCTCAAATAATGCTCAGAGAATTCCTTTGGTTCGGCTCTAGGCAGTAGGCAATTATAGGGTGTTCTCAATTCTGTTTCCCCCCCGCGCCCATATTTCCTCAGTAACTAGGAGAACTATTTCTTCTTTCTTTTTTGGGGGTGTATTTATTACAGTGCATTTAAGAATTATTGCTATTTTTTAAGAGCAAGTTTAAGTAATGCTAGTTTGCTTCAGAAATTTAGAGCCCACTTAATATTTTAGATTTATACAAAAATATCAAGTTAATGAATTAAACTATTCCGGAGTTTGTTACTTATTTATAATTGATGTCTACATCTACTTTTTTTTTTTAATTTTTTTTTTAACGTTTATTTATTTTTGAGACAGAGAGAGACAGAGCATGAACGGGGAGGGTCACAGAGAGAGGAGACACAGAATCTGAAACAGGCTCCAGGCTCTGAGCTGTCAGCACAGAGCCCGACGCGGGGCTCGAACCCACGGACCGTGAGATCATGACCTGAGCTGAAGTCGGACGCTTAACCGACCGAGCCACCCAGGCGCCCCTGTCTACATCTACTTAAGAAAATATCTAAAGTGGGGCTAAGGTGTCAGCACTGAGCCTGGGTGGCTCAGTCGGTTAAGCGGCCGACCTTGCCTCTGGTCATGATCTCACGGTTCATGAGTTCGAGCCCTGTGTCGGGCTCTGGTGCTGACAGCTCAGAGCCTGGAGCCTGCTTTGGATTCTGTGTCTCCCTCTCTCTCTGCCCCTCCCCCTGCTCATGCTCTTTCTCTCTCAAAAATAAATAAACATTGAAATGTTTATCCTCCATTATTACGGTTATTTTTGAATACCCACTTGGCACATATTATTAAACTGTACTGGGGACTGGATTAAAACCTTTACAGCCTGACAGCTGTTTTTCTCAATGTTAGTTCTCAAATTTCCTTCTGCTTCGTGATTTTTCCCTGTTTCATGGTAGAGTAATTCAGTTCAGAGTACATGTGAAGAAACCCTTAATGGAATGCCAAGATTCAGATCACTCGGCTGAGAGTAATCACAGACATCGTCTTCTGCCTCATGTCCTCCTGGTTATTTCTGCACCGAGGTTACCCTTAGTTTCATTTAAGAGTCACTGACGTCAAATCATTCTCACCTGTTGCCCACGCTCCCGCAGGGACACTTGATACTGTCTTCTGCGAGTACATGAAATGTTAACAAGATTCATTCGTTCATGACAGTAAATATTACTGCATTTAGCAATGTTATTATAGCGGAGTATAAAGTATTTAAGATACGGTTTCTGCCCTCTAGACAGCTTAGGGGAGAGAAAAATCCCCCACAAGAGACAGACGGCAGTAAATGCGCAAGTGCTAAGAAGAGAGGCTGAAGGAAAGTGAAAAGTACGTTTCTCTGAGAACGTGCATTTTCATTAGTGATTTTGTTCTGTGGATGGTTCTATGCAAGGTTTTTCTCTAAATTCAGGAAGTTTCTTTCTCCATGAAATGCCCATTTACCTCACACAGTCCTAGCACTTAGAATATGGAGGATCTTAGCCTTGTTATAATTTAAAACGAAAAAATCGGGGCCCAGGAGATTGATATATTTTTTTAAGACCTTGGACCAGGACTCATGATTTTAAAAAATGCCTAACCCATAAGCAAGATGTGGGGAGTGGAAACCAGTGCCTTTAAGCGTCATTTTCAGGCTGAAATATAAATAATTCAGTAGGCGGCCTGTTGAGATGATGAAGAAATACTTTCCTGACTAAGGCTTTCCGTTTTCTTATCTGCTACTTACTCCAGATGGGCAACTGCTGCCCAGCACTGGGAAATCCCCCTTACTGCAGACATTCTGTGTCAAGGGAGTGGATGGGAGGAGTTGGAAGGGACTCATGTCACCACCTAGTCCTGCCCCTGTCGAGATCGAGAGACACGATTAGAGAAAGGCTAAAAAACTCACTCGCCCAGAATTAGTTTGCTGGAGGATTTGACTCTGAGTATGTGACCAGTAAAAGGCAGACAAAGGAATATGAATGCCAGTGTGCCACCTGGATACAAGATGGCCCCCCAATTGGGGCCAAGGTAACGATCTCTAGATTCATATCAAGAAAATAGTCGGCAATTTTCACAAGAACACCAAGTCATCCGTAGTAAAACATGGGAGACAAATGACATTCTCCAATATAGATCGGAAGGCTGCTTTTATTTGAAATAAGAATACTCATTTTATTAACAATTGCAGTGAAACATTCGATATAGAATCTCAAGAACATTTTAATTTCTCTATTTCTATAAAGTAAGGGAAAGTGTTCAGGAGTTACCTTCCCATTAGTAAATAGACAGCCTGGTAAATTGAAGCCTGGGGAAGTGAAGAGGCTTGTCTTTCTTATTTTTTTAAGTTTATTTATTTTTGAGGGAGAGTGAGAGGGAGAGAGAAGAGAGAATGAGCATGAGCCAGGGAGGGGCAGAGAGAGAGGGAGACACAGAATTGGAAGCAGGCTCCAGGCTCCCCATATGGGGCTCGAACTCACAAACTGTGAGATCATGACCTGAGCCGAAGTTGGAGGCTCAACCGACTGAGCCACCCAGGAGCCTTTAATGTTTATTTTTGAGAGAGAGAGAGATGGAGAGAGACAGAGAGAGAGAGAGCGCGCGCGCACACACACACACACACACACACACACACACACGAGTGGGGGAGGGGCAGAGAGAGAGGGAGAAACAGAATCTGAAGCAGGCTCCAGGCTCTGAGCTGACAGCACAGAGCCCCATGCAGTGCTCCAACTCCTGAACTGTGAGATCATGACCAAAGCCGAAGTCTGACACTCAACTGACTGAGTGCGCCAGGTGCCTCCAGAGGCTTGTCTTTCTGAAGGCAACAGTAGAGGGGATGCAAGTCCAAATCTCATTAAAACCTAAACCAATTTCAGTTCATTCTATTGCATCATGCTATAAAAATAGGGCATAGCTGGGGCGCCTGGGTGGCGCAGTCGGTTAAGCGTCCGACTTCAGCCAGGTCACGATCTCGCGGTCCGTGAGTTCGAGCCCCGCGTCGGGCTCTGGGCTGATGGCTCAGAGCCTGGAGCCTGTTTCCGATTCTGTGTCTCCCTCTCTCTCTGCCCCTCCCCCGTTCATGCTCTGTCTCTCTCTGTCCCAAAAATAAATAAACGTTGAAAAAAAAATAGGGCATAGCTATTGTTTTGCTTTGTTTAATTCTTTGCTTCTAGGTTGCAGAGGATAAGACAGATGGCTGTTACTATTGCCCAGATGTTGCTAAACAAGCAGCTATTGCTGTCGAGCCTGTTGAGCGGGTGTCTCTTATGTCAGTAAGCGTATCATTGCAGTTGAAGCTGGGACACCTGAGCAGGTCATTTCCAGCCGGAGCCAAGTCTGCTCGAATTGGGTGATCACAGAGCCTCAGAGCTCAAAGTATGCTTAGAAGCCTTTATCCAGCCCTTATTTTACTAGGTGAAGACACAGGTGGAGGGAGGTCAAAAGGCCAGGCCCCGGTCAACTCTGCAGAGACCTGATGAGAAACCAGGGAGGGATGCATGATCTAAAATGATTTTATGTCAGTGTACGAGTCACAAAACACATTTTCAGCCAAATTAGAACATTCCAGTTTGTTACGACAAACTGAAGGGAAAATAGATCAGCTTCTGTTAAATAAGGAGTTTGGATGCTCACAGAAGAAAGAAGTTTAAACGAGAAATCCAATAGTCACCAAAATGTTGAGTAGTTCCTAGTGTAATAAACACCTTGCATGTTCAGATGGAAATGTCCCTTTGGATATGAGCTAAGAAAGGGGATTGTGTTAGAAGTAAGTGAGATGCTAAGAAATCCAGGATGTCAGCCTGGCTGCTAAGAACAACACCCTGTGCTTAGTTACTGATTTCTTCTTTATCTCTGAGACCTTAACCCTGAGAAAACTAATTTTTCCACATTGCCGCTTAAGACCCTTAAAGTTTGGTTTGAATACATTTCTAGAAAGGTATGTGAATCCCTTTTTTTTTTTTTTTTTCAATGTTTATTTATTTTTGGGACAGAGAGAGACAGAGCATGAATGGGGGAGGGGCAGAGAGAGAAGGAGACACAGAATCGGAAACAGGCTCCAGGCTCTGAGCCATCAGCCCAGAGCCTGATGCGGGGCTCGAACTCACGGACCGCGAGATCGTGACCTGGCTGAAGTCGGACGCTTAACCGACTGCGCCACCCAGGCGCCCCTTAAATTTTTTTTTTTTTTCAAGTGAATCCCTTTTAACTTTCTTTTGTGCTAAAATAAAGATTTACATAATAATAAAGATTTACATAATTTATATACTAAAAATGCATTTTAATACATAGAGCGGGAGACCCGATTTAAAACAAAACAAAATAAAAGACAGGAGCCCCTGGGTGGCTCAGTCAGTCGAGCGACCGACTTCAGCTCAGGTCATGATCTCTCGGTTCGTGCGTTGAGTCTGAGCCCCATGTTAGGCTCTGAGCTGACCGCTCAGAGCCTGGAGCCTGCTTCGGATTCTGTGTCTCCCTCTCTCTCTGCCCCTCCCCTGCTCATGCTCAGTCTGTCTGTCTGTCTCTCTCTCAAAAATAAATAAACATTAAAAAAGAATAAAACAAACAAAAACCCCAAACCCAAACCCTATAGGATCAGAGACCTAGCTCAATATAGAAGTTACGGTTTGGAATCAAAGATAGGAATGAAGCATGACACTCAATGCATGGATAATGGTCAGAAGCAGTAGGGTTCAGCACCCAGGATTGATTGCCACAGAGAAATTGCTAAACTTCTCTTCAGCTACTAGGCACAAGCAGTGTCTCACCCATCCCGCTGGCGGAGGCGACATGCCCGGAGTAGAACACAGCAATCTCACCTGGCATCCAGCAATGGAAACTGCGGCTAGCCTCGGGAACGTTCTGGCAACTCTTGAATTCTTTACAGATCCAGACTTGCTGCAGGTGACCAAACTTTGGAGCCAGCAATATAACTGGAGAATGAAGCAGCCTGTTACTGCGAGGGAATTCTCTGAGAAGAGAAACAGATTTCTCCCTTACTGGTGAATAACTCACTTGGCAGAGATGATCTCTGGAGGGCAGAACTGAGATTTAAAAAAAAAAAAAAAATCAAAAAAATTCTGGATTTTAGAAGATGTCTTCATGATTTATTTGTCTTACTATCTTAAAAAGAAAAAGCCTCTATTAGCTTTCTGGGTCATGAACGTAAAGCCGCACTGTTTGTGTGTGTGTGTGTGTTGGTTTAAAAAAAAATTTTTTTTTTAATGTTTATTTCTGAGACAGAGCATGAGTAGGGGAGGGGCAGAGGGAGAGGGAGACGCAGAATCTCAAGCAGGCTCCAGGCTCTGAGCTGTCAGCATGGAGCCCCGCGTGGGGCCCGAACTCACAAACCCTGAGATCATGACCTGAGCTGAAGTCGGTCGTTCAACTGACTGAGCCACCCAGGAGCCCCTGTGTGTTGATTTTTATGCATCTCCACGATCTCCTGGCATAGTTTAGTTTTCTCCGCACCCCCTCCCCCATGCCGAAACTCATATCATTTGAACAAGTTAAACAAGGTCATATGACAACACCTGGGTTAACTCCTTTCGCTTAAAAATTTCAAGGGATATCATTATGTATTTAGGCTAACAAGATACTGACAAATGGCAAACTTACTTCCCTCTCGATTTTTAAAAGGGGGACATTCTCTAACTAGCACTTCAGGCTGCGAAGCACTCCACGATAGACGGGAAGAGGGAGGAAAGGGTTGTGAATCAAGGAAATGGGAAGGGAGAACATTCTCCAGTTTTCTTGATTAATATTTACCAAGGAGGTACTGAATGTCTCTGGGTTGGGCAGCTCTAGGGGGGTCCATGGTGCCTCGCAGAGAAGTGGCCTCATCACCATATTACTCTTTGAAACAAGGTTTTTAAGTTAGTGGTTTTCAAAGCATATCATGGTTCAACTGCACCAGGATCACCAAGGGGTTTGTTAAAATGCAGATTCCTGCGCTTGACCCCAGACCTACTAAGTCAGGGAATAGGGACTAACTGAACATTTTATTTTATTTTTTTTTTTAATTTTTTTTTTCAACGTTTATTTTTATTTTTGGGACAGAGAGAGACAGAGCATGAACGGGGGAGGGGCAGAGAGAGAGAGGGAGACACAGAACCGGAAACAGGCTCCAGGCTCTGAGCCATCAGCCCAGAGCCCGACGCGGGGCTCGAACTCACGGGCCGCGAGATCGTGACCTGGCTGAAGTCGGACGCTTAACCGACTGCGCCACCCAGGCGCCCCTATTTTATTTTTTAAAAATGTTTATTTATTTATGAGAGAGAGAGAGAGAAAGAGAATCCAAAGCGGGCTCTGAGCTGCCAGTGTAGTGCCTGATGCTGGGCTTGAACTCATGAACCTTGAGACCACGACCTGAGCCCAAGTTGGGTGCTCCACTGACTGAACCACCCAGGTGCCCCTATAATGAACATTTTAAATAAAACATAAAATAATCCCTATACACAATAAAATCTGAGAATCCATTTTTAGCAAATTTATTTCATAACTTTGAAGTACTAGAAATATACTAAACATGTACTAAACTTAAAGTGCATTTTACTTTGAGTAAAAATAGGGTCACCTGCTTCAGAACTTACTGTTCGTTCTTTAAGGCTTTATTTACTTCCCTGTTCACGTCTCTTGGTTATGTGGATGGCACCGTGGCCGAGCAGGATTGGGAGGTGTGGGAGGGAGTGCAGTCCATATAAAAAGGG
Organism: Lynx canadensis; assembly: GCF_007474595.2. NCBI lineage: Eukaryota > Metazoa > Chordata > Mammalia > Carnivora > Felidae > Lynx > Lynx canadensis. The sequence goes on from NC_044308.2 coordinate 63,049,791, forward strand.
GCAAATGAAATAAAATATGGACTTCTTTTTAAGTCTGCAGATTTTATATAAATACAAAGGTAGATAACTTCAGTCTTTCAAAGTCACTAATGGTTATTCGATATTAGATAGTAATAATATACACTAAGTTATTAAAAAAAAACCCATTCTGTTCTTTTGAGATTTAATTTTTACTTTTCCAGTTTGGATGTCTATTTAAAGATGGATCCGAACACAGTTCAAACATACAGGATATTTGGGTGCAGTGGCTTCTTGAATCACACCTAAAAATCCAAGAAAAGCGAATTTCTGAGAGTTTTGTTTTTAACAGACAGTCAGCACCATCTAGTGGATACAAATAGCCTCTTTTCTTGAATTTAGTCCAGTGAGGAGGTGAAGAGAGCAGGCTTTTGGAACTGGCTTGGAACCTCAGTACCAGTCTTAGTTTCTGAGTGACCTCAGAAAAATTACTTAACCTGTCTGTGCTCTGCTTCTCAACTATAAATCTGCATAATAATAGTGCCACCTCATAGGATGTTATGAAGTGAGATGATACATCTAAGGTATGTCCTAAATGCTCAGTAAATGTTATTTTTAAATAACACTGAGCCATAAACTCACAGGATATGGGAGCTGTTCAGCGGCACACGCTTTTAACTGCCTTCCAAAAGAAATGGCTATTGAGTCTAGTTTATAGAATGTATGATAGGAGGCTTAATGAGGTTCCACTCCCAAGTGTGCCGTCACATTTTGCTGAAGCTTATGGTAAGAAAAGGGAAATTGGGGCAACAAAGCTGGAATGGCAGCTGGGTCCCAGATGGAATACAATGCGGGCTCTCTCTCATTCATTCAAATCTGACTCCACTTAGCAGGAGAAGGTCAAGGGTAGGGAGAGATTGAAAACGAAAACCAACTTTGAAACCAACACCGCCCTAGGTCACCAACCTGTAATGAGACAGGGACATTTTAACTTAAAATATCTTGACTCTAGGAGAAATCTTCATGAATTATTGAAAGGCTTTCAATACTTTCTAGAATGTGTCTGTGCTTTTTGTTTGTTTTTTTAGAAATTTTTTTTAAATTAAAAAAAAATTAATGTTTATTTATTTCTGAGACAGAGCATGAGTGGGGGAGGGGCAGAGAGAGAGGGAGACACAGAGTCCGAAGCAGGCTCCAGGCTCTAAGCTGTCAGCACAGAGCCCGATGTGGGGCTCGAACTCATGAACGGAGAGATCATGACCTGGAGCTGAAGTCAGACGCTCAGCCGACTGAGCCACCCAGGCGCCCCTGTCTGCTTTTTGAACACAACACTTCAGAAAACAGCACAGGGTGCTCTCTGACGTATCTGAATATGAACCGTTTTGAGGGCGTCACCTGCAATAGCTGACAGAAGTCAAGAAATTAACAACAAAGACACAGACACGACACATACAATTTGTTAAAATTTGCCCTCAAGGCGCATATAGCCTCTCTGCAGTTCATAGGTAATAGCAGGAGGTAAATAAAGAAGTGACAATGACAGAAAATGAGATGAGTTTCCTGCGAAATGAAGTCAGTGGGGACTTACTTGTAATGGTAAAGTTACAGTGAAGAAACACTGTTTCTATTGAGCCTGAGTTTTCTTTTCACTTGCTTCTTAGGTATCTCCTGTTGTATCTATTTTATTTTATTTTTTTTTTTTTTTAAAATTTTTTTTTTCAACATTTTTTATTTATTTTTGGGACAGAGAGAGACAGAGCATGAACGGGGGAGGGGCAGAGAGAGAGGGAGACACAGAATCGGAAACAGGCTCCAGGCTCCGAGCCATCAGCCCAGAGCCTGACGCGGGGCTCGAACTCACGGACCGCGAGATCGTGACCTGGCTGAAGTCGGACGCTTAACCGACTGCGCCACCCAGGCGCCCCCTGTTGTATCTATTTTAAAAGCAAAAGTTAAAAAAAAAAAAGGCAGATGGGTCATAGCCTTGATTTTTCTTAAGTTGATTTTCTCTCCCCACATCCCCAAGAAATCTGAAATATGTTATTCTCTTAAAGAGCACCATTAGTCACCAAAAATACAAATGGAAAGAATGGCCTTTATTCACAGAATATTACAATTGTGCAGACACTTGGAGTTTGTTTAGTGTCCAGCTACTCTAAGATTAGCCAGTGGATAAGAAGCATTGGCATCACATGGGAGCCTGTTAGAATCTTGGGTCCCACCTGACACATCGAATCAGCATTTAACAAGAGCCTCAGTTGATTTATCTGCACGTTAAAGTTTGAGAAGCCCTAGAATTTTAGGTTCATTTGCTCTCAGATACAGCCCCACAATCAGTATTTTATGAAATCTCCTCAGGTGATTCGAATGCAGTAGAGTTAAGAACGGTAAAACTAGTCCCCATTTGGGGCACCTGGGTGGCTCAGTCGGTTAAGCATCCAGCTGGCTCAGGTCATGATCTCGAGGTGCGTGAGTTCAAGCCCTGAGTCCGGCTCTGTGCTGACAGCTCACAGTCTGGAGTTTGGTTCAGATTCTGTATCTCCCTCTCTCTCTGCCCCTCCCCCACTGGCACTCAGTCTCTCTCTTTCTCTCTCTCTCTCTCTCAAAAAAAAAAAAAAAAGCATACAAAAAATTTAAAGCAACAGAAAAACTAGTCCACATTTCTCAAATGAGGAAATTATGGCCCACGAAAGGTTAACAGATTAACCCAAGATAACCCAGCTATTTAGTATCAGAATACAAATGATGTCATCTCTCCTCTTGATATAAAAAAACAACAAACGAACAAAACTAAACAGAGTGAAGGGAACAGAGGATAGGGAATGTGTAGCTGGGGATTATTATTTTATATAGGGTGGTCAGGAATGAACTGCCTGAGGAAGCAGGCTCTATTCCTGAGGGAATAGAGGAAGTGAGCCATGTGGATAGCTGGGCAACTGTATTCCTGGCAGAGGAAGCAGAGGGCTGGAGTGTGTTTGAGTGTGTGTGTGCGCACGCACGCACGTGGTGGGGGTTGGGGGAGTGGTGGGAGCTTATTCCATCTTGGAGGAACAACAACAAAAAATAGTGTTCCAAATTCTCAACATATTGATCTTTGGGATGCAGAAACAAGAAATCAAAATTTCCAGCGATTCTCAAAGCCTTAAGTTATTCTTAAAATGTTTTCAACCTTCTTCATATTCTTGTTATCATGCTATCTGAATCATTTTTATAGAAGTGTTTATAAGTGGCTACAAGAATGTAGCCTATAGCAAATATTCAAACACTGGAGAACACAGAGAACATGATTGGGTACCATTTGAATAACCTAACATACAAGTCTTCAAGTGAGGTTAACAGCACTTTGCAGAATCATAGGGTGGGAATTGCCAATTGAAGGACTCACTTTTGAGTCAAAACTTGCTATTTCTTGGAACACAATTCATAGAATTTGTATAAAATATACCATGAATATCAACTAATTAATATTTATTTTATTTGCAAGAATGACTCAGCAGCAGACAGGGCCGGGAACACACATGTGGAAAATGGCACCAGTTCCACGCAAGACTGACAAATCAGATTGTGACATGCTCCAATCCAGGTTCCGAGAATGTTGACCTTAACTTCTGACACAGTGCTAGCATTTCCTGCTTTTGGTTTCACCTTGACATCAGGGGATTTCTTCAGCAACATTTCTATGTTGATTGATAAACTTTAATTTTCATAGGAGAATTAGAATATACTTCTTCTAATTTCTCAACTTTTTTTTTTTAATTTGGAAAAACATACACATTTGCTGAAAAAAGCTGGGAAGAAATTCCTGCGCAGAAACACTAACAAGGACAGTGACGCTAGAGCTAAGCTTACCAGGGAGAGGACGGTAGGACTGGAAGTTTGAGAGAAAACATAGAGCCTGGTCATTTAGGACCTGTGGGCATTGTAAAGACTGCATGAAGCAGAGGAGCCACAGAGTGTCCTGAGCGGAGGAGTAACATGGTCTGCCTTTGGATTTGAAAGCATCATTCAGGCTGTGGTTTGAAAGTAGTAGAGGCAAGGAAAGTTAGGAAGAAGGTTGTTGCAAAAATCTAGGTGAGAGGTGATGGCAGTATGGGGCAGTATGGAAGCACAGAAGGTGGTGAGCAGTAGTTAGACTCTGGATATATTTTAGATGTAAAGGTGGTAGGGTTTATAACAAATCGATTGTAACATCAATCAGTGGATGGAGGAATAGAAACTGAGGATGACTTCAAGGTGTTTTGGTCTGAGCCTGGCAGGAAGGAGTTACTATTTACTGAGATAGATAAGAGAGTGGAGTGGTAGTGGGTGTGATCGTGGAGAGGTTTGTTTTTTGACATGTTACGTTTGAGATGCTTCTTACATCTAAGTGGAGATGTCATATAGTCAGTTAGATAAATGTGCGGAGTTCAGGGGAGAAGTCCGGGTTGGAGATAGAAACGCAGGATTTAGTACTATATAGATGGCATTTACCGCCAGGTTTTAAACCCAGCACTGCCCTAGATTGTAGCTGTGGTTCCCTGACCAACTCACTTTACCTTTGTCTATTTGCTTCACTGAAAAACACTCAAAGAATACACATGCTACCTACCTAAAGTTAACAAGGCTGTGTATGGGGAAATGCCTTGTAAACTGTAAAGTGCTGTCCATACTAGAAAGCAGAAATTTGATGGTGCTGGGGATGAAGAAAATCAGTTTGGGAACCCATGGAAATAGTCTTTACGTGCCGAAGATGAGAGAATCCCCCCCCCGCCCCAAAGAAAGTACGAATAAAAATCATTACTAGTTTGGACTGTAGCCCAACTTTGCAAAACTAGTATTTTTTATTTAAATGAAATCCAAAATTTAGCAAGAACTTCACGTAATCTTTTGGGTTGCACAACAATCTTGTGAGGAATTACTGTCATTCCCATTTTACAGAGGAGGAAACTGAGCTCAGGGAGGATGCCAGACCTACAGAGCATCATACTAATGGTAGACAGCCACATAAGCATCCAGACATCCTCCTTCCGAGTTCAAAGCGAATACGAACGACACACTCCCCAGCCACACTGTCCTCGGATAGGCGGAGGAAACTGCAAGACTGCCCCAGCTCCCGAGACTCCCCTCAGCTTTCCTCGCCGCCCTTGGCCCCCCCACATCTCATTCCCGCATGGTACAGCCCTTTTCTTTTATCGCGATACCGGAAGCTTCGTGCTTCTGGTTGCCAGGGGAACAGCGTCCCTGACGCACAGCTCCTTCCCCTTCCAGAAAAGCTGTGGTGACGGGAAAGAACCCTCCCCTTTGGGGGACAGGGGGTGACGCTGTCAGCCGGTGCGCTTCTGCGCCCGTCAATGCTTTGCTGTCTGGTGACTGGCTCCCAGAGTTTCCGCCGCGAAGGTAAGGCACCGCACCAGTTAGGACACCACCTTTAACGCCGCGCGACTGGCGGAAGAGTGAGCGAGGCGGTGTCGTGTCAGGGACAGCCCCTGGGCTGTCAGGGAGAGGGGCAGGGCCAATGAGAGGGCGGGGCGGAGTCGTGGCCGGCTGCTGGGCCCGGAGACTGGCTGTTAGCGCGAGGGGGCAGGGCCAGCAGGGGGGCGGGCTCAGCAGGGCTGGGCGGGGCCTATGGGGGCCACCCCACGGCGACCCAAGCATTTGCCTCCACGAAGACTGTCTCCAGGATTTCCTGGAGCCTGCTGCAAACTTTTCCTGACCTTAGGACCTCGTATCAAGGACTCCCCCTGTCCTGTGCCTTCTGTTCCTTAAGAGCTAAAAGTTATGGGGCATCTGGGTAGCTCAGTCTGTTTAACGTCCAACTTTGACTCACGTCTTGATATCAGGATCGGAAGTTCGAGCACCACACTGGGCTCTATGCTGACAGCTCAGAGCCTGGAGCCTGCTTCAGATGCTATGTCTCTGTCTCTCTCTGCCCCTCCCCCTGCTCATGCTCTGTCTAAGAAATAAATAAACATTAAAAAAAATTAAACGTTATAATTAAAACCAATCACCAGTCATTTAAAATAGACCTCAAATAGCAAAGGATATATATAGGCATGCTACAGGAGAAGAAAAGGTGACCAGTAAACACTTGACTGAAGCCTTGTCTGGTAATTAAAGAAATGTAAATCAAACTCAGATACCTTTGACACTTAGATTGACCCCAGGCCAGAATGGGGAAAGAGGAACTTTCATCATACCCTGTTGGTAGTAGTGTAATTTGGTACAGCCATTTTGGTGGACAGTGTGGCAACCTACCAAAATTTGAAACACAAGAATTCTTTGACTCAGCATAGTTTATCTTCTGGGTATGTAAATGTAACTAAAGAAAGATTCGTACAAAGGGGTTAACTTAAAATTGTGTGTGTGCCATTTGTGTGTGTGTGTGTGTGTGTGTGTGTGTGTGTGTGTGTTGGGGAGGAGTAGGTAGGTAAAAAGGATAGGTTTACATATGCCTAAAAAAAACGTGAGACCCCCCCCCCTCCCCCGATCTATTCCAAGTGGTTCTTGGGGTGAGGAACATTTTGACTTCATTTTTTTTTTTCATGTTTCTTTATTTGAGAGAGAGAGAGAAAGTGCGCGCATTCACGAGCAGGGGAGGGGCAGGGAGAGAGGGAGAGAGACAATCCCAAGCAGGCTCCCCGCTGTCAGTGTGGAGTTCGATGAGGGGCTCCATTTCACACACTGTTGAGATCATGACCTGAACTCAAATCAGGAGTGGGTGGTTTAACTGACTGAGCCAGGCAGGTGCCCAGGAAATTTTTGACTTTAAAAAGTTTGTATTCTGGGGCCCTTGGGTGGCTCAGTCGGTTGTGTGCAAGACTTGTCTTCGGCTCAGGTCATGATCCCGTGGTTTGTGGGTTCAGCCCTGCATCTGGCTCTGAGCTAACAGCACAGAGCCTGCTTGGGATTCAGTTTCCCTCTCTTTCTGTCCCTCCCCTACCTGCTCTTTATCTCTTTCAAAAGAAATAAAAAAAAAAAAAAACTTAAAAATAAGTTTTATATTCTTCTATATTATTTGACTTTTTCCTTCACATGGGCAAGTCTTTCTTACATCATAATTGTATAAAGTAACAAAAAAAAACCTAACAAAATAATTTTTAGACATTAAAATCATGAAAATAAGTATAATTCCACTTAGAAAAAGCCTGGCTATTTGTTATTTCTAAACAGAGGAGGATTCATTTTCTTTCAATTCTTCCTTTCATCCAAAAGTAGCAAATCATGGCAGCCATGTGTCCCCATTTTGGTTTTAAATGATCCTTGGTGGTTGCATTTCTCACAAGCCTGTATGAAAAGGTTTAAATTAATCTTGTTTGAAATGAATGTTATAAAAAGTTGGTGTGTGGCAGTAGTGATTTGTTACAATTTAGAATCTGGTCATATATCAGCCCTTTAAAGGAATATCATGAAGTGAATCATATATATATATATTTTTTTAATTTTTTTTTAACGTTTATTTATTTTTGAGACAGAGAGAGACAGAGCATGAACAGGGGAGGGGCAGAGAGAGAGGGAGACACAGAATCTGAAGCAGGCTCCAGGCTCTGAGCTGTCAGCACAGAGCCCGACGCGGGGCTCAAACTCACTGACCGCGAGATCATGACCTGAGCTGAAGTCGGTCGCTTAACTGACCGAGCCACCCAGACACCCGGAAGTGAATCATATTTTATTTTTGAAATATCTTTAATGCAGTAAGAAAATGCTCATCTTATGATGTTAAGTGAGAAACATATGAGTCCAATTTTGGTGGAAACATATAGAGGAAAAATGGAAAAGAAATATGCTAATGATGTTAACTCAGAGTGGTGAATATTGGGTGATTTTTATTTATTTTTGAATACACTTTAATATGTTCTAGAAATTTTTCTACAATAATTATGAATTCAAGATCTACTTAGTAGAGAATCTGAAAATATAGATAAGCCAAAGGTAAAATAAAAGACCAAGAATATCCATGAATCCGCCAATCCATAAGAACCCACCTCTGTTCAGTCCTTGACTTGTGATCATCTATCAGGTCCTTTCCTGTATATTCCTTTAATTAGAGAATCGGACATTTCTCTCCTCTCTTTCCTTCCTTCCTCCCTCTTTCTTCCTTCCTTCTTCTTTCTTTCTTTCTTCCTCCCTTTCTCTTTCTTTCTTTCTTTCTTTCTTTCTTTCTTTCTTTCTCTCTTTTCTCTCTTTCTTTCTTTCTTTCTTAATTCCTTGTTTATGTCCTTAACTAGTTTTCTATTGAAATATTTCTTTTTCTTACTGATTGGTAAGAGTTCTTTAAGTATGTAAATTCATTAACCTTTTGTGTATTATCTGTGTTGCATATAATTTCCCCAGTTTCTCTGGTGCTTTTTAATTTACTTTGGAGTTCTTTTTAGTTTGTTTGTTTTCCATTCAAGAGCATTAAATGTTATGTAATCAAAACTATTAGTCTCTTCCTTTTTGATTTACACTCTTACGTTTAATAAGTCATTAACCTATTATTACATGAATTATCTTTATGTTTCCTTCTACTCCCTTGGGGATTTCTTATTTTACATTTATTTTTTATTTAAAAAATCAAGTTTTACTTTTATTAAAGTGGTATAGTAAAAAATGGCAAACTCTGCTATGACATTTACAAAGGAAGAAAAGAGAAGCAATTCCTAGTCTTACTCTCCAGAAGCAACCATTATGAACTTGTAAATATTATGTTTATTTGATGATTGCTTGGCTTTGTCAGTTTTTGGACGTTCTCTTTGATTTCCTATCATGACAGATTAGATATTTTATACTTCCTCTCCTTTTGCATATTCCTCCCTACATACACTCAATATAGGTAAGGCACAGTATTTGGTTAAATCAACATTCAGTGCTTCTGTAATAAGTATTTATCATTTGATTACTTTCTCTGACAACGCTTTATTTTTCTTGTGGAGTTTCTATGGGGCTACTGTGCTTTCTTCTTTAACACTCAAGCACATCTTTAAGATCCTAATTCAACGCCCCTCCTCCACTACGTTTTTCTACATGGGCGAAGTCCTAAGATTGTTCAGTTATATACCCACCCATCCTGGGAACTGTATTTTGTTTAATTTATTATTTTCCGGAGCAAACATAATAGAACAAACCTCTTACTAAAGCAAACTGCAAGGTTTCTGGAGCCTTGTCGCTGATCCATGTCATTGACGGTTCCCTGTGCTTCTATTCCCCTTCCTGACAGGTATTATCCTGGCTCTGCAAATGCTTCCATCTCATTGCTCCCTCTGTAAGCTACAATAAGTCTCCCTTGACAGGCTGCTTATGGCATTTACAAGACATTTGGCCTTTTGGTGACTTATGCTTTTTGATTGTGATGTGATGGGCCAGGGTGATCCGTCATCCCACAATAATAATGTCAGCGCCTTCCTGAGTGAGCCCAAATCCTTTTGCAGAGTTTGAATAACGTGGAGATCAATGCCTTTTTCATTTGCTAAGATGGAAAGAGTTGACCTGCTGATCCCTTAAGCGTCAGCTTTGGCACACTGAATGGCGGGAGGCCAAATCATATTATCCCTCTGTGTGCTTTGGAGGAACATCAGGTTGTTTCTCTTTGTGCTTCCTCCTGTGTCCAAAACTTCCCTGGACTCTTCCTCTGCTGTTCGAAGAAAGAAAGAGAGATGAATCATTTTGTAGGGTACAAAAAGGACATTGTTACACTTGCTTGGGCCAGAGGCCCAATTGCCTTTCCTCTTTCTGTTATGAGAGAAATGGTTTAATTCATGATTAGAAGGTTAGTGAAATTATGCAATTTACGGAAGGATTGTTGGAAGATCTGTTTACGTGTAAAGTTATGACAAGCCAGAATCTGGAATGCTCTCTATTTCTTCCATTTTCTCAGCGTGCGTGATACCCCACCATTACTGAGCAAATCTGAAACGGTCCTGATCAAATGCACAGTTTGGAAGGATCAGTGTGCCTGCAATGCCCTTGTTCTCCTACTAGTTTAAGCCATCCTGCCTAATAATTCCTGCTTCAGAAAACAGCACTGGGAATAGGGAGCCACAGTGATGACAAGCCTGTGGATGGTGTCACACGAAAAATAGAAATTGGCAGTGTGTGTGGCCAGGTAATAAGTGTCTGTCCTCTGTCAGAGAAAGTAGGTTTTTTTCTCGTTTCTGAGGGTGAGGTAGAATCATGGGTTTTAAAAGTGGAGGATTGATAGGAAAAGAGCAGTGACCTGGAGATAGGTGCTCCATAAAAATGTGGCACCAAAGGGGAGAGGAGAGATCAGAGCTGAGAGGAAAACCTAGGCTGAAAGGTGAGCTAGAACAGGAAGCGCTAGTAAAATAAGGTAGGCAAAACCAGAAAAAAGTTGAGGTTTTATCAAATCATTACGATGAAGTGTGAATCTAGGTTGAGAGGCATGGTGCTCCCTGAGTATCTCCTCAGGCCAAGGACAAAGTAAATGTTTCTTTCTGAGACACAGGAAGCCATTGAGATAGCAGTCTGTATTCTTTTGTCCAACATCCTGGGTAGAATGTTTTTCACCTATATTAACATAAAACCTGTGGCCACAGACATCTTTTGATGAAATTAGGGTAGTGTGACTTTGGTAGCAACGTAATCCTTATTAACAAAGGTTCTGAGCTAATTGCGCATTAGCACTCATGAAACATTTATACATATAAGATATAACTTGCTTTAATTTTTTGTTTGTTTCAGGATATCAATGGATATTATAAAGGGAAACTTAGATGGAATTTCAAAACCAGCCTCAAGTTCAAGAACGCGTCCTGGGAGTAGAGGTTCAAATGCTTCTTTGGAGGTGCTCTCACCAGAACCAGCATCCTTCATGGTAGTTTGCTATTTAGAAATGATGTTAAGTCCTTCTCCTGAACTCTAGCAATTGATAAACCAAGGCTGTAGTTAACATCCCATCTAAAGGATCTTCTTTAAATTATTATTATTATTATTTAGTGTTTATTTTTGAGAGAGAGAGACAGACAGACAGACAGACAGACAGAGCATGATCTGGGGAGGGGGTAGAGAGAGAGGGAGACACAGAATCTGAAGCAGGGTCCAGGCTCCAAGCTGTCAGCACAGAGCCTGACTCGGGTCTTGAACCCACAAACTGTGAGATCATGACTTGAGCCGAAGTTGGTCATTTAACCAACTGAGCCACCCAGGCGCCCCTAAAGGATCCTCTTTAGAGGGTGTGTTCTGGGAACACTCACAGATTTCTTCTTGGATTTTACTTTAGACCATTTAATGTGAAAAGTCTGTGTCTTTCTTTACCTCCTGCTCCCCCTCCTTCTTTTATTTTTCTTTGGAGTGTGGCTTATTTATTCACAGTTATGCTTTGTTAATGCTCATCTGTAAGCTTTTTTCCTTTTTTTTTCATAAGAAATCTTTGTATTCCAGGAGTGCCTGGGTGGTTCAGTCGGTTAAGTGTCCGACTTCGGCTCTGGTCATGATCTCACGGTTTGTGAGTTTGAGCCCTGCATTGGGCTCTGTGCTGACAGCTCAGAACCTGGAGCCTGCTTTGGATTCTGTGTCTCCCTCGCTCTCAGCCCCTCCCCCACTTGTGCTCTGTCTCTCTGTCTCTCAAAAATAAATAAATGTAAAAAAAAATTAAAAAGAAGAAATCTTTGTATTCCAATATCTACTGTGCCAACATTGACTCTTAATATGAAGATGGTTCAGTAATTTTATTTTTTAATTTTAATTTTTTTTACACAACAAAAACATATTTTTTTATGGTTCTAGGAGTCCAAGATCCAGGTGCCAAGAGGTTAGGTTTCTCCTGGGGCCTCTCTCCTTGACTTGCAGTTGGTCAGCTTCTCTCTTATCCTCACAGGGCCTTTTTGTCCATGCTCCCATACTCCTGGTGTTTTTTCTTCTACTTATAAGGACACCAGTCTTATTGGATTCAGGTCCTATCCTTTTTTTTTTTTTTTTCTTTTCAAATTTTTATTTAATTTCTAGTTAGTTAGGGGTGCGTGGGTGGCTCATTCTGACAGCTCAGAACCTGGAGCCTGCTTGGGATTCTATGTCTCCTTCTCTCTCTGCCCCTCCCCGACTCATGCTCTGTCTCTGTCTCTCTCAAAAATAAATAAACATTAAAAAAATTTAAAAAATTCTAGTTAACGTACTGTGCAATATTGGTTTCAGGAGTAGAATTCAATGATTCATCACTTACGTATAACATCCAGGCATTCATCGTAAGTGCCCTCCTTAATACCCATCACCCTTCTAGCCCAACCCCCACCTCCCTCCCTCCATGAACCCTCAGCTTGTTCTCTATCTTTAAGGGTCTCTTATGGTTTGTTTCCCTCTCCCCCACCTCCATATCTACATCTGTTTTGTTTCTTAAATTCCACATATGAGTGAAATTATATGGTATTTGTCTTTGAGTGACTTATTTCACTTAGCAAAATACACTCTAGCTCCACTCATGTCGTTGCAAATGGCAAGATTTGTCATTCTTGTTGATGGCTGTGTAATATTCCATTGTATATATATACCACATCTTCTTTATCCCTTCATCAGTTGATGGACATTTGGGTTCTCTCCATAGTTTGACTATTGTTGATAGTGCTGCTAATAACATTGGGGTGCATGTACCACTTTGAATCTGTATTTTTGTATCCTTTGGGTAAATATTTAGTAGTACAATTGCTGGATCATAGGGTAATTCTATTTTTAACTTTTTAAGGAACCTTCCCATTGTTCGTCAGAACCTTCCCATTGTTCGTCAGAGCGGCTGAACTAGTTTGCATTCCCACCAACAGTGCGAGAGGGTTCCTCTTTCTCCACCTCCTCGACAACACCTGTAATTTCTTGTGTCGTTAAGTTTAGCTATTCTGACAGGTATGAGGTGGTATCTCATTGTGGTTTTGATTTGTGTTTCTCTGATGAAGAGTGATGTTGAGCATCTTTTCATGTATCTGTTAGCCATCTGGATGTCTTCTTTGGAAAAGTATCTATTCATGTCTTCTGCCCATTTCTTAACTAGATTATTGGTTTTTAGGTATTGAGTTTGATAAGTTCTTTATAGATTTTGGATACTAACCAAAAAGTTTCAGTGATTTAAGAAGTATAGTTCGGGTTAAAGACCATGTAATGTATATTTAGTCGGTACCTTACCTGGCCATGATTTCCTTTTCTTTTCTTTAGTGGTCTATTTTTCTTTTCTTAAAATATCTAAACTTGATGTTTTTTTTTAAGAATCAGTTTTTTCATCTGCAATGTGGTACTAGTTTTAAGCTTGTGGTAAACAAAAATTTGAAACCTTACGGTAAAAAAAATCTTTGCAGGCTCATGAATCCACACTCATTTATTCTTTTGATTTATGGACCAGACTCTACCTTACGAAACTCTTAAAGCATTTGTTATGATTTAGTGCAGGAACTAGAGACCACTCTAGGCATTTCCAGCAGACAGGGATTAAATAATAGAAATTCAGTTTCTCAAAATCAGTGGAAGGCCAGCATCAGTGGAGGGCCAGCGGGAAAGGGAATCATGGGAGGAAACTTCTCTTGGATTGTTAGTTCCTAGGTCACACCTCCATGGCTGAAATCCAGAGATCAGAAAGCTTCTGCCTCTGACGCTGCCACAAGTCCCTCAGAACCACAAAACTGGTGACTGGACATACAGAGATGACAGCCTTTGAGATTTCTTGCCACCTTCCTATCAGGAGCTTGGGAAGATGGCTTCTCCCTCACGTCTGCAGTCTAAATCTTGTGCACATATCTCAAACTGGATGATTCTAACATGCATCCAGAACCACAGGTGGCTTGTTAAAATACCATTTCTAGCTGAGCTCTCTGTTTTGTTTCATCTAATCCTGCATCATTACTGTGGGTTAACGCTTGTTAGTTGTGTAATATTTCTTGGTATCTGGTAGGATGGGTCTCTCCATCTTATTCTTTTCTAGAACTGTCTTAGCTATTCTTGGCCTTTTTGTTCTTTTTGTATTTTAGATTGGTTTTTCAGGCCTTGCAAACATTACTCTTGGACTTTTGACTGAAATTACTTTGAATTTATAGATGAATTTGGAGACAGTTTGTGACTTTGCGATATTAAATCTTAACTATTAACATTGTATCTCATTGATTTTTGTTTCTAATTTAAAATTTTTATACATTGTAAAATTTATTCTTTTTCAGTGTATAGTTCTGAGTTTGGCAAATGTGTAGAGTGAGACCATCACAATCAAGATATAGGACAGTTCCATCACCCCTCAAAAATTCCTTCATGCTACCTACCTCTTTGCCTCTACTCAATCTCCCTTACTCTTAATCCTGGAAACCCCTGATCTGTTCTTTGTACCTATTGTTTTTCCTTTTCCAGAAAATCATATGAATGGAATTAAAAAGTATGCAGCTTTTGAGTCTGGCTTTTGTTTATTGGCACAATGCATTTGAGACTCCTCTGTTGTTATATATATCAATTGTTCACTCCTTTTTTATTGACGATTAGTGTTCCATTGTGTGGATATACCACAGTTGGTTTACACATTCACATGTTGAGCAACATTTGGGTTGTTTGCAGGTTCTGGTGATTATGAATAAAGCTGCTATTAATATTTGTATACTGAATTTTTTTTATTTAAAAACTTTTTAAATGTTTATTTATTTTTGAGAGAGAGAGAGAGAGAGAGAGAGAGAGAGAGAATGGGGGAGGGGCAGCGAGAGAGGGAGACACAGAATTCGAAGCCGGCTCCAGGCTCTGAGTTGTCAGCACAGAGCCCCACACCGGGCTCAAACTCAGGAACCATGAGATCATGACCTGTGGCTGAAGTCGGACGTTTAACCAACTGAGCCATCCAGGTGCATCTGAATTTTTTTTTTTTTTCCTATGGGAGAGTAGGTTTTTATTTCTCTTGGGTAAATACCTGGGAGTTGGATTTCTGGGTTGTGTGGTAGGTATATGTTTAACTTTAATAAGAAATTGCAAAACTGTTTTCTATTCCCATGAGAAATATAGGAGCGTTCCAGCTGCTCTGGATCCTCACAGAAGTTGATATTGTTAGTTTTTTTAAAAAGCTATTCTTTTTTTTTTTTTTTAAATTTTTTTTTTCAACGTTTATTTATTTTTGAGACAGAGAGAGACAGAGCATGAACGGGGGAGGGGCAGAGAGAGAGGGAGACACAGAGTCGGAAACAGGCTCCAGGCTCTGAGCCATCAGCCCAGAGCCCGACGCGGGGCTCGAACTCCCGGACCGCGAGATCGTGACCTGGCTGAAGTCGGACGCTTAACCGACTGCGCCACTCAGGCGCCCCTTAAAAAGCTATTCTAATAGGCATATGGCAGTATCTCATTGTGGTTTTAACTCCCATTTTCCTGGTGACTAATAATGATAAATGAGCTTTCAGGTGCTTATTTGTAACCCACGTATCTTTTTTGGAAAAGGTATTGTATTTTTTCTTTTTTTGCCTAACTTTCAAACTTGTCTTTGTCTTCTTATTGTTAACTTCTGAGAGTTCTTTATGTATTTGAGATAGAGTCTTTTCTTAGATACGTGATTTGCAAATATTTTTTCCTCGTCTGTAGCTTGACTTTTCGTTCTTTTAACCATGTGTTTTGAAAAGCAAACATTTTAAATTTTGTTAAGTGCAATTTGTCAACATTGTTTTGAGACTTGTTTTTTGTTTTTGTTTGTTTTTGTTTTTGTTTTTTGGTTGTATCCAAGAACTCTTTGTCCAACCCACGGTTCCAGAGATTTTTTCCTGTGTTTTCTTCTGAAAGTGTTACAGTTTTATGCTTTACGTTTAGGTGATTTTGGCCTCTCTTGTTGTCAGTGAGAAGGCTTTTGGAAATCCGATATTCATTACACTGTGGGCTGTCTCATTTAGATAATTTTCTCTGGTTGCTTTAATTTTTTTTCTCTTTGTGTTCAGTATCTACTATTACTCACCGGTGTTTGGATTTGTTTATTTTATACTTCTGGAGACTAGTACTTCTTCACTCTGAGGATTTGTGTGTTCTGTTTATTTTGAAAAATATTCAGCCATTGTTTTTTTCAAAAGTTTCTAGTATTGCCCACTGTTTTTTCTATTTCATCATCCTGAAAGTCACATTAAGTGTCTTTTGAAACTTTCCCTTCTATCTTTATGTCTCTCATTTTTTTTTTTTTAATATTTTCTATTCATTTATTTTGCTGTGCTTCATCCTGGGGGAATTTTTAACATATATTTAAAATTTTTTGAATCCTTTCTTATGCTGTGTCACATCTACTCTTTGATCCACTGAATTCTTAAATTTAATGATATCTTTTTAATTTCCAGAAGCTCTTTTTAGTTTATTTTCAAATAAACTAAAGACGGTTGGTGCTAATGAAGTGGGGAAATGTGGGTAAAATTGTAAAATGGGCCAAGATTGCCATTTGTTCTCCAGTTTTGTCTTTTTACTTCATTGCTTCCTGCTCATTCTAAGAGTTAGAATCATGTGGGATGATATATGTGAGAGTCTTGTTGTGTCCTGAAGTGTGCTATCCAAGTATATTGCTAATATCTAGTTGTGTGTGTTATATATTCTATATTTCCCTATATAAGAACCGTTCTCAGGGAAAAGTCAGCCAAGTTCATTTATGCCAAGATATAAATAAGCATCAGGGCTCATGTGATCTCTTCTAGCAATTTCAAGATTTTCACAGAACTCTATAGCATTAAGGATTTAGTGGTTATTACGGAATTTAAGGCTTTAACCTGGCCTTTCACAGAGTATGTTTTTGAACAGGGAACCCTCTTTAACACCTCCCAGATCACATAGAGGAGGCATTGTTTTGCTTATTTATAAATTGGGCCTCAGCTAGTTTCATTCTATGCTGGATCTAGTAATGCCTATACCATAGTGTCGTTGAGGAGTGAATGAGGCCGTGTGTATAAAGTACTTAGCACAGGCCCTGGCCAGTAGGAATTCCTCAGTAAATGTTGGCTCTGATCATTATACCACTGACTCAGCTCAGTTCTGCTGGGACTTATGTCCTAGTCTAGGTAAACAGAGATGCTCGCGTGCAGTCTTGTATCCCTGGCAGTTTAATTCTCCACACGATCCACCTTCTGCCCTGAAGATTCAGAAGGGGACACAGATTCCAGTGGCCGAGAGTTGACCACCCTCCAAGGGCCGAGCCCTGATGGCCTGGAGCAGAGGTTTCCTCCATTGGGAGGGGAAATGCATTCCTTCCAGACGGGCTGAATCTCTCTGAGGTTTTGCCTGTCTCTTGGACTATGTTCACTTCTGATGTAACTCTCACTGCCACTCATGGCTGTCAGGGCACTACGATCCCTGCTTTTTCCTGATGCAGCCGTGGATGTCTTTTCTTGCTCTCTCTCAGGAAAACACAGCTGTGCCAAACTGGTGTTTTCAAAATGAGCATTGCTGAAATGGAAAGAGAAACCAAAATGACAGAAAAATTGTGAATAGCATAAAAATAATTACCAAAGCACATGGTTCTGACTTGAAGAATATCATTAGAAACACATCTCGATTCAGACTCTTTGCTTTCCAACTCTTCAATAGCCACATGTGGCTGGTGGTCATCGTATGGGAGCGCAGCTCTAGACCTTTGACTTTCCATCTGAGTGTAAGCTCCAGAAGCAGGGACCATCATGCCTTATGTCCAGAGCTGGCAGAGAGGGGTTCTGGGACGGATTCCTGACCCTTCTCCATTATCGCTGGAACTTGCCAGAGAATGGGGCATGTCTTTTTGGTGCAAATGGTATTATATTTACGTAATTAACTTACAGTTAATTAAAAGTTCTGTTTCTAGAGTAGTTTAACACTAGCGTATGTATGTGTGTATGTCCCCACATGTATTTACTTTAGTGTTAAAATAGTCTACAAATGTTAAGGTTTTAAAACCTTACCTATTTATGAAAATTATTTCTTTGGAAATAATGTTTAGGTTGATACTGCAATCAAGTTGAACTCTGGTATAAAGGGCCACTCTGAGAGGAGTAATGCAGAGGAAAATGGAAACAATAATGATGATAAAGGGGAAAATGATTCTGAGAAACCAAAATTGGCTGAAGAAGGGTCAGATGAAGATCTGAACATGGTTCAACATCAGATAATCCCTGGATGTGCAGGTAGGATACTCACCAGGTGATAGGCTAATGATAGTTACAGATATTATAGTTAAAATATTAGAGTTACATCTGTTTTTTATCAGCTAAAGAAATCCTAGTGAAAAAAAGAGGTATACCTTTGTGAGCACCAGCTTTTGTTTAGAATAGTACTGAGTCCTTAAAAACACGTAGAAAAATAATAAAATTTTCATTTAATGAAATCGTTACTGTGGGTCATTTCACGTTAATCAAGTAGGAAGTATTTCTGCCACTTATGACAGGATTTATTGATATTTTTGATGTCTCAATGATACAATAAAATGTATCCCGTAATTTCTAAATGGCTTTTTCAGGATAATCCCATTTGATCTTAGTAACTTTTGGATTTTAAAAGACTCCTTTTTTCCCACCCTGGTTATTAAATTAATACTGGTCAGAGTGGAGAGCATGTCTCCAAATGTGGTGTGCAGAGCCCTGGGGGATTGCTGAGCCCCTTTTAGGAATTTTGCAAAGTAAAAACTTCTTTCGTCATAATATTGATATATCAGTAATATAATTCATCGTAATACTGAAATAATGATACCTGCCTTTCCGCCCACTACACGGACATTTGCGGTGATGGCACAAAAGCGACGGTGAGTAAAATTGCTCCTGTGTTAGCACGAATCCAGGCAGCGTATCACATTGTACTAGTCGGTCATTGTGTTCTTCGTGACCAGCCACTGGGAGGGAAAAGAAATAGCCTGTGTCACTCAAGAACATCTTTGGTGGAGCAGTAGAAATCGTTAATCTCATGAAACCTGGACTTGAAATACACATCTGTTTAATTGCCTGTGAGGTAAAATGGGAAGTATGTATATAGCAACTCTGCTCTACACCGAAATGGGAAGTTTGTGTTGAGGAACAGTACTTGTATGATAGTTTAAGTCGAGAACCAAGCTGGCTGCTTTTTAACGGAGCATCATTCTTACGTGAAAGAATGACTGACAGACCAACTGGTATCATTCAGACTTGGGTAGTTGGAAGTCATTTTTTTTTTTTTTAAGATGAAATGAGCGTGTCGTTTCAAGGAAAATAATCGACATATCTTTCGTCAGTGATAAAATTTGGACTTTCAAGTGAAAATTAGAATTTTGGAAAACTTGTGTAGATTGCCACTGTGAGATTGACAGCTTTCCAAGACTTAGACTTTTCCGTTAAAATTTGATGGCAATATGAACAAATGTGATTTTTTAAAAATACTGTATCCTGAAACGTGTTAACGTTTTGAAGGTCTGCGTAAGTCAGTGAACCACTATTTTCCAAATGACCAATGAAGGGTAAAAGATCCATTCAGCACAAATGATAGATGCATGGATTTTAATGGAACAAATACAAAAAGCTCACTGATAGAGTTACGTATTTCACATTACAACCACTCTTTAAGAAACCACCCCTTGTCGAGTTTTGATGTAGTATCGAAGAAGAATATCCACAATTATCTGAGAAGATTATTAAATTTCTCCTCCCCTTTCCAAATACATATTTGTATGAGGCCTGATTTTCTTCATACATTCTAACTGAAACAAGAGATTGCAAGAGATTATACAAGCAGATATAAGAATCCAACTGTTTTCTGTTCAGCTAGATATTAAAAATTTAAAACAATGCCCTTCTTAATTTTTTTGGAGTCTATACTTATTTGTCATAAAAATGTTATATTTATGTTAGCATGTAATTACTAATAACATGTTTATTATTTTTAAATGAATAAATAAATATATATTTTTCAGTTTTGATTTCCGACATGGTAATTATCAATAGATATAACATAAAAGCTACTTTGGGTTCTCAATAATGTTTAAGGTTGTAAAGGGAAGCTGAGGTCATAAACTTTGAGAAATGGTGACTTAAGAGTATATTTGGGATGAGTTTCGCTCTCAAAATTGGGCCTGGTGACTCAGGATTATAGTTACCAGGAAATGAGGCATTATAGTTGCGATTAGCTATTGGCCCAGTTTACACTGAACTTATTTATACTGTTTTGGAACTGCATGAGTTACTTCCAGATGTCTGCTGTATAGACCATCTCTGTATATGGAGTGCAAGGATTGGCATTTGGGAATTATAACTAAAGGCTGTTGTATTTGAAATATGTAAGCAACAAGATCTCTAGAGCCTCCTTATCAATAAGATCAGTATTCTTTTTGGATAAGCTAGTTCCCTTCTGAAAATATCCCCTTTTCCTTGAAGAGGAAGTGATGTACATTATAGGGAAACACACTGGACTCTTTGGATTTTAAAAAGTTGCAAAATTTGGTCTTTCTTAGCATAATATGCCACTTCCTAAACTGGAGTGGCTGAGACTTCAGTATTTGAGCATTTATGCTCATTGCCAGATTAACATCTTTCATCAGACTTCACAGAGGACATATTACCTGGTGGTGAAGAGTTTTGACTCTCAAATCAGACAGATCTGGGTGGAAACTGGCCCTGCCATTTACTACTTATATCATCTTGGACGTGTATGTAACTCAGTTACAAATTATTCTCAGTTTACTAATTTGTAAAATGGGACAATAACTATACTACCTGACAGGATTATGATGAGGATTAAATGACACAATGCCTGTAAATAAAGCCCTTAACACTGAGCATATCAGATAATTCTATAAATGTTAGCTGCTATTATTAACATTATCATTAATCATAAGTTAAAACTTGAGTGAAGAGGGGCGCCTGGGTGGCTCAGTTGGTTGGGCGTCCGACTTCAGCTCAGGTCATGATCTCACGGTCTGTGAGTTCGAGCCCCGCATTGGGCTCTGGGCTGATGGCTCAGAGGCTGGAGCCTGTTTCCGATTCTGTGTCTCCCTCTCTCTCTGCCCCTCCCCCGTTCATGCTCTGTCTCTCTCTGTCCCAAAAATAAATAAACGTTAAAAAAAAAAAAAAAAAAAACTTGAGTGAAGAAAGTTCTAAAGAGCCCTTGGCTTTAAATAAGTTACTACCAATTATCCATTTTTAGGTACTTCAAAAAAAAAAATAGAACAAATGGGAGGGGCATAGATAAAAGCTGTCTAGTTACATAGAGTACTTTTCTGAATTTGTTTCTCTGTGTTGGAATCATTTCATTTCTTGACATGTTACATTTTACTGCATCGATTTCACAAATAGCTACATGCCTTCTCTTTTTAGTCTGAAGCAGTTTTAGGATAGGGTCTTTGTCTTATTCCTTATTCCTTACTTATGAATATAGAAGGTATACCAGAATGAAGGAGAAATATTTTGGGATTGAAAATGAGATAAGACCCACCTATGAGTTCAATACCATAATTTATTAGCTATTTGAAAGAACAGAGTTATTTCCAAGTGTTGGCGGGGATGTGGAGAAAAAGGAACCCTTGTGTACTGTTGGTGGGAACATAAATTGGTACAGCTACTGTAGAAAACAGTATGGAGGATTTTTTTAGAAAATTAAAAATAGAAATACCATATGATCCGGGAATTCTAGTACTGGGTATTTACCCAAAGAAAATGAAAATGTTAATTTGAAAAGATATACACACCCCTATATTTATTGTAGTGTTATTTACAATAGCCAAGATATGGAAGCAACTCAAGCGTCCATCAATAGATAAATGGATAAAGAAGATGTTGTGTACATTCTCTCTCTCTCTCTCTCTCTCTCTCTCTCTCTCTCTCTCTCTCACACACACACACACACACACACAGGAACATAAGGCAGCCATAAAATGATGAGATCTTATCATTTGTGACAATATGGATGGACCTAGAGGGTATTATGCTAATTGAAACAAGTCAGACTGAGAAAGACAAATACCATATGATTTCACTTATATGTGCAATCCCCAAAACCAAAAATGAATAAACAAACAAACAAACAAAAAAGCAGAATGAGACCTGTAAATACAGAGAACAAAGTGATGGTTGTCAGAAACAGGGGGTTAGGGAATGGGCAAAATGGGTGAAGGGGAGTGGGAGATACAGGCTTCAATTATGAAATTATTAAGTCATGGGGATAAAGGGCACAGCATATGGAGTATAGTCAATGACACTGTAACAGCATTGTATGGTGACAGACAGCAGTTATACTTGTGGTGAGCATAGCCTGCTACAGAGTTGTTAAATCACTGTGTTATACACCTGAAACTGTAGCATTGTGTGTCAACTATACTCAAAAAAAATTTCAAAAAGGAAAAAAAAAGATAGTTATTTTAGCTGTAAAACCGGGTTGTTAGATAATTATATTTCATAGGTTGTTCGATAATCATATGAAAAAATATGTGTGAAAGCACCTTGTAAAATATGTCAGTTATTCTCACCAGCCATAAACATTTGTTGAATGAAAGAACAAACAGTAAAAACAAAACGAAACTTTCTGGTTGTACCAAACTTCAAGCTCATTCCTACTTTCAACACAATATAGATGAACCTGAATTAAAAGAATTAGATTCTCAACTTCAAGATGCTATTCAGAAGATGAAGAGGCTTGATAAAATATTGGTGAAGAAACAATACAGAGAAAAAGAAATTAAGAAGCAAGGTCTAGACCTAAGAATAAAGCTGTGGGAAGAACTTAAGGTAAGAGTTGTCTCACCACTGCTGATGTGGAAGAAATGATTTCCTCTAAGATGAGTAAGAAAAGCATGGACTGTGGTAGTATTAATGTGGTCTGCCTTTATTGATTTATTTTGTAGAAGTAGGATGGTGGTGTGTATATGTATGTGTGTGTGTGGGGGGGAGGTGAGGGAGATCGCTTTCTGGAACTAGACAAGAATTCCAGATTTCAGGCACCACACTGCCATGTTTGTTTTCCATGGGCAGCACAGCAGACCTCTCTTACCAGTGTCAGGCTGGGGTTCCTCCGTTTCTGGAGCAGAAAGTGATGGGGTCCCTACTTTCATCAAGTCTGTTTGCTGCTTCTTCAGCAAGCTTACGGTTTGGAGATAAACACATAAATATACACAAATTTAACCCCCTGGTCGCCATTATTTTTTAAGTAAACTTTTGTGACCAAGAAGTGGGGTGTTCACTGTTTCACATGCTGGTCAGGATCTCTTAGAGGCTGTAAAGTGCTTGTGGTCTGTGACCATGCTCTATTTGCTTCTGTCTCAGTACATCTCTAGTGCTCGATTAACTTTCCTTGGCCTTCTTGGACCTTTATTCTCTGTAGTATTGAGGGGTGGAAGTTGACCATATATTTGCTCTGACTTGACGTTTAGCCATTGGTTCACATTTGAACTTTGTCCCGTAAAGGAGAGCACTTTTAGGTAAGGAGCACTGTAATAACAGATGAGTTGTTTTTGATAAATTCTTCCTTCCTCAGTCGACTGACTTCAAGGACATTTCCTAGATGATGCTCTGCATTAATAATGAAGTGACAAAGAATACATTTTTACAAGATTCCCAGGAAGACCATGGAGTAGAAAGCACCATACACAATGCAGTGATTTAAACTAGAGAAACGATTTGTATAAATTTGTCATAAAAAGTTAGCCTATCACTTATTCCTGTTGAATCTCAAACCAAAGTTTTACTTGTTTGGAAACAGGAATAATAATTGGACCCATAATAAAATATAGTATCAATCCTGAAATGTCTGAAACTATAATTTAATGATGGACCTTTAGGCTACTCATTAGTTATGGAAATATTAAACAGAAGCTGAAGAAGATTTAAGTGAGGTAATGATTATATAATGATAGACATATATTACAACTCTATTTGGGACTATTCATTGCTAGAATTTGTGCGAACAGGGATATTAACAGATTTCCTATTTAAAGGGATAAAAATGACCTGTCCCTTTTTGTTCAGGTCAATTGTGGAATTACAAATTACACAATTTGTAATCCATGTTGAAACTGTACAAAATATCGAAGAGTGTAGTTGCCTTCTTTTCCTTGTTTCTCTTTTATTAGTCTGCAAAAACTAGTGAAGCTTTGCAAAGTAATGAGGAGATGGAAAATACAAAAAAGTTTCTAGCTTTGACTGCTGCATCAGAAGAAACTGTCGGTGAGTAAAATTTATCTTTTTTTTTTTTTGAATCTCAGAGTCATAGAATATTTGAATTAAAGTAAAAATCCCAGTTAAGTTATTCTTTCTTTTTCTTTGTGAGTTTAACTCTTCTCTATGGGACATGATCACATTAGGTAGGATTATATGGAACTTTCCTGAGCATCGGTAAGTTTCAGAGGCTTCTCAGGTTTGTACCTGTTCAAGAGTGAGGGGGACAGGGCAGTGAAAAATTGGGAAATAGACACAATATGTCTTTGCCTTTACTTCCTGTGCCTCTAAGAGGCCTCTAGACACCCAGTCTATGCAGTCTCCTAACTGCCTAGAATCCTCCCACGATGTGTCACTCAGGCTTCTGCCATCCCTTTCATAAAAATCCGTCCTATTTCCTGTTCTCTTCCAGTCTTGTTTTTGAGACCAGCCAAATCATTATGCATGTTTCTAATTTGCCATCTGTGTGTATGTATATTTATCATTCTTCCTTTCCTCCTCCTCCTTCTCCTCCTCCTTTATCTTCTCTTCCTCCTTCTTCACCCAAAGAAGTGTGATAGAGTCATGTAGCCTTTAGCTTCCTTATACAGTGGTGAAAATTTGGGGGATTGGGAAGTGGTTGCTAGGTTTTTGGCAGGACGCTTTGGAAATCCTTTAGCCTGCATCACGTAAGTGGTTATGCAATACTGTTGGGGGGTAAAACTGACTCTAAGCAGGGGCCCCTGATTTCTCTGAGACTCCTGGGATTCATTTGTCTTTTGCAAAGTGAGTGTCTAACATTGCAGAGCCTCAAGAACCTGACTCAGACTATTGCTGCTGGTTAGCATGAGTTTTGATGTGAATGAAATTCCTTGAGGTTTGTTTCTTTCTGGACCCAGCGGTGAGAGCTCAAAAGCTGCTTGGGACCAAGGGATTTGGATTTAGAATGCACTAAATGTTTCTGTCCAGGAAGTGGGTGCCCTATCTGGGTTGTCGTTTCTATGACTAAGGACTTAAAAAAAAAAATGAATCTGAGTTTCTCCTAGACAGATGTATATCTAGATTGGCTTTGTTGAAATTTACCATTTATATATCCTAATTGAAACACCAAAAACTAAGGGCACCTGGGTGACTCAGTTGGTTGAGTGTCTGACTTTGGCTCAGGAAGGTTCATGAGTTCGAGCCCCACATGGGGCTCACTGCTGTCAGCACAGAGCCTGCTTTGGATCCTCTGTTTCCCCTCTCATTCCCTCCCCCACTCATGCTCTCTCTCTCAAAAATAAATAAAAGGCATTAAAAAAAAACCCCAAAATGATTTGCCTATTAAAATAATAGATCATTTACTTTCTACTTCTTCTATTTGGTTATAGAAATAATACATGCATAATCTGTATTAGAAAATATTGATAAACTGGAAGAAAAAAAATCACCATAATTCTTAACTTGCAGAGATAATCATTATTAATATTTTTGTTTACTCTTTATCTTTTGAGACATTTTCCATGCAGATATCTATATATATTTTAAAAATAAAAATGAGATCAAATTATATATATATATATATATATATATATATATATATATATATATGGTGTTTTGTAATCTGTTTCCTACTAATTTTTATCTCTCGGGCACCCTTAGCTGTCAGTAAGGGAAGAACTGTGTGATAGTTTGTTTCCAAGATGTTTGCCATAGTTCCTTCCCTCTATGATGTTCATTCCAGTCCTCGTATAGGGATGGGGTCTCTTTCTTCCTGTATTTTCAGTCTGGGCTGGGCTAGGACTACGTTGACTGATAGATTACAGCAGAAGTAATCCTATACCATCAGTTCCAGCCCTTGCCGTTAAAGGACTGGCAGTTTCGGCTTCTCTTTTTAGAAGGCCCACTCAGAGGAAAGCCAGCCATCCTGTAAGGAGTCAGACTACCCTGAAGCTGCCATGCTGTGAGAAAGTCCAAACAAGCCATATGAAGGCTACCCAGAGGACGTCATGCTGGCCAGTTCTGACCTACAGTGAGTTCAGTAGTGTTCCACCAGAACTCATGTCTACCTGGAGCCTCAGTATGTGACCTTATTTAGAAATAGCATCTTTGCAGGGGTGCCTGGGTGGCTCAGTTGGTTAAGCATCTGACTCTTAATTTCAGCTTAGGTCATGATCTCATGGTTCCTGAGATTGAGCCCCATGTCAGGCTCTGCGCTGACAGGAGCCTGCTTGGGATTCTCTCTCTCTCTGCCCCTCCCCCACTTGTGCTCTCTCTCAGTCTCTCTCTGTCTCTCAAAAATAAATAGATAAACAAACAAACAAAAGGAAATAGAATCTTTACAGATGTGATTAGTTAAGATGAGATCTTACTGGATTAGGTGGGCCCTAAAGCTGAAGTTTGGTGTTCTTGTAAGAAAAGAAGACACAGAGACACAATGACGTGGTTAAGAAGAAGGTGATGTGAAGATAAAGGCAGAGCTTAGAATGATGTAGTTACAAGCCAAGGAATGGCAGGGGTCGTTGGGAGCCACCAGAAGCTGGGAAGAAGCAAGGAAGGATTCTTCCCTAGAGACTTAAGAGGGGCACGGCCTTGCGGACATCTTCATTCCAGATGTCTAGCTTCTAGAACTGGGAGAGAATAAATTGCTATTGTTTTCAGCCATCCATTCCACAGTTACTTGTTACAGCGGCCCCTGGAAACTAATACACTGCCTGGTCAGCATCTCAGTGCCGGCACCAGAGATGTGAAAGAAGGAGCCACCTTGGCCATTGCATTCCTAACAAATGTCATGTAGAGGATAGCCAAGGCCAGACACACGGTCTCAGGTGAGCTGTCACAGACATCTCCAGCCCAGTGCAGCCCCCCAGCTGAGGCCTCCTTCATGGTGGAGCAGGGGCATATCATTCCTGGTGTGTCCCTCATATTACTGACCCACAGAATCATGAGCATAATAAAATGGTCACTGTTTTGTGCCACTAAGTTTTTTTGTTTTTGTTTTTTTCTTTGTCTTTTCACTTTTTGTTGTGGAATAATGTTAAACTTACAGAAAAATTTCAAAATAGTACATAGAGTTCCTGTTTGCTCTTTACCCAGCCTCCGCTGATGTTAGTATCTTGTGTAACCATAGTACAGTTGGCCTTTGAGAAACATGGGTTTGAACTTCATGGGTCCATTTATATGTGGACTCTTTACAGCACAGTACTATAAATGCATTGTCTCTTATAATTTTCTTTTCTTTAAAAAAAGTGCTTTTAATGTTTATTTTTGAGAGAGAGGGTGGGACACAGGGTGTGAGCAGGAGAGGGGCAGAGAGAGAGGGAGAAACAGAGTTCAAAGCAGGCTTCAGGCTCTGAGCTGTCAGCACAGAGCCCAATGCGGGACTGGAACCCATGAACCGTGAGATCATGACCTGAGCTGAAGTTGGTTACTTAACCGACTGAGCCACCCAGGCGCCTCTCTTACGATTTTCTTAATAACATTTTCTTTTCTCTAGCTTACTCTATTTAAGAATACAAGATATAATACGTTTAACATACAAAGTGTATATTAATCGACTGTTTACATTATTGGTAAGGCTTCTGGTTAACAGTAGGCCATTAGTAGAGTCTTTGGGAAGTCAAAAGTTATGCATGGATTTTCAACTACATGGGGATTTGGCACCCCTAACCCCCATGTTGTTCAAGGGTTGACTTTACAGTGATCAACATTAAGAAGTTAACGTTCATATAATTCTATTAAACTACAGACCCTCTTAAAATTTCACCTGTTTTTCCACTAATGTCCTTTTTATTTTCTAGTATCCAACCCAGGATCCCCTTTTGCACTTGGTTGTCGTGTTTTCTTGTCTCTTCGAATTTGTGATAGTTCCTCCATCTTTCCCTGTCTCTCATGGTCTTGACGCATTTGGAGAGTACTGGTCAGCTATTTTGTAAAATATCCTTCAGTTTCAGTTTGTCTGATGTTTTCCCTTGATTAGATAGAGTTAATGCATTTTTGGCAAGAATACCCCAGAAGTTATGGGCTCTCGATCAATCATGCTCAGGGTACCTAAGGTTAAATTCTGATGTTACTGGTGATAGTAACCTTGAAAACTTGGTTAAGGTAGTGTCTGCCATGTTTCTATATTGTAAAGTTACTAATTTTCCTTTTATAATTAATAAATATCATGGGCGAGATTATGCAAATATCTTTCCTCAAACTGTTGTCCATTAATGTTAGTATCCATTAGTTGATCTTGCCTGCAATAATTATTACTGTATGACACTAAATTTTGGGTGATTCTTTTCATGTAACAATAGATAACTGGAATGATTTGCATCAGCATTTTAAAAAAATTTGAGTTGGGGAGCCCGGGTGGCTCAGTCAGTTGAGCGTCTGACTCTTGATTTCAACTCCGGTCATGATCTCATGGTTAGTGAGATCTAGCCCCATGTTGGGCTCTGTGCTGACAGCACGAGGCCTGATTGGGATTCTCTCTCTACCTCTATCTCTGCCCCTCCCCTTCTCATGCTTTCTGTCTCTCAAAATAAGTAAATAAACATTAACAAAAATAAAAAATAAATTTTGAGTATAGTTGATACAATGTTACATTCATTTCAGATGTACAAATAGGGATTCAACATGTCTATACATTATTATTTTTTTTTTTTAAGATTATTTTGAGAGAGAGAGAGAATGAGCAGGGGAGGGACAGAGGGAGAGGGAGAGAGAATCCCAGGTTGCTTTGTTCAGATGATGTGCGTCTGACACAGGGCTTGATCTCACCAACCACGAGATCATGACCTGAGCCAAAATCAAAAGTCGGACGCTTAACCAACTGAGCCACTCAGGTGCTCCCTACATTATTCTAAGTTCACCACAAGTATAGCTACCATCTGATCTGATACATCACTATTACAATGGCGTTGACTATATTCCTTATGCTGTGTCAGCATTATCTTTAATGACTGTATATTAATTCCCTACATAGATGTACCATAATTTATTTAACTAAAATTCTGCTATTAAACATTTAGGTATTTCGTTTTTTCAATTTTTTTCAGTTATACATAATGCTGCAATAACATCCTTAAGTAATTATTCCATTGTTACCTTTGGTGGTAATTGAGAAGCTAGGTTGTGGGGAACCTGGGTGGCTCAGTCGGTTGAGTGTCTACCTCTTGATTTTAGCTCCGGTCATGATCCCAGGGTTGTGGGATCAAGCCCCAGTCTCACTTCTTGCTGAGTTAGAGCCTGCTTAAGATTCTCTCTTTCTTCCTTTGCCCCCTTCCCTGCTAGTATTCTCACACTCTCTCTTAAAAAAAAAAAAAAAAGAAAAGGACAAAAGCAAAAAAAAAAAAAAAAAAAGAAAAAGAAAAAGGAGGTCGAGAACTAGGTTGAAAAAGAAAAAATGCCTCCCAAGAGATATCCATGTCAAATTCCTAGAAGCTGTGAATGTTACCTTATTTGGAAAAAGGGTCATTGCAGATGTGATTAAGTTAAGGATCTTAGGATGAGGACATAATCCTGGAATATGGAAGAGAGCTCTACATGAGCTCATAGGTATCCATCATAGGTATCCTCATAAGAGAGAGGGAGAGGGAGAAGAGAAGCCACATGAAGATTGAGGCTGGGATTGGAGTGGTGTGGCCTACAGCCAAGGTGATGATGGCAGCCACCAGATACTGGGAGAGGCAAGGAATGAAATCTCACTCAGGGCCCCTGGAGAGAGTGTGGCCCTACTGACACCTTGACTTTGGACTAATGGCCTCTAGAATTGTGAGAGAATAAATTTCTGTTGTTTTAAGTGACCAAGTTTGTGTTAAACTGCGACAATAGCTACAGGAAGTGAATACAACTTCAAAGAGAAATCACTTAGTCAAAGGGCTTGGGCCTTTTAAAAATTTTATCCGTATATAAAAATATTTTTAATTTTTTTTAATGTTTATTTATTTTTGACAGACAGAGAGAGAGAGAGAGACACAGACAGAGCATGAGTGGGGAAGGGGCAAAGAGAGAGGGAGACACAGAATCTGCAACAGGCTCCAGGCTCCGAGCTGTCAGCCCAGAGCCCGACGCAGGGCTTGAACTCACGGACAGTGAGATCATGGCCCGATCTGAAGTCAGATGCTCAACCAACGGAGCCACCCAGGTGTCCCTAGATTTTTATTCATATTGACTTATTAAAAGGTTTTACCAATTTAGACAAATATTGTATCAAATACAAATCAAATATTGTATCTGAGAATTGTTTTTGTATACCCATGATAACAATGGGTTTAATAGTTGTTTTAAAGCTGTTTTTAAAATGGAGTCGCAATTTATACCTCTGTGATAAGCAAGGAGGTTGAGTATTTATTCTTTTAGCCATTTTGTGAATTAATTGTTCTTTTATGAAATGAAGCATTCCTTTTTATTGTTTAGAAGGACTCCTTTACATATCAAGAATACTAATATTTGACAGTCATAAATATAAAAACATTATTTCTAATTTATTTTTAGTTTTGTGGTATTTCTTGCTCTCCCAAACTGAATATTTTTTTATTTAGCTAAATCAGTCATTTTTTTTCTTTTTAAAATTTTAATGTTTATTTATTTTTGAGAGAGAGAGAGAGAGAGAGAGAGAGAGACAGAATATGAGTGGGGGAGGTGCACAGAGAGAGGGAGACACAGAATCTGAAGCAGGCTCCAGGCTCTGAACTGTCAGCACAGAGCCCGGCATGGGGCTCAAACTCATGAACCATGAGATCAAGACCTGAGCCAAAGTTGGAAGCTTAACCGACTGAGCCACCCAGGCACCTCAGTCATTTCTTTTCTTTTATCATTGACTGTTGTTCCGCTTAAAAAGTCCTTTTCCAGTGTAAGATGACATAAAAATGTATTGTACAGTTATTGTTTTATGAAAATTAAAATATTAGTCTACTTCGAACTCATTTTGTTGCCATATATGAGGTAGAGAGTTGATTTGGTGGTTCCCCCCCCCACACCCCCAGTTTGTTAGCTAGCATCAAAAGATCACAAATAACAGAAATAAAATCAAAGAGTCGCCACGGTAGTAATTAGTAGAAGTTTATCACGCACGCGTGAAAAAAGTCAGCTTGCAAACTGGGAACACTGAAGCCAAAACATGGACTGAGGCTCAGGAGTATTTTGTTATAAAGCAGAATGGTTACTTCATATCAATTTTGGAAGACACTAAGTTTTACTTATGATTTCTAGAGGCCTAAGCAAGAGATGATCCAGGTCAAGTTACTCTTGCAAAAGAAGCTAAATTACGTTTTATTTGTATGACTAAACGTGTTGTCTGCTCAGATCATTTCTAAGGTTTCTCTCTATTTGTTTTTGATTTTAAAACGGGTTACCTCAGTACTTTTACTGCATAATCCATCATTCCCTCATTTATTTGGAATGCTAACTTTATCATGAATTGGGCTTGTTTCCAAAATTTCTATTCTCTTCCATTATAATATTTCTGTCTGTTCTAATGTTAGCATTGCACTGTTCTTACTACTGTAGCTTTATAATACGTTTTATTAGGGCAGGTATATTGTCTTTTTTGGGAAGTTTTTTTTTGCGAGAACATGTTTTTCTTAAGCCTGTTTTTCTCGTTGAGAGTTGTTCAGTTGTGAGTACACTAAGAAGAAAGACTGCAAAGCACCTCTAAGGTTATGGCTATATATAGAATGCTGTTTTACTCCCTTCAGTGTCTGAAGGCTATGGTGTGAATATAACCTGTCTTGAAAAGTACAATTTCTTATATTTTCCTTCACGTCTGTCAGTAATTCCGTATCTTCATAGAAGCAGGACTTCCAAATAAAGAACATGGATTTCCAAATAAAGAACTGGGTGTTACAGTATCTCAGCATCTATATTTCAGAAAGCTGGAGCTAAATGCTGATTTCTCTAATGGATGGGGCATTTCTAAGAGGCATATGTACCTCCTGTGGTTGACTCCGGAGCAGGGACTGTAAAATAGTAAGGGGGGCTTTTGACGTTAACCTTTCAGGCATAGGGTTCACTATTAAAGGAACTTTTGGCCCTGCAGGGCAAGACTTTTGTTATCAGTTGTCGTTTCTTCATTTTTTATTTTTTTAAGTTTTTTTTTTTATTTATGTTGATAGAGTTATAGAGAGCAAGCAGGGGAGGGGCAGAGAGAGAGGGAGATGGAATATCAAGCAGGCTCCGTGCTGTCAATGCAGAGCCTGATGTGGGGCTTGAACTCATGAACCATGAGATCATGACCCGGGTCGAAATCAAGAGTTGGACACTCAACTGACTGAGCCACCCAGGTGCTCCTGTTGTCTTTTCTTCAAAATTAAAGCAGAACTATCAAATACGTTTCATTTTTTTTGAAAGTTTGTTTTATTTTAAAAGAGAGAACGCAACCAAGTGAGCGGGGGTAGGGCAGAGAGAGAATCCCAAGCAGGCTCCGCTCTGTCAGCCTGGAGCCCAATGTGGGGCTCGATCCTGTGAGCTGTGAGATCATGACCTGAGCTGAAACAAAGAGATGCTTACCCAACTGAGCCACCCAGGTGCCCCACCAAATACGTTTCGTTTTTAAAACTCATGCCATGTACATTTGGCTTAAACCTATAGAGCTCACATCTCTGGAGTCACATGACTACTATAGGCCCTGAAAACATTTACAGTGATGTTAGATTAGTACTAATGTTCTGACATGGAAATTAATTGGATTTTATGAGCTGAAAACTGGAGTTACCAGGGACCTGAAACCTATGTTCAGGGAGAACCACTGGTTTAAACATTATCATGTTAGAGTTTCAGTTCTTAGATTTTGAATTCTTAGTCAATTATTGTGTACTGGCAGTGTTTATCGTGCTCAGAGCAGATAAGATGCAAAAGTAGGGTTGATGTAAAAGGAAATGGGAATAAAAGATACTATTAGGTGAACCAAATGCCGATTTCTTTTCACTCTTGCTACTTACTGTCCTGAGATCACGCCAGACTAGTGCACCAGTGAAGAGATGATATTACTGTGTTCCTGGCTCTTGAGATTTAAGTAGATTCTTTTTGGTTTTTTGGTGACTGGTCTTTTTTATAAGGCAGATTCCTTAATGAAATTTCCTGTTGTTTTTTTTTTTTTTTTTTTTTTGCATCCTAGGCATAAGTGTAACAGTCACATATTGATTTGATTTCTAACTATCTTAAAAACCATAGGAGATATTTACTTTGGACTGCATCATTAACCTGATTACATGCCTTTTCTTCATATTTTACATAACATAGTTATTACTTCATTCTAGAAGAGGAAATTTTTGAAATCCTCAGTTTAAGAAAGGTATTATTAGTAGAATATTTTCACTGCACGTATGAAAGAAATGAAGAGAAATGCAAGAGTCCAATTTGACCACAAAGCAGTGATTTTACAGTTTCAAATTCCTGCTATTACAACACAGCCACATATTAGAAAGTGGTGCAAAACTACTTACATCTGTTCTATTTTGAGGTTAGTTTCTTTCCCATGTTATTCACTGAACTTTGGCTATCTCTCTTAATTAAAAATATAAAATTGAAACAAATAATTATTTTGATCAAGCCTATATATAGCTGTAAGTTTTCAAGTAAAATGTTTCTATGAAAACAATTCAATTCTTTTGCCCTGTTCCCCTCCATAAGTTTTTCTTTTTTACCAGGAAAGCACAAACCCTTGTAAATTATCCAGTAGGTGGCAGCATCTAGTTAAAATATGCACTTTAAAAGAGTGGACTTTAGAGCCAGACTGATTTAAACTTGAACTTTAAACACGTATCTACAAACATACCCAGACCTCCTTTCTGCCTCTTTTCCCTTTGGAAAAAGGGAGAAATTCTTAGGATAAGTGTTCTTTTTAAAAATTTTTATTATTCTTTTGGTGGGCAGGAGCAGTGAGAGAGAGAGAGAGAGAGAGAGAGAGAGAATCTCAAGCAGGCTCCACACTCAGGGCAGAGCCTGACATGGGGCTTGATCTCACAATCATGGGATCATGACCTGAGCTAAAATCACAAGTCAGATCTTAACCGACTGAGCCACCCAGGCACCCTAGGATGAGTATTCTTCCTTGTCTCCCTAGTCCTTTGCTTAGCCTTTTATTTAAGAGTAATTTGAGGGACTTTGGGCAGGTGGAACAATGACAGTTTCCAACCTGTTTTCCAGCTCCCCAAACACCAAATACATCCTAGCCTCCTGCTAACATCACAAAGAACCAACAGCAAAACAAATGAGAAGATACTTATTGTTGAGTTGTATATTTAGTTTTATTGATAGGTACTAAACACAAGTGGGGCCTTGATGCCAAGAAAAAGATAAAAACCACATTAGATTTTTTTTTACCACATTTTGACTTTATAATCCAGAGTTAATAACTTCAAGTTTAAGTACTGTTTGAAGTAGACAATAAGTAGACAATATTGCACTTGTTAGAGATCTTAGAAATATTTTACAAGTCTTTCCACCCCATTTTTGAGGGACCGCTTTTACATTTTTGTAGAGAACTCGGGTGAAAATCAAAAACTCTATCATACTCGGAGTTTCCCCTCAGTTTTTAGAATTTCTCTGATGGATAGAGATAGAATTCGTACTCTCTGAGGCAGTGATAGGATTGTTCCTCATCAGTGTTTTTAACGGAGGTCATTCCTCCTTCCTTTGTTACCCTGACCTCTTGTGCTTCCAGCTCCAAATTTGTAAGTGCATGTAAGCACGACAACAGTGGCATCTTAATCAATCAGGCTTCTAATGGCCGGTAAATACCTCTGTGATTTTCTGTGAAATACAGGTATATGCTACTTCTGCTCATGGGTGTTAACACTGAATATTCTAAGAAAATTCTCCAGCTCTGATTTGCAGAGGATTGAGGGAGAAAATCACTTGCGTTAACCAGTATAGCTAAGGAATTTTGGCTTTTAACCTCTGCTACAGTCTCAGTATTGCCTACTGATGTCTTTTGCATTCTCCAAAGTGGCTATTGCAAATTATTCTGGTTGTTTAACCTCCTACTGTCTTCTGCAAGTCCTTCACTTTGGCCTGCTTACTATCCAGAGAAAACAGTCACCTCGGTGGGAATCCCTTTCACATTCTATCCTTCTGTCCCTAAAGTGCACTCTGACTATACTCCACCCCCCATATTTCTTACCTCAGAGTGAGACAAGGTGCTGTTCTCCAAGGCCAAGGTCAACGATGTCCCATCCCTTTCACTCTGCCCCTGGCTCCTGATCTGTCCATCATTCTGTGTCTCATGTAGAGCTTCTATCTCTCCTTCTCTGTCTCCTTGTCTTCAGTTTACTATGTTTGAATCTTCTGGTCCTAAAACAGAAAAGAGCTATCAAACCAGCCAAAGATACAGATAGACCCTCCTCCCTGGGTTCTTCACCCTGCTCCCAAACAGGTACCACTCACTTTCCATCCTCTCCTTAAAGGTCAGACTTCTTGAAAGAATAATCCACACCTACTGGGGCTACCTGGTCAATTTCCATTTACTTCTCAACTCCTCGGTGGTTTGTATTTTCTCCTTTCACACAACAGAAACTACCTCATCAGGAGTCCTCTTAGATTCTAAACCTGGTGGCATATTTCCAATTTTTATCCTATGTGACCTCTCTGTAGCATCTGGCACAGGTAGCCAGTCATGGACCCGTAACATTTTTACTGGTATCGTTATTTCCTTCTGGCTTTCCTCTTTTTCTTCTCCCCTCTCCCTTACTTCCTATTGTTGAAATGTTCCTTCTTTTGTATGTTTCTTCTATCTGGATTAATGGTTTCATCATCCATCCAGTCTTTGTGATGGTTAATTTTATGTGTCAACTTGACTGGATCATGGGATGCCTAGATGTCTGGGTTAAGCATTATTTCTGGGTGTATCATCCAGGATGTTTCCAGGAGAGACTAGCATTTGAACTGGTAGACTGAGTTGCATACATTACCCTCCCCAGTGTGGGTGGGCATCAGCTGATCTGTTGAAGGTCTGAATAGAACTCAAAGATGGATGAAGGCAGGATTTGCCCTCTTCTGCCTGACTGCTTGAGTTGGGACATTGATCTCTTCTGGCTCTCAGTGATAATGAAATTACCTGATCAATTCTAATTATCTTTAGTTGTTTGCTTTGAGTCTTGTTAGTTTATGATCACCTGGAAAGTGTATGAATTTTTGTGTCCTTTTCAATAATTATTCCTATTCTGATAACTTCATAAAGACTTAGTGTTGAAATTTATGAATGCCTTTTATTGTATATTTAAACAATCATAACATTTTTCTGTCTTGACACACTAATGTTTAAAAATCAATGTATTTAAATGCTAGGAAAGTCTTTTATTTCTGGGTCAATGTTTCTTGGTTAGAGAGGATTATTCTTTTAATTTAGTACCAGATTTCAATGGCTGAATTTATTCAGAATTTATAAATATACCAGATTTATAATGAGATTTTCTGTGTGTGTGTATGTGTCCATGTGCACATGTGTTATGGTGTTGACGTTAGAGGTGGGGTTAGGAGATGTGTGCCTATGCTTTGTTAGGTTATGTTCACTTCATAAAATGATTGGGGCTGGATGTTCATTTATTTCTATGCTTTGAAATAGTTTATATAACATGGGGATTATCTGTTCCCTAAAAACTTGAAAGATTTCACTGGAAAAACCATCTGGTTCAAATAATTTCTTGGAGGCAATTCACCGACGCTTTTCTTAGCTTCTTTCATATTTACTATTATATTTCAGTTTTCTCATCTTCTGAGTCAATTCTGGCAATACACCCATGTCTGGGAGATTCCAAAATATCCATTTCACCAAGATATAACATTTTACTAAAAAAAATTTCATATAGTATTTTAAAAGATTAATTCTCCTTGTTTATTACATTCCGTATTCTTATTTCTAATTTCATTTGTGTTTTCCTTCTCTCCTTTTAATCTAAAATGTTTTCTTTTTTAAAATTAACTTTTTGGGGCGCCTGGGTGGCGCAGTCAGTTAAGCGTCCGACTTCAGCCAGGTCACGATCTCGCGGTCCGTGAGTTCGAGCCCCGCGTCAGGCTCTGGGCTGATGGCTCGGAGCCTGGAGCCTGTTTCCAATTCTGTGTCTCCCTCTCTCTCTGCCCCTCCCCCGTTCATGCTCTGTCTCTCTCTGTCCCAAAATAAATAAAAAAAAAAACGTTGAAAAAAAAATTAAAAAAAAAATTAACTTTTTATTTTAGCACAGTTTTAGATTTACAGAGAAATTAGGATGGTAGTATAACGATTTCCCATATACGTGCAGCCAGTTTCCCCTATTATTACCAGAGTATGGTACGTTTGTTACAATTAATGAACCAATATTGATACATTATTATTAACTAAAACCCACACTTTATTCAGACTTTAGTTTTTACCCAATGCTTTTTCTTCTGTTCCAGGGGCCATCCAGGATAGCACATTGCATTTAGTCCTCCTGTCTCTCTGGGCTACTCTTGGCTGTGCACTTTCTCCGACTTCCCTTGTTTTTTGTTTTTTGTTTTTTTTAAGCTTTATTTATTTATTTTGAGCGAGAGAGAGAGAGTGAGCAAGTGACTGTGGGGTAGAAACAGAGGGAGAGAAAGAGAATCTCAAGCAGTCTTGCACCATCAGCACAGAGCCTGTTGTGAGGCTTGAACAGACAAACCTCAAGATCATGACCTGAGCTGAAATCGATTTGGATGCTTAATTGACTGAATCACCCAGGCACCCCCGACTTTCCTTGTTTTTGATGACTTTGGCAGTTATGAGGAGTACTGATCAAGTACTATGTGGAATTTCCAGAAATTGCAATTTATCCATGCTTTTCTTATGGTTGACTAGGGTTGTATGTTCTTGGAAGACTATAGAGTTAAAATGCCATTTCCATTTCATCACATCATAACTGTCAACATGACTCATCACTGTTGTTAACTTTGATCACCTGGCTGAAGAGGTGTTTGTTAGAGTTCTCCACTGTGAAGTTCTTCAATTTTTCCCCCTTTCCATCCTGTCCTCTCTGGAAGGAAGTTACTGTGCACAGCCCTTACTTGAGAGGTGGGCAGTTATGCTTCACCTCCTTGAAGGCAGAGTATTTACGTAAATTATTTTGAATTATTCTGCATGGGAGATTTGTCTTTTCTTCCCATGTATCTGTTTATTCAATCATTTGTTTATATCAATATAGACTTGTGGATATTTATTTCATACACTGAATTTGAATCTAATATTACTTTATTTTGCTGCTCAAATTTTTCCAGCTTTGGGCATTGGGAGCTCTTTCAGTTGACTCCTGTGTCCCTTTGATGTGCCTTCAACAACTGTGGGTTTTGTGTTGTTGTTGTTGAACACTTCCTTACTCTCTGGCACTACAGGATGCACCAGACTCAGCTTGTGTATTTCGTATCTGAGACCTAGAATCAGTTGTCTCTTCAAGGAGCCCTGGTTCCTCTGACTGGAGAAAGATATTAGATACCAAGGTCTGGATTCTGGGTGTGCTTGTTTCTAGTGGGGAGTCACTGATTCTGAGCCTCTGAGAAAGGAAATATTTGTGGGTATACTAACCTGTTGTAGGCATTATTTATAATTTTTTTTAATGTTTATTTATTTTTGAAGGAGAGAGGGACAGAGTGTGAGTGCGGGAGGGGAAGAGAGAGAGAGGGAGACACAGAATCCCAAGCAAGCTCCAGGCTCCGAGCTGTCAGCACAGAGCCTGACGCGGGGCTCGAACTCACAAACTGCGAGATCATGACCTGAGCGGAAGTCGGACACCCAACCGACTGAACCACCCAGGCACCCCTGCATTATTTTTAAATAGTACTTTTTTTATAAACTACTTTTTTGAGGGGGGCGGGGAGAATGAGCAGGGGAGGGGCAGAGAGAGAAGGAAGAGAGAGAATCCCAGTCTGGCTCCACGCCCAGTGTGGTATGACTATGAGATCAAGACCTGAGCTGAAATCGAGAGTTGGACGCTTAAGCGACTGAGCCCCCCAGGTGCCCCTAAATATTTCTATGTGTAACCATCTGTATCTATGTTAAGCTAAACATGAGTTTATACTGAGATCTCCGACTTTATTATTTTACCACATGAATCATTCTAGCCATTTCCCCTTCGTTACCTGTAATCTCCACTCCCAACAAGGAGAAACCTGGCTCTCACCATTGGCCCTTCATTCGCCCATTGCTCACTTCTACTATACGTGTAGTGATATCAAAACTGTTCACCTGTACCCCTATAGGAAACAATCAGCTGGAGTCCAGTGCTCAGGTGCCATCTCTACTGCCTTTAGGCTTGCAGACTCCACTCATTTCCAAAGTTACTCAAGGTGAACACCTTTTTCCTCTGCCCCCTCCAGTGACATCGCTTCAGAGATTGGTAACATAGTTAGATTGTTTGGCCACATTCTACATTCCATCCTGGGATTCTATGACATCTAATAAGAATTCTAATTCTAATTCACATTCTAATAATAGTTTGAAAACTTTCATGCCTTAAGATTCACTCTTTGTGCTGTGAAGTTATAGGTTGTCAAACGTGCAGTGTCATGTAACCAGTATTAGACTATCGTGCAGAATAGTTTTACCCCTGTGAAAAATCCCCGGTGTGACTTCCCATTCAACTCTCCCTCCTGCCCCTGC
Source organism: Lynx canadensis (assembly GCF_007474595.2). NCBI lineage: Eukaryota > Metazoa > Chordata > Mammalia > Carnivora > Felidae > Lynx > Lynx canadensis. Next base: position 63,089,289 of record NC_044308.2, read on the forward strand.
ACCCCTAGCCATTCTGGTCTTTTCACTGCCTCTGTAGTTCGCCTTTTCCAGAATGGTATGTAATTAGAATCATACAGCATGTAGCCTTTTCAGATTGGGTTCTTTCTCTTAGCACTCTGCATTTAAGATTCATCTGATGTCTTTTTGTGGCTTGAGAGCTGCTTACTTTCTTTGTCCCTGAATAGTATTTCATTTTATGGATGTATCACAGTTTGTTTATACCTTCACCTATTGAAAGTTGTCTTGATTGCTTCCAGTTTTTGGTGATTATGAATAAAACTGCTTTACACATGGTATGCAGGTATTTTTGTGGACATAAAATTTCCATTTAGGTAAATATCCAGGAGCAGGATTGTTGAAACATATAGTAACACTGTTTAACTTTGAAAGACACTGCCTGTCTTTCAAGTTAGCTGTACAGTTTTATATTCCTATCTGCAAACAGTGAGAGTTCCTGTTGCTTTGCATCCTTGGCAGCAATCGGTATTGTTTTTTGTATGTTAGCCATTCTAATAGGTAGATAGTAGTATCTTATTGTTGTTTTAATTTGCATTTCCCTAATGACAAAGATGGTAACTTTCCAGATGCTTATTTGCTATTTGTGTATTTTCTTTTTTTTTTTTTTAATTAACGTTTATTTATTTTTGGGACAGAGAGAGACAGAGCATGAACGGGGGAGGGGCAGAGAGAGAGGGAGACACAGAATCGGAAACAGGCTCCAGGCTCTGAGCCATCAGCCCAGAGCCCGACGCGGGGCTCGAACTCACGGACCGTGAGATCGTGACCTGGCTGAAGTTGGACGCTCAACCGACTGCGCCACCCAGGCGCCCCTCTAGCTTCTTTAGTCAAGTTAGTTAAGCTTATTTTATTTTTCCTTAAAATCTGCATATTAGTCTGCTAGGGCTGCCATAAAAAGATACCACAGGTTGGGTGGCTTAAAAACAGCAGAAACTTATTTTCTCACAGCTCTGGAGGTTAGAAGTCAAAGATCAAGATACTGGAAAATTCATTTTGTGGTGCGGTCACTCCTCCCGGCCTGCCGATGGCCACCTTCTCACTGTGTCCTCATGGCCTTCTCTCTGTGCGCCAGAGAAGTGGCGGAAGTGGTAAAGGTTATCTCTGGTGTCTTTTCCTGTTCTCGGAAGGCCATAAGTTCTATTAGATTAGGGCCCCATCCAGTGACTTCAGTTAGCTTTTATTACCTCCTTAACAGCCCTGTTAAGTACAGTCACATTGAGGGTTAGGGCTTCAGCCTACGGATTTTGGAGGGATACAATTCAGTCTGTAACAATATGATAAAAGCATCATTGCTATGAATTTATTTCTGAAAATAGCTTTATCTCTCTAGTGCATTCTTTATGGTGTTCTCACTATTCTCTATTGTTATTGTGTTCTTGTTTCCTTATTGATCTAATAGTTCAGTGGAAAATGATGGTGCCTTTCCCTTGTTCTCTAGAATTTTTTATAAGCCCTATATTTTAAAAGCTAATATAGCGACGTATAATATTATGGTCATTGCTTTGATATTTTGAATTTATTGAAATGATAGTCTAATAGAATAATTCTCAATTGTAAGGGACATTTGGGTATGTGCAGTTTTGGTTGGCATAATGATATGCAACGGGGGAGGGCTTCATCTAGTTCACAGGGGTAAGTGAGAATTTCTAGATCTCCATGCCATAGGCCAGCCATGAGGAAGTGCGTGTGTGTGTGTGTGTGTGTGTGTGTGTGTGTGAAAGAGGGGGGGGGGGGAGAGAGAGGGAGAGAGAGAGAGAGAGAGAGAGAGAGACAAAATGAATTTCAGGCCCTGTCTCCCTCTAAACGTGGCACACTGCCTTTGCTGCTTTGCAGCTGTCACGTGTAAATGTGGAGCACTGTGTGTGGAGTCTTCTTTCAGAGTTCCAAGTGTGCAGTGAGGCACCTGGCTTTCCTCGTTTTCTTTGGGTGTGTGTGGGGGGGTGTCTCAATCCAACTTCAGGATTTCACCCGCCTCCAAGGGAATGTGTACCAGGAAGCAGCTTCACACTTGTGTCACTTGTATCTACTCTAAACTCATTTCCTCCGATGCTCTTCTGGGTCCTTCTGCACCGTGTGGGATGGGCTTTGATTTCTTCCTTAGGAGGCAGGAAACAACTTAAAATCACATCCTGCAATCTTTCTCTTGTAAGGCTCTTATTTAAAATGTGCTCAGTCCCTCACACTCTGGCTCTTGATCTCCGAAGGGAGATTCCCCCAACTCCCCCCGAATAAATGTTTCTAGTGAGGAGAGGAATTAAATTTCCTATTAAATTTAATTTTGATATAATTTCAGACGTCAAGTCTCAAGAAAAGTACAAAGAGTTTTCAAGACCCTTTATCCAGATTCTCCAAGTGTTAACATTTTACCACATCCTCCTCTGTCTCTGTCTGTCTCTGTCTCTCTCTGTATAGATTTGTCTCTCTCTTCACACGAGAACACATGTGTTCACACACACATGCACAAATCAGGTAATTAATGTTGATTCAATACTATTATTCAATGTACAGGCTTTATTCATATTTTGCCAAGTGTCCCGCTAAAATCCTTTGTAACAAAAGAATTTAGTTGTCATGTCTCTTTGGTCATTCTTTGTGTTTTACGACATTGGCGTTTTTGAAGACCATAGGCTTGATATTTTGTAGGTTGTTCCCCAGTCTGGGTTTGTTTACATTTCCACAAGCTTAGGTTCATGTTATACATTTTGGGCAGGAATCCCACTGTGTCCTCCAGGGATCCTAGCAGAAAGTGCATGATGTCGATTGTCCCATCACTGTAAGGTTAACCTTGATCACTTGGTTGAAGTGGTGTCTTCCAGGTTTCTCCACTGTAAAGTTAGTATTTTTCCTTTTTTACTGAGTAAGTTCTCTCGTGGAGATATACTCTGAAGCTATTCTGTCATTCTTCAAAGTTTCACCTGCTGCTTTTATCATCTATTGGTGATTCTTATCTGAATCTAGTATTATTATGATGGTTACCCAATGGCTCTTTTCTTGTCTTTTCTTTTTAAAGTTTATTTATTTATTTTGGGAGAGAGAGTGAGTGCACACATGCATGAGCAGGGGAGGAGAAGACAGAGAGGAAGAGAGGGAATCCTAAGCATGCTCTGAACTGTCAGTGCACGACTTGGGGTTCTATCCCATGTACCGTGAGATCATGATCTGAACCAAAATCAAGAGTCCGACACTTAACCGACTCAGCCACCCAGGCACCACCCCCCACCCCCAATGGCTGTTTTCTAGTTCTGACATTTCCTTTATAGTAATCAGTTGTTTCCTTACTGTAAGGAAGAGCTTTCTAAAGGAGGAATTTGGAAATTCAGAAGATGCTTTTTGTTTTTTTCTCTTGAGGAGTTAAGCTTCTGCAATTGAATACCAGACTTCCAAAACTGTTGTCTTTTAAACTCAAAGCTGAGCAATCAGGCCTTTGTTCTAGGCTGTACTTACTTTCTCTCTGAGGCACTGAATATACAGAATACCGCTGAGAATATAGGTAAAGAGCCACAGAGTCACAAGAATAATTTTAGCCTCGGAAAAGGCCTTAGTTTAAAAATCTCCAAATATCACTTTGCTGTAATAGTTTTTAGTATTGCAAGATTTCATATTTTTGCATCTTTATAGATGCTTCAGTGTAAAAGTGAGTGAAACTCCTATTAAGAAGGAATTATGGGATCAAAAATAAATATACTACCACTTGACAAGAACTTTAAACCTTTTTGTCTTTTCCACAAAAGTAGCTTATCCCTCGTCCACTCAAGGCTTATACCACTGATTTGCTAGATTAACTCCTCCTCAAAGATTGTGTGGGATTAAAGTTGGAATGACAATTCCAACAATGCTACATTATTATGAATCCCACATTAGGGAACTGGAATTGATACATTTCTTTTTACTATCAGAAGTTGTATGTCTTGAATTTGGTGATATTTGTATGTTGGGGTGAATGTATCTTCTGTGTACTTCCTTTGCCTGTATCATCTCAAAGAGGTGCTTGAATCAAGTTTGCTTTAAAGATAGGTGGTGGATCCTGTAATATCTTGAAGATTCATCATGTTTCGGAAGCAAAAATATTTCTTTGCCACAACCTGGCAGTTTCTCACATTAAGACATAGAAAGAGACTTAAAAAAATAGGATACTTATTTATGTTAGCAGTTTCTTACAAATATCTAATGTCTCAATTAGCTAAATAGGAGAAAATAAAATAAATTACATTGAAACAAGAGTTGAAAAACACAATTTCCTAATTTCTTTATGGGTGTAAGCCCAAGAGTGTAAATCCTAAAAGGAAGAAACCTAACTGCTAAGAGTCTTCTGGTTTTCTCTTTGAAACACATGCTTTTATCTTTTTTTTTCTTTTTTTAATTTAATTTTTTATTTTTTAAAATTTACATCCAAATTAGTTAGTATATAGTGCAACAATGGTTTCAGGAGTAGATTCCTTAGTGCCCCTTACCCATTTAGCCCATCCCCCCTCCCACACCCTCTCCAGTAACCCTCTGTTTGTTCTCCATATTTATGAGTCTCCTCTGTTTTGTCCCCCTCCCTGTTTTTATATGATTTTTGTTTCCCTTCCCTTACATTCATCTGTTTTGTCTCTTAAAGTCCTCATATGAGTGAAGTCATATGATATTTGTCTTTCTCTGACTGACCAATTTCACTTAGCATAATACCTTCAGGTTCCATCCACATAGTTGCAAATGGCAAGATTTCATTCTTTTTGATTGCCGAGTAATACTCCATTGTATATATATACCACATCTTCTTTATCCATTCATCCATTGATGGACATTTGGGCTCTTTCCATACTTTGGCTATTGTTGATAGTGCTGCTATCAACATGGGGGTGCATGTGTCCCTTCGAAACAGCACACCTGTATCCCTTGGATAAATGCCTAGTAGTGCAGTTGCTGAGTTGAAGCATAGTTCTATTTTTTAGTTTTTTGAGGAAACTTCATACTGTTTTCCAGAGTGGCTGTACCAGCTTGCATTCCCAACACAATGCTTTTATCTTGATGACTAACCCTATATCTGAAATCTTTACTTTGAGGACCTAAAACAAAAAGAAAAATACAAAGTTACTCAGTATGCATATTCTCTATATTATGAATGTTGGGATTTGGATACATTAATTCCAGGGAGTTAAAGCGATATTTTAGCACACACTTGTACATCTTCTTTGCACCGAAGTTCTAGGGAAATGCTTTTTGACTATCTGGATTTTCTCCTGTTCATTTCAATGGCTAATGTGTACAAAGATAATTATAATTTCTACTTGGAAGTGACATTTTAAGAAATGTATATGTGGAGGGGATTGAGGAATATTGCAGAGAATATTAGATCTTACTTTTAAACAATTGTTCATGTAGACACTTTCCCACTTATTTTGTGTATTGAACAAGTGAGTTTTTAAATCAACAGATCCTTCTTGCTATGAGCATGAAGACACCTTTTTCTCAGTGTTTCACACTCAAGTCCCTCCAGAAGAATATGAAAACCGTAAACAGAATGTCAATCAAGGTATGTTTTAATTTGTGTGATTTTGCATATTGTCACAAGAAATATAGCTATATATAGAAATATTCACAAATGAAATGATTTGATCTGATTTAATCCAGAGGCAGGTGAAAGTGACTGAATGAATCCAGATGAAACAAGATTGGTCATGCGTTAATCATTGTTGAAGTTAGTTGTTGAGGGTTTATCATAGCATTCATTCTACTTTTGGATATTTAAAATTTTATATGATAAAGAGTTAAAGAAAAGCTGGCTGCAAGTAATGGAAAACTAACGTAAGCAAAAAAGAAAATTTATGGAAACAATCCTGGAGGTAGACAGCTTTTTTGATTCCCAAAAGCATATTCTGTGGTTAATCATTGAGAGGGAAACTCAGTGCCAGAATTGCAGAGAAGATACCAACTGATCCAGCTTGGGTTAAATGCTTACCACTGGTCCAACCAACTCATCAAACCGAGCAAGGGTTGGGGTTACTATAGAAACATGGAAACTTCTGTTCCTGTTGATCACCACCAGGATGGGGAGAAGAGGACATTTCTAGTGAGACGGTTCTGACCAGACAGTCCAAAGTTTTTACTATAGTTTATTGAAAGTGTATTTTAAAGAAATCATTATAAATGTAGATGTGGATGCATTTAATATGAGTTATCTTAATATTGTATTTTTAAGAGTGTATGAAATTTTGACAGAATGAATAGACTTTATATGTCAGCTCAAAAGACTATATACAAGTTGTAATATGGGGAAAAGTTCTGTTTTGTATCTAAGGAGGCCATGCACCAAAAAAGTAACTCGTACTTTAACTATTGGTAGTTAATTAAGAAACATTATTGATTAAAGAAATAAAATCCCAATAATAAAGCCCAGATTTATTTGCCTAGACACTTGTAACTTAAATTTAAGTGAAACTTTTTTCTTACTCAAATTTATTTTTCTTTGAAAAGAATTTAAATCCAGAGATCTTACTCTCTTCCCGGTTCTTTCTAGGTATTGTTATCAAAATATATTCTTTAATTATTAAATTTGTGTTGAATCTTTGATAATTAGCTATAAATATGCCAAGTTACTAGCTCCCTTAGTCCTTTTTATTGATGTACCCTCTCTTATAAGGCCCAGATAACTTTTAAGCAAACCTTGTCTGTGTTGAGCTACTGGTTGGTGTTTTTCCCTCTTGGACTTTAATGTGGCCATTTGTCCTGATTTGTAGGGTAGATTCCATTTGTCACTTAAGAAAAGTCTTCCCTATGCCTGTTTTTAGAGCTTTAAAGAAGCTTTCACATGATCTTGCTTTAAATGCTTTGAACATGACGACAGTGAAGAAAGATATTTAGTAAAGGGAATAAGAGTCCATAAGTATTTTTCTCACCCTTGTTTTGAGCACCCAGGGTCAGAAGGTGACTCAGGCCTCTTTTCAAAGGTTGGGAAAAACTGACAAAGTGAGATGAGCTGTAAGGCTTTGTGCGGATGGGATGTGGAACATCCAGGACACTTATGCCCAGACCTTGCTTAAAAGACGGGTGTGAACACACACTTACTGTTCAGAGAGGGTGCTGGCATATTAATAGAATCGCAGGATAGATGACTCTAGTCTTTTGGGGAAGTTTTGTTTCATATAAAGACTAAAATAAAATATATTAATTAATTAATTTCCGCTGAGTATAGGTGGCACACATGTTATGCTAGTTTGAGATGTACCACATAGTGATTTGACAGGTTTATATGTTAATCCACACTCACAAGTGTAGCTCCCTCGGCCACCATGCCACGCTATTATGATGTCATTGACTCGATTCCCTACGCTGTGCCTTTCATCCCTGTGACGCATCCATTCCATAATTGGAAACCTGTATCTGCCACTCCCCTTCACCCGTTTTGCCCATCTCCTACCCCTCCCCCCCCACCCCCTCTGGAGACCATCACTTTGCTCTCCATACTATAGGTCTGATTTGGCTTTTTGTTTGTTTGTTTATCCATTTGTTTTGCTTTTTAGATTCCACATATGAGCGAAATCATATGGTATTTGTCTTTCTTGGTCTGACTTATTTCACTTAGCATAATTCCTCTAGGTTCATTTGTGTTGTCGTAAATGGCGAGATCTTACTATTTTTTATGGCTGAGTAATATTCATGTGTGTGAGTGTGTGTATGTAGTATATCTTTTTTACCCATAAGAATAAATCTCCATATGTATATTAGGTTTCTGGATTTGGAGTTTGGAAGTTTTTCTATGTGTGTTATATATTTTAAATGTATGTATAAGGTAAAATTGTAGCATAATGGACAATTATAATTATGAAAAATTTTGAACTTTTTTTAATATTAGATTTTACCTATGATGTGGAAGGAAATGAGTCATTGATCAGAGCAGAAAAGAAACCTTTCTCAAATACAGAAAAGATTAAGCTCAGGGGTAAACACAGCCAGGATTTTATTAAACGAAACATTGAGGTATGTACTTAGAAATTTAGAAACCAGAATATGGGATTAAATGAGTTATGAAAATGAAAATAGTTGTGTTCAGTGTCTTTAAATATTTTTTTTTGATCATGACCCATATGTATGTAATTGAAACAGTCTATATAAATGAAAGAAAAATTTTATGGACCAGTACTTAACTTTACTAGTTTTAATTCCATCCTATCTTATTCTACCTCTTTTAAAAATGCTAGCTGCAACTCAATACGTTTATTTCACTACCCAGAAATGAACCCGGTTCCTGCAATTTGAAAAACATTTATTTAGGTAATAGCGTCAGACAATGCTTCCCAGATTTTAAATTGCATATTAGTAAAATTGGCTTTTGAAAGTAATGAGACTGATGTTATAGCTGGTGCATTTAGAAATTTGCATGGAAAATGCTCCTGGCACATCTGGAGAGGCCAGTTGGTTGTCTGTCCCCTGACCCCTCCAGCTGAGCCTCCAGGAAGCCTATCACTTGTCACTTGCCTTGATTATTTCAACCTTGATCTTCCAGACCCTACAGCCTGACTTGGTGTCCTCAAGGCAAACTAACCAAGGGAAAAGGGGTTCCCCTATTAGACCAGAATGCTGATTAATTAATTTACGGTAAGAAATGTAGGTGCAGTGGGCAGAAGGCTTGTGGCAAACCACTCAGACAGTCAGGTTACTAGAAAACTGCATTGGTGAGTGTAAAGTTATTCATAAGAGCAGAGAGTTAAATAATTCCTCCCAGTTCAAGCCTGATGCTTCTTCCACAACTGCCACGTCATTTCCAGGTAGACTAGATTTGTGGGTCATTGTGCCACTGCCAGGACTGGCCTCTGGACCTCTGGTTTTTCTCTTTATGTTCGTCTGATCTGAAGGAAATCTCCAACCCGATCTCTCTGTGCTGGCCCATTTTATGTTGATTTATTTAATTTGCCAAGAGCTGTAGCATTTTCCCCACACCTGGGTTCTTGCTGACACAGCAGCCCCCCCCCCCCCCCGCCCCCGCATAGATTTCCCTTTTCCCCTTTTAACAACAGTCGCTGAATCTTTGTTCAAATTTCCTATATGACACTCTTGAAATGTCAAAGCAATTTCATTTAGGAAACAGCAGGATGTGCAGCTTGCAAGCGGGCACTTCTTTTTGGGTGCAACGAAAGAGCGACTTTACGATGGATGATGTTGCGAAGGGCAAGAAGAACTTTGTTCAGTAGCGTGCCCAGTGCCATACCATGGAAAGGGGAGGGACGCACAAGAATGAGACAAGCGCCCATGGTCTGTTTGGGTGAGAGACAAGTCAGGCCCCTGGAGTTTCTTACACGGATGCCAACAAGAATAAAGACATCACTTGGGGAGAGGAGACACTGATGGAGTAGTTGGAGAATCCCAAGAAGTACATCCCTGGAAGAAAACTGATCTTCGCTGGCTTTAAGAAGACAAAGGGAGAGGACAGACTTGATAGTTTATCTCAAAAAAGCTACTGAGGAGTAATCGTTCGCCACTGCTTATTTATTACAGAACCAAATGTCTCATGACTTCTTTTATGTGTACCATATTTAAATTGATCTCAGGCACCAGAATTTGGATCAGGAATGGCTGACAGACTATTCCTTTTGGACAGTCCTGATTTAAGTACGATTGGCTTGTGGTTAAGTGAATCTGATCAGCTTTTTGAACTTGGATAGTAATCCTGGTTCAGAATTACCAGAATTACCAGTGCTGTCCCTGTTTTCCCCTTTGAAAGATAGGGTTGGAATCGATTGGTAATGTTCAGCTTTTCACAGAGATGGTAACTGCCATCTCTAAACCTGTAGGAGATGGGTTTAATACTTAGAATTATATAACTTGTTATATTTATTTAAATACTGAGGAAATCCCTTTACTCTCCCAACAAATAGCAAGACTCAGCTGGGTTTTAATGTTGTGTTAGTTAGCCTGTAAAAGGCCAGGGCTGAAGCTGGCAACGTCCACTTTATCTTTTTGGTCCTAACTGCCGATTTAATTAAAGTTCACGGCATCTAAAATGCTACCTTTTGCTTAATTAAACACATTTTCATGTGGCTTACGTATAACACCAAACAAAGAATATTTAACACTTCTCACATTTTATAGATGAGCTGTAAGGCCAGATATTTTTAAAATTTAGTGTGACCTGTCACACTATAGTAGCGAACTTTGCTTGCGAATTCTTCACTCAGTCAGACTAAGTTATAATTCAGGATTGTCTTTTAAACAGCCCTTCAATAACGCAACTGTAGAAATACCACATATGTGTGATTGCTAATGGTGCTTTTGCCAACTCATTAGAAGGATTAAAGTAGAGGACATATGCCATCAGCACACATGTGTAAATTATGTAGTAAGGCTTGAGATAATTAAAAATCACAGATAAAAACAAATAAATAAAAGCAGTTTCAGTCAGTAGATATATGCCACATAGGAAGTGGCAAGATCCTTCCAAATACCTCAGCAGATAAGTTATTACATTGATATATAATGAGAGGTTTGCAAACTTCCCATGTTTTATTGTTTTATATTTAAAATTTTTTTTTTCAACGTTTATTTATTTTTGGGACAGAGAGAGACAAAGCGTGAACGGGGGAGGGGCAGAGAGAGAGGGAGACACAGAATCGGAAACAGGCTCCAGGCTCTGAGCCATCAGCCCAGAGCCTGACGTGTTTTATATTTTAAATAAAGTGTTGTTGAAATGGCTAACATGAGGGCCTGCTTATAGCTGGAATGTACCTCACAAATGAAAAATGCCTAATCTCACAACTTTTACCTTAATGTGTCTGTACTATAGAAACCTCAGGGCCCACTTTTATTTTCCTGAACATGAATTGCTTTGAATATTTACTTTTTTTTTTATTAATACATTCTATAGTTGGCTAAGGATTCAGGAATGCCAGTGCTTATGATTGACAGAGAGAAGAAAAGGCTGACTGAACTTTTGAAGGACTTAGATGACAAAGATTCGGGGCTGTCCAGTCCTGAGGTACGTAAGCTCTGATATTCAGTGACTTCTACCCTTCTCCTCCTTCTCCTTCTCCTCCTTCTCCTTCTCCTCCTTCTCCTTCTCCTCCATCTCCTTCTTCTCCTTCTCCTCCTTCTCATTCTTCTCCTTCTTCTCCTTCTCCTTCTTGTTGTTGTTCTTTTCCTTTTTTTTTTTTGTAGTTTCAATTTTTTATTTAAATTCCAGTTAGTTAACATACAGTGTAATATAGTTTCAGGTGTAGAATGTAGTGATTCAGCACTTCCCTACATCACCCAGTGCTCATCACAAGTGCCCTCCTTAATCCCCATCACCTGTATAACCCATCCCCTTGACCCCCTCCCTTCCAGCAACCCTCAGTTTGTTCTCTATAGTTAAGAGCCTGTTTTATGGTTTGCCTTCTCTTTCCCCCCTTACGTTCATTTGCTTTGTTTCTTAAATTCCACATATGAATGAAATCATATGGTATTTGTCTTTCTCTGACTGACTTATTCACTTAGCATAATACTCTCTAGTTCCATCCACTGCAAGAACGTGCCTGATTTCGTCTGATCTCTGAAGCTAAACAGGGTCTGGCCTGGTTAGTACTTGGATGGGGGACCTCTACGCTTCTTAATTTTTATTTATTTTCTTTATCATGTCACTGACATTAGCACACATTTACAATAAGTTTTTAAATTATGGGACAATGTTCTCTGTCTTTTAAAAAATCCTGTTTTACAAATTTATTTTCATTAAAATTTTCAGATTTTTTTCTTGGTCAATTCATTACTGACTCTGAAGAGGATTACTTTATATTATTATAAGAGTCACTACACATTAGCTCTCACAGTTATAACCGCTACCTGTGATGTAATGGGCTTAGTCATTAATGACATATAAATATGTTTCCCTGTCTCTTTTTATTTTGAATATTTATTATCCCTACACTGGTGTAGTCCTCAGGACTCCTAAAGAGCACCGTCATGCTCCTGCCCAGTTAACCTTGAGCATCCAGGTCCCTGAAGAGTCTGGAGGGAGCACAGACTCAGTCCAAGGAGGGGAATAGCCTGCCATCCAGGGTGCAGGTGTGGGCGTTTATAGGGCTTGGGCTGGTCATCTAAGGGGTGCGGTGGCTCAGCGTTTGCACTTTGTTTGCATACTAAACTTACAGCAAGATTCTTTACTTCCACAAAGAAATGTATTCTCCTGTGTACCTTGAAGCCCATAGCCCTGTCATCTAGTTCTTCTTTCCCTATGTTTGTGGAGGTGAGGTGTAGTGAGTGCTGCTGGCACCCTGCCCAGATCCCTTTTACCTAGTCCCTTCCATGCATCCGGCCCCCTGCCCTGTGCCAAGGGTGCATAGCTGCCTTTTCCCATAGAGTATTGCCATGGGCTAGATGGGGGCTGAACTGCCTAGGATGGCAGCCTCTCTCCATCTCCACCCCCTCCCAACTCAAGATGGGATTAGCTCTGTGCTGCAGTTTGTCCCTCAGAGCTTCCCCAGGGGTCAGCTGGGCTTCGTCCGACACCACCTCCTTGCCTGGTTTTGTTTCTCTTGTCCTAGCCTGCTTCCATCATCCCCTATCCCTTCTCCTGAGGTGGAGTTCTCCTGGGAGAACTCCAGTCACCCTCTCTCTTCTGAGAGCACTCCCTCAACAAGTCACCTGAACCAGAATCCCTAGCTCAGGTTCTGCATCTAGACCAACCTCAGAGAGGTAGGTGCAGAGGGTAGTTTTGACTCTAGGTCCAAAAACTGCTCAATTGCAGCAATGCCTGTGGCTGGTGGGGGGGTGGGGCGTGCCATGTTTCTTCCTAGAAATGATTTAACAAAATTTTTATTATTAATGTTGCCTTTTAAATATTATTTCTGTTAGGATTTATGCCTTGTCCCTCCTTTATTAAAATTTTTTTAATGTTTATTTATTTTTGAGAGAGAGAGACAGAGTAGGAGCAGGGGAGGGGCCGAGAGAGAGAGGGAGACACAGAATCCAAAGCAGGCTTCAGGCTCTGAGCTGTCAGCACAGAACCCGATGCGGGGATCGAACCCGTGACCGTGAGATCATGACCTGAGCTGATGTCAAAAGCTTAACTGACTGAGCCACCCAGGAGCCCCTTAAACTCTTTTTCTATCATTTACTTCTGTTTTTAGGTAGATTATTTACAAATTATCGTACAGCTGGGTTTTTGTTGTTGCTGTTGCGTCCGTAATTGTTTCTCTATCTTTTGTTATTATTTCCTTATTCTTAATCTTTTAATGAGGATATTTAATTTATATGTTTATTATGACCACTGATAATGTTTGGGCCTTTTTTGGGCAGTCTTTTTGACATTTCATTGATTAGATTTATTTTGTTTTCTTAATTTCTCCCCATTTTCCTCTCATGGTTTGAAAAATTCCTATTTCTTTTTTTTGTTTTTAGCAAATTATTGATACATACAATAACTTCTTAAATTCTTTTAATGTTTATTTACTTTTGACAGGGAGAGAGAGAGAGAGAGACAGAGCAAGAGCAGGGGAGGGGCAAAAAGAGAGGGAGACACAGAATCTGAAGCAGACTCCAGACTCTGAGCACAGAGCCCGACGTGGGGCTTGAACCCAATGAACCATGAGATCATGACCCGAGCCGAAGTCGGACACTCAACTGACTGAGTGTCCTTCACCGCTCACACTCTGTCTCTTTCTTGCAAGAATAAATAAACTTTAAAAAATTAAAAAAAAAAAGCAAGTAAGGAGTGTATTTTGCTTCAGTAACAATTTTGCTCCAGGTGTAAGTAGCTAGTGTCTTTCTTTATTCCTGTTCTGTATTCTTGGTATAGTTTTGTGTTCAGGTTTGCAAGATTGCTGCTATATCTGTAGATAATGTATCCATTTTCCAGGCAGAAAGAAGAGGGAAGGGGGAAGGGGAGAAGGGACACTCCTTTGAGGCTTTGCGTTTCATTTGGGAAGGGATGGTGTCCCTGGGACTTCCACCTGCGGCTCATCAGCCAAGATGTGTCACGTAGCCACATTCATTTCATACATCACTGCAAGTGAGACTGGGGATTCAGGTATCTTACTTTCTTATTTTAATAGCAGAGAAAGGCAAGGAAAAAGGAAATTGGAAAAGGGGATCAGATCAGTCAGTGTACAAGCATATAGGTGGGGAGAGAACCTCCTCTATCTCTCCTCCAGGTCCAATAATATTTTTCTCATAACCTTCATCTTTTTTTGTCATTTTGCTTATATAAGCTCATTTCATAGTTTTCCAAGTTGGGTTTCAACCACGTCTATTCTGCTATTTAGCTATGTAGCCCTCTTTGAGATTGTTGTTATTTTTACAGTTTTTTTTTTTTTGTTTTGTAAACTAATATTTGCTGAGAGTTTTCTGTGCATCATCAGAGGGGAAAGGTGGCGTCTTATCTGGTGTCAGGGATAGACATTTTATACAGCAATTTTATAAAACCAGATAGATTGTGGCACATGTTGAAGCAGATTCAGAGGAAGAAGTTAGGAAGTGTGGCAGGAAGAATTTAGGAACACTTTGAGGAAGGGATCCATCTATGATATTCTTAAACCATACCAAACTTCTTGCCCTTCCTCAGATTTGCTGTATCTTTGACACTGTGTGTCCTTTTCTTTGTTCCCCCATCTCTGATAAGCCGATGCACCTGAAAGATGATGACTAGGGTGATAATTATGTTTTAATTCTCCAGAACTCTTGCCCTTGGGTGGTTCTTTATAGTGGCATGTTTAATTGTGTTGGTGAGATATTCTCTTGAATCTCTCTAGGATACTTAAAATTTTTAAAAGATTTCCTTCTGTATTAGGAATTTACCCTTGCAATGAATGGCACAAAACCAAATGTCTCTACTGCCAAAATGGGTTTTACATCATATCTCAAATTACTCATATCTAAATCAGTATTGAATGTGTGAGTTCGGTTGTAGATCCTTGGTTACGGACCTGAACCCCTCGCTGTAAAGGAAGCTGGTTAAGAGCATTTTCTGGGTTCTGTCTTAGGGAGGTAAGACTTCTAAAAGCTTGAAATTTTCCACACCTAGCAAGGGTGTCTAGAAAGTGCTAGATGGAAAAACATGATGCCATCTACTACATATTACATATAATTTCCCTCTGTAACAGCATAGTGCATGAAACATTTACATTTCTGTTGAATTTAATTTGACATCCTTTTTATTCCCAGTGTCATTAAAAAAGAATTCCGTTCAAACAAGAATTTAAAATTTATTGACCAATGTTTAGTCATTGGTTCCATAGTTTTATTTTTTTGTGACTCCCTATTATTTCTCACTTAGATCGTACAGTATTTATATCCCTTTTATTTTATTTTATTTTATTTTTTTTCAACGTTTATTTATTTTTGGGACAGAGAGAGACAGAGCATGAACGGGGGAGGGGCAGAGAGAGAGGGAGACACAGAATCGGAAACAGGCTCCAGCCTCTGAGCCATCAGCCCAGAGCCTGACGTGGGGCTCGAACTCACGGACCGTGAGATCGTGACCTGGCTGAAGTCGGACGCTTAACCGACTGCGCCACCCAGGCGCCCCTATATCCCTTTTATTTAGGAAAAATTAACTGGAGTTTCTTATTTGTGACTAATTAAGTAATATATTTTCTTATAATTATATATAGCTTTCATATCCCAACTTATAAGTGTATTTAAAATGTTTATTACTGTATCATATCCTTGTATGGATAGACTACAATGTATTCACTTTTCCCTATTTTTAGACATTTGGGACTTTTGCAATTTTTCTTTATTGTAAATGACATGCCAAAAAACATGTTCTGGGTTGCGAGGGACAGAGATGGACTTCGTTGAAAAAAAAAAAAAGGAATAAATGTATTGGGAAACTTGGATAGCCCACAGACTTGGTGGGAAGTTTGGAGAAACACATCTCTAACCCGGGCAGATATCAAGGTACCCAGAAACATGGCTTCAGAAACTCCTTGGAAACAGGCTGGTTAGGGGCTGCCTCACAGCCATGAGACACCCCTGCTAGATGATCACCATTGCCACCCTCACTGCTATCAACACTGGGTCCTCCAGGTCACTGCTGTCACCATCAATCACTGCCTCACTTCCCCTGTATCTTTGCATCTCTGTCTCTCTCTCTCCCTCGGGAGTCCAAGTCCAGGGCATTCGCTTCTGATCGGCTGATTCTAGGTCATTTGCTTGTCTTCTTGATGCCAGTGGGTGAGGAGAAGGGGTGTCTGATGAGGCTTTGTCTCCTACCAAGTCTCATGCAGTGTTTGGTTTCACCAAAACAGGAAGGGACATTGGATGCTGGGGTCAGGGGGAGACATGTAATTCTTTCTGCATAAGTTTTTGCATGTATCTCTTCTGATTACTGCCTAGGGATTGATTCCTGGTATTAGAGTCATGAAACCAAAGTGTATGAAATTCTTAACCTTCCTTACCCTCCACTTGCCCCTTTATTCCTAGTGTTTTCATGATTTTTCTGTCCTTGTATTACATGTTTCTCTGTGTGGCCTCACCCATTCCCATGGTTCAACAGTTTGAACCACTATAGATCGGTGGGTGAGCCTAAAATATTTATATACAATCTACGTCTCTATTTTGATATATTTAACTACCTAACATAATCTGTGGATATCCTAGGGACATCTGTGAATATCAGAAGGTCTCAAACAGAATTCACCATTTTCTTCCTCAAACCTATTATGTCTCCTGTATTCCCTACCTTGGTCAATAGGACCACTATACCCCTAGTTCTCAAAATCCAGAATTTGGTTTTTATCTTTGATCCTTACTCCTCCGTCCACGCTTCCATCAAATTATCTCCAGATTCTGTAATTTCTACTTTGTAAGTATCTCTGGAATCTGCTCTATGTTCTGTATTCCCAGGAGATATTCCTTAGTTTAGGAGCTCATCGCTTTTGTTCCAGATTATGGCTTTTGCTTCTTAACTGGGTTTTCTGTTTCCAGTCTTGCCCGTGCATGTTCCAGTTTTAAAATGCATAGCCAGCCATGTTATTTCCTTGATTAAGATGTGATTAAGATTGATTATCTCCTCCAAGAAGCCTTCTCCAAACACTTTGTCTCTCTGCTCCTTCATGTCCATAAAGGTTAGTTGACCCTCACTGGTCCCCATGGCGCCTTGGCTTACCAGCACTCTTCATACCTTGTTAAAATCTTTGCTACCAGAAGACTGAGAACTCCCTAAGGGCAGAGCTTGTGAGATTCCTACTGAATCACCAGTGCCCAGTGCAGTGTCTATGTTCAGTGGGCACTGAGCACAAGATGTTTGAGTGAATGTTATGAGTGGGTTTTAACCCATTATGACATGAATATTAGTTGATTAAGGAGTTAGATGATAAATAGGCTCGTGAAACCCAAACAACTGCATTTATAGACCCTATGTTACTTTTCAGGGACAAATCTTGAAAATACCGTGTCGATTATAGGGTAAACATGATTTATTCCTATTTAACATATCACAGACTACTTTTTCAAAATGGAGAAATGAGAATGTTATAAGAACCAGACTGCAAGGCCAAGAGATTTATTCCACAGGGGAAAAAAAACCCCACACAATGTAGAATATACTTTATACAGATTTGGCAGATAATGAAACAATAAACTACTAATTTTTTTCTTTCACTATCCCAATGTTAATTTTGTGGGTTTTTTTGTAATGTGTGTGTTTGTGTGTGTGTGTTTGTGTATGTGTGTGTGAAGTCCTGAGCATTGATGTAGCAGTCTGAAAGGGATATTTTGGAAAAAGTGTAGCATGGGAATGACCCTGTGACTCTTGTTTCCTTTTAGGGCGATCAGTCTGGCTGGCTGGTCCCAGGAGAAGGATACACATTTGCAGTCACCCAGCACCAGCAGCTTGCCGAAATCGACACAAAGCTCCAGGAACTTTCTGCAGCCTCACCAACAACTTCCGACTTTTCTCCAAGACATGGAAACCACAGCGATCAGGTAGATTTAATTTAAGGATACACAGACTATTCAGGTTCGTGTGTTAAAGCTAGTTCACATAATCTGACAATTTGCTTGTTAACTAAAGAGGTTTCTTCCCAGTTGTTTTTTTCGTAACTCCGAGTGCAATGATAGTAATTTCCGTAAGTGCGTGCGTTGTGCGTGTTTTCCTTTGGTGACTTCACTTTCTCTTCATTTTTCTTTCAGTTGATAATTTACTGGGAAGGGTCACTTAGGAAGTATTTATTTTACTGTTATTACATCTTTATGATTTAAGCTAATTCTTGATCATGATGAGGAGACAGGATAGGGAAGAAAATCAATAAAGCACTCATTCATCCTCTATTTCTCTTAATTCCTCTGGTTCAAAGTATCAGCAATGGCAGCCGTTTGTCCCTGATGCTGCCATATTCTTCCAGCTCTTTTAATTTCACATCAAGCAGTGAAGCTCTCACTATGCCGATGACTTCTCTCCTGTGAGGATTTTGAAAGGAACATGTTTCCTCCCTGGAGAGTTTCTGAAATATTCTTTTACAGTTTTCTGTTTAGAAAAACAGAAGAGTAATAGCAGCTTTGTAAAAAGAAAATTCTTTTTTTTCACCCCCATATCTCAGTACTTCATGGGATCTGGTTCAGGATTGGGTGGTAGTTTTCACCTAAACAGAAAATGGCCAGCCTTTTGTTATTCTGTTAACCCTCTACCAGTTGTGTAGACATTTCACCGAATCATTTTCTGTACAATCTTAGATGCATGTGGTTTTTTTTGTTCCTAAAAAAGGTTTAAAAATAAATATTCTATAGGTAATAATTCTGCTTTATATTGAGTCTTTAAGCCATCAACTGAAGGTTGGGGTTCTGGCTTTGGGCCAGTTGAAACTGCTCAAAGGGAAAGAGGAGTGTTAAGATATTGCAAAGAATATCTTCACACTTGATCACTGGCAAAACCTTTATGGAGCCATCTTGGCTTCCTTAGGTCATGTTGGCAAGGCCTGGGCACAGCTGCTTCTGAGCCCTTTACACAGCAAGAGTGGTGGTAGCAGAAACCACTCGTTTCTGGATTGGGGTAAAAGCGGAAAACAGAGCATTGGAATCTCTGTCCCTACTCAAATGTACCCCAGGACTTTGACATTAGTTGCGCTGCTAGTTTATTTAAGTTACTAGGTGCCATTTCCCAAAGGGAGGAAGGCAAGAGGTGGAAATAAAATTGTTCCGGGATACTCTTTGTTCTTTTTGTGTTACACCTGATTTTTTTTTTTTGTTATTATGTTGTTGGATTTTAAGAGTATCTGAGATCTCAAAGCTGAATAGTGATTCTAAAGACAGAAAATACCTTTTTAATGGTGATCAAACGTCATTCTTTAAAGAGAGACTGAGAATTCAGAAATCTGTTTAGCCTTTAGGATTTCAATAAAGCGACTATGGTGAGATTCTGTCATCATCATTTAAATCATACTTTCAGAATTCACATTTATAGTTCAGATAAAATTTTTTTTAAATACTAAAAGGGAAAACCAGTATGTTGCTTAGTTGTCATGTACTGAGATAATATATTTTTATGTGAGACAACATAGGTTTAGTGAGAAAAGAGAAAACTGCGTTTTGAGATTCCCATTGGATGCAGAAACAGGAATGTAACATCGTATTTGATGAAAAGAAATAATTAATGCCTCTTGAATGCAAAAAAAAAAAAACCTCTTTAAATCTTTTGTTCAATTTCTTCTTGGCGTTTCCTCATTTCTAACTAAAGCCAGCACTGCACATTGAATTTTCAAGCCAGAAATGCTAACATGGCAAATTATTTTGCAGATATTATTTTTGGATTGGAATTCTTTTTGGATAAATACACTGAAAAGTATCTCGGTTAAACCTTGCGTATCTGTGCAGTTGATGAATGGGCTCCAATCTGTTGCTGAACCACAAATATTCATAGCACATATTCATATTATTTTTATTTTTAACCCTTCTGCAAACCATTAACTCATCAGTAATTTTTCTTCATGCTCCTTATGAAAGAATGTCTTTTAAGTAGAATGTGAATTCTGGTTTTCAGCAATTGATTCAACAATATTAATCAAGTGCTTACTGGGTAGGAATTGTAGGGCGCTGAAAGACAAGTCAGGCCAGTGTAGAACTATGGAGTCAAAAAGCCTCACTTTGAGTTCCGGTTTGAGTTCACTTCCACTTACTGGTTCTGAGGACTTGGGCATTAATTAGAAGCACCCTGAACCCTAGTTTCTCTATTTATAAAATAGTAATAATATTCTTTTTTTTTTTTTAATTTTTTTTTGACGTTTATTTATTTTTGACACAGAGAGAGACAGAGCATGAACGGGGGAGGGTCAGAGAGAGGGAGACACAGAATCCAAAACAGGCTCCAGGCTCTGAGCTGTCAGCACAGAGCCCAACTCGGGGCTCGAACTCAAGGACAGTGAGATCATGATCTGAGCCGAAGTCGGCCGCTTAATCGACTGAGCCACCCAGGCGCCCCAGTAATAATATTCTTTAGGGCTCTTTTATCTTTTACTATTTTTTATTAAAAAATTTTTTTTCCTTCCAACATTTTATTCAAATTCAAATTAATTAACATACAGTGTGGTATTGATTTCAGGAGTCGAATTTAATGATTCCTCACTTACATATTAGGGCTCTTTGAAAGGGTGGATGAGTTGATTTGTGTAAAGTGCTTACTTAGTGCGTGTCACACACAAAACTCAACCGGTGATGTTATTGTTATAATAATAAGTGACTTGGGGTGCCTGGGTGGCTCAGTCGGTTAAGTGTCTGACTCTTGATTTCGGCTCAGGTCATGATCTCACGGTTCATGGTATCGAGCCCCGCATCGGGCTCTGGGCCGACAGCGTGGAGCCTGCTTGGGATTTTTTCTTTCTCCCCCTGTCTCTCTGCCTTTCTCCCACTCTCTCTCTCCCCATCTCAAAAAAATAAATAAACATTAAAAAAGATAATAAGTGACCTAAGGAACACATTTTCTTGTGGGAGGCACAGGATATATACATAGTTAAATGTGGTACAAAACAACATAGATAAGCACAATAGAAAGGTATAAAAGCAAAGTGCAGTGGGGTTCAGGGGAGAGAGAGAGCACATCCAGAAGGAATATCAGGAAAGTCTAGTTCCACAAGTGAGGGACACGAGGTGGAAAAGGAACTGGTAAATAAGGCAGAAGGAGTTAGAGGCCCAGAGAAGGCTGCCGTGATACAGCATAACGTTGAAAATCGGTGGCCTGCAGTGCAAAGTTGATTCACATGTGGATTTCCTTTAGCCCACACAGGGTTTACAGTTTTTTTAGTCCATGTGTAAAAATTGGGTGAATTCATATAGATATCTAAATGTCATCTAAATATCTAGTTTTTCTTGAGAAAATAGAACATCTGGCAACATCAGACCTGAATCCTTGCTTGGCAAACTGCAGAACTCATCCGAGTAGCAACTCCTGCTTTCCGTGGAGCACAAATTCTCCAGTTTGCCACAGTTTTCACGACTCCATATCGTATTGCTAGACCCTGAGGCCTACTGCACGCATTTAGGTTACTGATCCAGCCCCTGTACAGGACATCAAAACATCTTTGAAAGCCCGCTTTCATAGGAGATGCTGTGGTGGTTGACCTTGAATATTCAGATTTATGCAGCTTCACGTTTGACCTTAAAGCAGCTGGCAGGGTACTGGAGGATAGGTGTAGACCTAGAACAAGTTGTCGGATGACCGCACGGTGGAAGAAGTACCACAATATGGAAATGATCTTATGAAAAGTACAGGAAGTCTGTGGTAGCAGAGAAAGGAAAGGTTACTTTCTGAAGGCATGATGTTTAAAAAATTCCTTTGGAGATTTTTAAAAATTTCGGTCAAGAAAACAGTTTCCCAAACAAGTCGAAACACTCAGACTTTCTGACTTGTTGACTGTGGCAACTAATAAGGTGTGAGGTCGGTAGGCACATGAGCCGAGGACGATAAACGTACTTGAGTCAGAATAATTTGAGGGACTCCAGAAATGTGACTCAGAGCTTAAGGAAGTTGTTGTGAAAGGAGCAGTTAAGAAATCTTCTTCTCCTTTTGGGCTTGCTGATTAGGATATTCTCATAGGATACCTTGGCCCGGCTCTTAACTTTATGGCAATATTTTAAAAGCAGAAGTTGGCTTTCACATGTCTGATTTCCTTAGTGTAAAACAAAGCACGTGGTCACCTTCAGAAGGAAGAATGGCGTATCACTGCTGTGGCTGTAATGTGAATAATATCACGTGGTTGCAGTTTTGACATCTGCTTCTTATTTTCATTTCATCTTAGCAGAAGAGAACGAATTGAAGCCATTTTTTCCTTACAATCTGTGGTTTAACTCTGCATACCTTTCCACATCCATCCCCTAACCCTCCAACAAATCAGTTAGTTTTTTCCTCATGTTGTAAATCCCACCATAAAATTGAGCGATGTTCTATAATTTAGTTACTGTATTTCTTATTTGTAGCTGTATTAGGTTCCAGCTTTCTCCAGAAATATCTAAGATATAGGAGTTCTGTAGGTATTCAGTTTCTTAAGTCCTTAGCAACTGGATTCAATAACAAATTCTGTTCAGTTTGGCTCTTGTAAAGAAGTGTAATTTATTCATGTTTCATGCAATCAGTCTTACTAAATCTAGAATTCCAGTTCATGCTTAGGTTTTTTTTTTTCTGGTTGGGAGAAAGTCTTCAAAATTGTACTCATTTTAAGAGGCATTTCTTGGTTCTTTTTTAAAAAAATTTATTTAATTTT
The DNA here is from genome assembly GCF_007474595.2 of Lynx canadensis. NCBI lineage: Eukaryota > Metazoa > Chordata > Mammalia > Carnivora > Felidae > Lynx > Lynx canadensis. Next base: position 63,111,947 of record NC_044308.2, read on the forward strand.
ATATATTTTTAAATTTACATCCTGATTAGTTAGCATATAGTGCAACAATGATTTCAGGAGTAGATTCCTTAATGCCCCTTACCCGTTTAGCCCATCCCCCCCCACACCCCCTCCAGTAACCCTCTGTTTGTTCTCCATATTTATGAGTCTCTTCTGTTTTGTCCCACTCCCCATTTTTATAAGATTTTTGTTTCCCTTCCCTTATGTTCATCTGTTTTGTCTCTTAAAGTCCTCATATGAGTGAAGTCATATGATTTTTGTCTTTCTCTGACTAATTTCACTTAGCTTGATACCCTCCAGTTCCATCTACGTAGTTGCAGATGGCAAGATTTCATTCTTTTTGATTGCCGAGTAATACTCCATTGTATATATATGCCACATCTTCTTTATCCATTCATCCATCGATGGGCATTTGGGCTCTTTCCATACTTTGGCTATTGTTGATAGTGTTGCTATAAACATTGGGGTGCATGTGTCCCTTTGAAACAGCATACCTATATCCCTTGGATAAATGCCTAGTAGTGCAATTGCTGGGTCGTAGGGTAGTACTATTTTTAGTTTTTTGAGGAACCTCTATACTGTTTTCCAGAGTGGCTGCACCAGCTTGCATTCCCAGGCATTTCTTTGTTCTTAAACCAACTGGTTTAATTGAATATAAAGGTCTTCCTTACATTTGTTTGTTTGTTTTTGTTCTTAAAATGTTGGTTCAGTTGTATACATTTTGGTAAGGCCAACAAAAAACTAACAAACATTTGATTGAGGAAAATTGTAGTTGTATTCATCTTTTTTCTTACCAAAAGCATACTATTGTTGACAACAACAATTAACAGTTTTTTGCCTCTTCCTGTTTCAACATTAGCTAAAGCTGAAGAAATATAAAATGTAATCCTATAACATGTTTTATTGCTGAGTCCAGGGGTTTGCAGAGTTCAGGTAATGGCTATCTAGTCTACTTGATGTCAAATTACTTAATATGATGGTTGAGGGCAGGAATCTAGGAATTTTTTATGTATGCTAGTCACAAGCACAGAAGTCTTATTGACCATTGTGTCATTTCCAAAAACTATAGAAGCATGCCATAAGAGTATGGATTTCTCGATTGGGAAATGAACAAGAAATTACTTTAAATGTCCTTGCTAACTTGTCAAACATTTCCCAAATGAATCTGTGGAGTTCTTCTTACCACCTGTGTTTTACAGATTAAAGTTTATATTTATATTTTTTAAATTTTTCTGTGTTAAGTCTCCTGTGTAGTCAAGGTTTCTTTCATTTCATGGCAATATTCTAAAATGGTAAAAACAATTTGACTGAAAGATTTTTTCCCTACCTCTACTACTGCTAGGCAAATGACCCACCTGATGACGGAAAATAGCAATTGCTTTTGGAAAAAGATAGCTTTTGTTTGATAACACAGGGAAAGCTGGCTTTATTTAGGCAGGTTTGTATTTTTCTGTTTAGTTAGTTTCAAAGACCCCTGTTGGCTCAGTCAACTCCACAGATATTTTTCTAAGGTTGAACCTAGAATATGTTGGCATTCAATTAGTCAAATCAATAAATATTGACCTCAGGGACAGTTCTCATTTTGTGGCTCCTTGGATATTCTGTGCATATCACAGAGAGCTTTTATTGAACTGAATTTTACTTTTATTGAATAAAAACATTTCTGTATGCCTGAAAACCAGAAATGATATGGCTGGTCAGACAATCTGCTTAAAACATTCCTACCATAGGAAATCAAGATATTTCCTTAAAAATTTTTTTTTTAATGTTTATTTATGAAAGAGAGAGAGACACACAGAGTGTGAGTTGGGGAGGGGGAGAAAGAGAGTGAGACCCAGAATTTGAAGCAGGCTCCAGGCTCCAAGCTGCCAGCACAGAGCCTAATGCGGGGCTCAAACCCACAAACCGTGAGATCATGACCTGAGCCGAAGTGGGACGCTTAACCGACTGAGCCAACCAGGCGCCCCAAGATATTTCCTGATGATCATGAAAATGCATAGTACTGGTTGGCACTTTGATTTGACAAGAGAACCTCTGGTACCAACAGAGCTTCTTGAAAATGCCAGTGGGATTTTTGTTGCTGTTGTTAGAATCAATGATTATCTTTTTTTGCTCCCTGTTGGCCTATCTTTCACTGCTTGCTATCCTTCAAATATTTGAACTATATGGTTATGCTATCAGATTACAACTGAGGAAGGCTGTTACATATCCTTGGGTCTAACAGTAGAGAATTACAGAACTCATAAGATATGAGAGTTGGAAGAAAGTGTTTTGGAAGAACTTGAGACAGAAAGAGAAAGTGACTTGCTTAAAAGTATAAAGCGGGTTATACCAGCAGAACTGGGGCTAAAACCTAACTTTTGGGCCAGTACCTTTGGGTACAGAGAGTCACATTGTCAGAGCAGAACAGAAATAGCCTTGCTAGAATAATATTTCTGTTTTCTTAAAAATAAAATATGACTTCTGCTTATGAAGTTAATATGTGTTTATTATAGAAAATTCAGGAGTTACAAAAACATCTAAGAAAAATAAGGTGAAAGAAACAAGATTTTTACCATCAAATTCAATTTCCTTTGAGTTTACTTCTCTGCAAACACACACACACACACACACACACACACACACACACACACACATACACACACGGTATACCAGTTAGAATTTTGAGCAAGAAAGAGAAAACAGCCAGCTTGGATTTTGAAGATAAGTAAGTTAAGGAACTATTTATGGATTTAAAGGAGCCAATATGGGACATTAGGACACATAGGGACTAGCAACAGTGGGTAGGGGAAGAAAAAGTGTATTGGAACTTAGGGAGAGCTGGAGCTGTGGGAGAATGATAAACAAACATTTACAGTTTTGCCATCCAAAACTGTAATCACAGAAGGTGTAGGCAAAGGATTAACCAATCCTTCCCCCTTCATCATGAGAATTTGAGTTGTAGTTAGCTTTCTAACTGCTTCCCTGGCAATATGATGAAAGTTGGAAGGTTAACAATGTTAGGAGGCAACTTTGCTCATGCTAAAGATGACCCAGGGATTGGGAGAATTATAAAGGCCTGGTGGAGAAGCTCTACTTTCAGTCTCACTTAGTGCAGTGTTTCTTGAGACTGGGCATGTCCCTGGCTGGGACACTGTGGGGGTGTGCCTGTGGGATCATTTCAAGAGATGGTGTTCTTTTTTTTTTTTTAATTTTTTTTTTCAACGTTTATTTATTTTTGGGACAGAGAGAGACAGAGCATGAACGGGGGAGGGGCAGAGAGAGAGGGAGACACAGAATCGGAAACAGGCTCCAGGCTCCGAGCCATCAGCCCAGAGCCCGACGCGGGGCTCGAACTCCCGGACCGGGAGATCGTGACCTGGCTGAAGTCGGTCGCTTAACCGACTGTGCCACCCAGGCGCCCCAAGAGATGGTGTTCTTATGAGATATATAGCTTTTGAGCCACGGTAGCTTCCTTGCCCTTGTACCTATACTGTCATGACACAGACTGTGGCAAAAACTCCCATTGACCAGGGGTACCTGACACTACCCTGCCGTGTTTCCTGTCCTATGTTCATCTAAGTAGACTAGCTCCACCCGTGGCCTCTGTCTTTGCACATGAATATTCAGTTGAATCTAAGATAATTCTCCTGATGGGCCCCTTAGGGATATATTGCTGCCAAAACCTTAATGCCAGAGCAGGAAGGAAAAGGGGAAGATACTGCAAGCTCTCTTTTCTCCTGCTCTCCAGTTCATTGATTGAACCTACCCACAAGACAGCGGTCAAGGAGAAAGAGTCTGATTGGCTTAGCTTGAGTCAGGTGTTCTCCCATAGTTTGTTTATCATTCTCGTGTTGATGGACATTTGCCTATATGCCTAAAGCTGCTGTGAACATTTGTGTACAAGGCTTAAGTCATACATTTTCATTTCTCTTGGATAGAGTCACAGGAGTGGAACTATGGGTCATAGGAAAGATAAACACTGAACTCTTTTTTTTTTTTTTTAATTTTTTTTTTTTTCAACGTTTATTTATTTTTGGGACAGCGAGAGACAGAGCATGAACGGGGGAGGGGCAGAGAGAGAGGGAGACACAGAATCGGAAACAGGCTCCAGGCTCTGAGCCATCAGCCCAGAGCCTGACGCGGGGCTCGAACTCACGGACCGCGAGATCGTGACCTGGCTGAAGTCGGACGCTTAACCGACTGCGCCACCCAGGCGCCCCAACACTGAACTCTTTAAGAAACTACCAAACAATTTTCCAAAGTGGTTGTACCATTGTATACTCCCATCAATAACACTTGAGAGTTCCTCTTGGTCCCTACCTTTCCAATATTTGGGCTTAACAAAATTTTTCATCTGGGCCATTTTTGTGACTGTGTAGTGATATCTGATTGTGATTTTAATTTACATTTCCCTGATTACTTAATGATGTATAGGACTTTTTCACGTGCTTATTTGTCATTCACGTGTCTTCTTTTATGAAGTATCCAAGTCGCTTTAAAGCTACACTATTTTTTTTAGTATTTATTCTTCCTTATTTTATTATTGAATTGTGTGAGTTCCTTACATATTTTGGATACAAGTCCTTTGACGGGTTTGTGTGTTATAAATTTTAGTCTCAGCCTGTGGATTGTCTTAATGGTGGCTTTGAATAAGCAAAATTTAAAATATAAATGAAGTCTGAATTATAAATGTTTTTCTGTGTCTTTTCTTCGCATACCCCAAAACTAAAAATAAAATCATAATTGTAGATTATTAAAATGCTGTCTCTTAAAAAAAAGATTTCCATTTAAA